>NC_090737.1:62290072-62310072 GCF_036898095.1 Palaemon carinicauda
TGAATATAAAGGATGGTCAAAATTATGAAAAATCTTATATAACATGTATAACGAACTAATTGAACGACGGTGCCACACATTAATATCTACAGTAGATCAGCAATAAGAAATTTAATAGATAGTAATTTCTTGTACAACGAATTAACATGAGAATCATCAGCTGAAGACCAGACAGGAGAACAATACTCGACACTAGGAAGAACTAAAGAATAAAAATAATTCTTGAAAATCTTGAAAGACTTTCTCAATAAGCCAAGTTTTTGTGCAATTGAAAAAGGCACAGACCTAATGTGTTTCTGAAATTTGGTGTCGAGAATCACAACTAAAATTTTAAAACTCATATAGAATTGAAGAATCATTGTCCCAACTGATTGTGCGAGCGTGAAAATAAAAACTCCAACGGAGAGATATTAACCATCTAAGTAGTAAACCCCTCCCCCTCCTACTCCCCCTCCTCCTCTCTCGTCTCCCTCACGCTAAAAATGGTTCCTTTCAGAGATAATATGCTAGTTAATTTGTCAATATTTCTATTTGTTATGAATTATTCATTTGTATCCATTTCCGCGCGGGGAAAAAAATCGAGAATTCGGTGTCTGCCCAACCTTACTCCTGATGTCTGCCACACTATACAACTACTGATCAGGATGTCTCTCAAAATATTGCATAGTATACTGCTAGCAAAATTATTGTTCCATATTGATATGATTGGAATTATTATGCTGCAAGGAAAAATAACAGAAATTGGTTTGTCCATGCGTTCGATAACCCCCGCGGGATTAATCCCCAACTCATGGGAAACCACTTTAGTCAAAGATGGGCTGAGCAACCCAGACTACGAGAAACATTACTCTGGCTGGCATGACATGACGCATATTTACATAGAATTAATTATGGACATAGTAAAAATATTTCTAGATATTTGGTATGTTTGTAAAGCTTAGTGATATATAGTGGTTTCTTGTAGCGTGTTTTTTTAATTAAACTGTGCTTTTTAAAACAGAAATGACAATAATATTCCAATTGTGTAATTTTGATGATATGGGTCGGTTTTCCTTGTGACCCAAATGGAGAATATTTATATTAAACCATTGATAGCTATGTAAAAACATTAATAAAATGTTATATTAGTATAGCTTGTTGATACATAGTGATTTTTGTTGCCTTTTTCATTGTGAAAGTTAAACTTATAAAGACAGAAATGACAATAATATTTACTGTGTAACACAGGTCATCACAGTAACCTAGACAAACTAGTAAATTAATATGACAGTAGATCCTTGTTATATATGGTACTTCCCAGTGCTAATTCCATTATGAAAGTTGGGTTTAGTTTATGAGAAAGAAATAACCAAATGCATGATCATTATGTGAATATAGGAGCATTATTATTATCACAATAATTATTATCATCATTATCATTATTATTACTATTACTTGCTAAGCTACAACCCTAGTTGGAAAAGCAAGTTGCTATATCTCTAAACTTTTGAGAGCTACAGGAATCCTAGTATACATAAAAACTTTCATAAATAAAATGAGTTTAGAATCGAATTCTTATTTTCCGAGTCTCTCTCTCTCTCTCTCTCTCTCTCTCTCTCTCTCTCTCTCTCTAAATAGCCAAAAATAAAAGAAATCATAGAAACATTTGTAAAAATACCACAGGTTTTTATTCTAATGCCCCCCAAAATTCTGAGTAACCTACAGTATATGAATAAGTACAGAATAGTAAATTTTTTGTTCTGTTAATTTGCCCAAATTTCGATGTCCTCATCCCGAGAAAACGCTGAGATTTCTGATTCTATTTTTTTTCTAATTAATATGTATTTCAAAAAAATATGTATTAACAAAATTAAAAATATAATGTTTACATTTTTTGCTGTCTGTATTTCAAAATGTTTGAGTGAGGAAAATAAAAATCCTACAGATGATGTATTGGAAATTATCAGATCTTTATTGTAAAAACTTACGCGAAATATTTAACAGTCCTTTATATTTACTTTAAGAGAACATCTAATTCCATGTTCGAAACTGGTAGTTGCATACAATGAGACCTTTTATATTTTGATTAAAGTAGTATGAATGGAATCAGTAATAAAGCATAATGTGCTAGTAATTGTAACAACTTTAATTAATAGTCCAAAGCTATGAAGATGAGGTGTTAGAGAATCTATAGTATATATATTGATCTGAGTAGCTTAAAGTAATGTAGAAAAGCAATAGACTTATGTTATAAGTTTTCAAAAAAATGTGAAAAAGGGTGGACAAAAAACAAATAAAACAGCAATGTGATCAGGAATCTTTCTTCTGGTTTACTGTTATGTTCTAGGCTGTAAAATTTCTTATATAACCGTATCTCTGGTTATTTATATTACTTTCTACGGAAAGATCACTAATTTTTTTTTCCAACGACTTGGTGAAAATGTACACCTCTGATCTTCCGAATGCTCTTTCTAAATTACCCTCGAATAACCTAACCTAACCTAACAAGCAGTAAATTAAAGATTTTAGAGAAAAAAATGTAAACTGGGCCATTGTGGAAAAAAATAACTTACCGAATAACTATAATAAAGGGTTGTGGTGGCCTACTGGAAACGTCCTTGCCTGGTGATCTCCAGACTGGAGTTCGAGTTCCACTCAAACTCGTTAGTTCCTTTGGTGTCTGCTACCTCTCGTTAGTTTCTTTAGCGACTGCAACCTCGTCATCCTTGTGAGCTAAAGATTGGGGAATTGGTGGAGCATATAGGTTTACCTGCTGAGTCTTCACCAGCCATTGCCTGACCCTCCCTTTTCCTAGCTTGGGTGGAGAGGGGGTTTGGATTCTGATCATAAGTTTATGTGGTAAGTCTCTAGGACATTCTCCGGTTAGCTAGTGAAAAGTCACTGTCGCTTTCCTCTGCCATTAATGAGCAGCCCTTAGAAAACTTTAGAATTTATCAGTTTTACCAATAAAACAGTCTGCGAGTCGTCAGTTTGGTAATAACTGAGAGGTGAGGTGAATGTAACTAAACATTATCAAACAATCATCGAGTTTAAATACAGCGACTTCCAAGGAGGAACGTCACAAAAACTCAAACATGATAAAGCTTAGGATGGTATGATAACATAAGAGGGTCTATTTGCAGTGCAGGGAAGAGCGAGTGATAAGATAAAAAATCAAAACCGTTACAGTGTACGAGAGTGCATGAAATGCGTGCGGTACAAGTCTGATACCCCAGGTCAATGAACACTAAGATTGTTAGCGATGCTTTGTTTCTTATTTCCTCTTTTCTAATCTTTAATCTTGACGAATCAATGTGAAAGAAATACAAATTATAATCAAGTACGCACTAAAAAAGGTAGGTACATAATAATTGATGGTTTATACAAGTCATATGTACGCATAGTGATGTAGAATTCATAAACATATTCATAAATTAGGAACAGCACCGATTTTAGATGAAATAACTAGTTTATTGCCTTGTGCTGAAAAAAAAAATACTCAGAAAAAATTATTACTTCAAAGGAGAACGAACGAAGGCAATGTGGAATATTAGACAACCCTCTTTATTGCCCTCATTACGTGAACGTGTACAAAAGTGTTGGAAAAGTAATTGAACTCCCACTGTTAAATGAGTTCGTGTTTCAGGTATCTGGTTCTTATCTCCAAGGTAGAAGACTTTGCAATGGAATTTATGTTTTCTTGAAGTTCCCAGCCTCTCATATTCAAATGTTTTCTGTACGTTATGGAGAATTGTGAAACAAGAGATGACAAAAAATACTTTCCCTAATGAGAACTTACAGAGCAGGAATAATTATTTTGTTTTTTTCTGGGCACCTACATTTTTAAAAATATGTTCAGCTCAAAACTCGAGTACCTTGTTTAATTACTCTATTTCTAGCATGTTTTTTCCGTGTTTGATCTTCGTTCAGTTACCTATTTGTGCGTTTCATGAGATTTTACACGACTTGGACCAATCTTTGCATTCAGATCTACCAACACCCATCAATTTAAGTGCTTTTTTTATGACCATCAGTATTATAAGGTAGTCGTGCAGTTTTATTCTAGTTGTGACTAAATTGTGGAATAATCTTGTAGAGGATCTGCAGTAGCTAGTCATACTCTAGATCTTAAATGTAGAATTAATTTTAATAACACCAAATTAATCGATAAAGACTTGGATATTGGTCATAAGAGGACAGTTG
The DNA here is from genome assembly GCF_036898095.1 of Palaemon carinicauda. Taxonomy (NCBI): domain Eukaryota; kingdom Metazoa; phylum Arthropoda; class Malacostraca; order Decapoda; family Palaemonidae; genus Palaemon; species Palaemon carinicauda. The sequence goes on from NC_090737.1 coordinate 62,294,255, forward strand.
AATGAACTATGATTCATGCCATGGGCACTATTAATAATAATAATAAATCTTTTGAAATAGAAGGTAACAATATCAATATTATAATTTCTAGAAAGGATTTTATAACCTTTAAAGCTTCAAATACTTCTGCCGATCCTCCGATTCCCCATGTACTGACTCATGGCATTGCTATAATTGATCATAGCCATGATGCCGACACCAATAGAGACAGATTTGCAAGACCAAGACTAGGTCGGCATCTGGTGAAAAAAAAAAAAAAAATATCACAATATGCTTTAATCACCGTATTCATCGGGAACCGAAATATCTTCTCCATAGACATCTGTTTACGTTCATGGGGATTGTGGTCGCTTTTTCTTAAATTAAGTTGTTTTACACTTACATCTACTTTCTCAACGTATTGGACGTAAACTGGGCAAAGTTTTTTAATATTTTGCAATGATTTCGTGAATATTTATTCACCCTGAAAAACCCTGGAAAATCTGTCACATATCTATTTATAACAGTTTTCAGAAGCCTATCATTATGTCTAATTGACTCATTGGAAAACTGGCTTTCCATTCTATTCTTTTGTTTCAGCTTCAACCACTACTTTGGTAGTTAATTAACTTTTATCTCATAATTGCCATTTGTTTTTAGTTCACCTTCGAAACATTGTGGGGCTTTTTCAATCTTCAGCTGACGAGACACTGAAAAAAGTGCAAAAACTTCTGTTTTTCAAATGTAAAGCAATACATAGCTGTGGATTTTAATACCCAAAATAATAATAATAATAATAATAATAATAATAATAATAATAATAATAATAATAATAATGTTTATAGTAATATCATTATTGCTATTTCTATTCTTATTCTTAGTGTAATTTTTTTTAGAAATATGTTGCAGCTTGAGAATTCTTATCATTAGATGTATTAAGTTGAGAGTTTTTGCAAATACTTTTTAACATAAATCATTAAATATAAGAATATTATGCCAGAATAAAACTTAATCGAGCGTTGTCATCGATAAAGAGTATCTTAATTCCTAGGTTTGTGTAAACTTCACAGATCCCACCTTAAAGTCGACGATCGTAGTATGGTTTATGCATATTTTATTTCCTCCTGGTGTGTCAAAGACAAGGGATGCCGCTGACTGTAGTGGGTTTGAAGAGAATTTTTTTTTATATTCAGTAAAACGCTGGCTCCTGTGTCGATCAGTGCTCAAATGGATTTATCTGGTAGGTCCATCATATCTGCCAACATTCCTAGACGGCCATTACGATATATGGGGCACGGGCCAATGGCCTCAGCTGAAACGCCGCTGTTCCCCTAGTGCTGTTGGGGTGAAGTCGGGGTACCGATGGAGGTCCCAGTGTCTGCTCTAAGTCTGTCGTCGTTGGGAGCACTGCCTCGGCAGCGGCTTCTTATGTCCTGTGGGGAACATTGATCTCCTTCGTCTCCACCTTAAACCGTTTCTTTCTCCTTGGATGTTGGACGGGGGGAGGTGTGCATGTGCCACAGCCCGCCAACACTCGGCGTTTTTTGCTGGGCTCTCTTGAGATAGATGACTGTAGGCATGACAAGTGTAACAGGGGGGATCCTAGGGGGGGTGGGGGGGGGGGGCACTCCACTCGTTGGTGGCCCTCTCCCCCACACTGCCCGCATCTGAAGACTCTTCTCACCGGCTGACTGTGTTCTCCCCTCTCTCGCTTTTGGGGTTGCTGAGTGCCTCTCATGTCTGCTAACTTCTACGAATCGGGCTAGTTATTCTCAGTTATTTCTTCTTCTGTTAAACTGTTTAAGATGTTTTGTATCCCGCTCACTATGTCTGCTAACAAGTGAATATGTTTCCGGATAATTGCTTTTTTATAACCTTTTGTGAGATTGGCACTCTGGGTAGCAAACGAATTGCATTCCCGAAAAATGCGAGTTGCAAAACTAAAAACAGATTAACCTTCCCGAATTTTGCGTTTGTAATTTTCTTTTATGTCACCCTTTCTCGCATCAGGTAAGGCATACTTCTAAATTGAACATCATTTTATTTCAGTATAACTTCTTAAACTGTCTTGTGGCAAACACATTACCTCCATTGCGGGAGCATCTTTCAGCAATCTAATTACTTGAATAGCTTTTTCTCTTTCCAGCCACCCATATGTGGCTACTTGTAAGTTTCTCAAAATCACTTCGATCGATTGAAATCCCTCGATAGGCTGTTGATCATCAAAAGGCCTAACACTTGCCTTGAGTTTTGGCAACTTTCAAACTACGATTTGCGTATCTTCACTCGGCTGTGCATGTGCACTTTCAATTGTGGCAATTTGGACTTCGTTCATGTACGTGGGATATGCTGTGGTTGCGTGCCGCTCCTCTTCTCGTTGAGCCAAGAATTTGTTTATTACTTCCTCTAAGTTATGTAACTTATTTTCCAATTCTTGGATTCTAATTTCCTAACTATATTCTTCCTCGGCAACGCTATACACTAATGCTCCTCTGTTTTCATCTCCTGCTGAACTAAATTTTTTCAAGGAGACACCAAAAACACTTGTAAAAATTATAGGCACCAAGGAAACACATAACATAATTAATTTGTATATTAACAATATACTAACATAAATAGAGAACTTCCCTTAAGTAAACATAAGAAACTTAATAAACTATTAGAGGCTCTCATTAACTGCCCAAGGTCCTGAAGTAATTACAGCTATAGATGCGAGGTAGTGGGTATAACACATATGTCTCCATTCAGTACGGTAATCACCTGAAAATTTTGATAGGTCATCAGTTAAAGATAACAAGCAGAACTAAAGGTCATGACAATGGCCTATCATTCCTGGCTTACCAGTAAATAACACATTTAAGCAATTTTACATAAGTGTCTTTTGGCTAACCTAGAAAAATAGAATGAAGTTAACTTGACACTTCCTAAAGAATAAAACATTGCTAACATTAACCTGGTTATTATATATGCCAAGACACAAGACACTTAAATTTGGCTCAAGATGATTACATATAATATTAAAGACATGCAAGGCCTTACTTTAGAAATCACTTTCCAAAGCTGGAATTTACAAAGGGCTTGACTTTAGACCCACTCTCTAGTTGACCCTTACCTGCAATTAATTCCAAAGCGGCTACTGGCAATATTAAGAGGATATGTTCTGGCTCTTGATCAAGCCTCTTGACACGACGAGGACGACCGTTGTAAAACTTCTTCAAAATCACGGCACTTGTTCAACATGGTAGGTCACTCCCAAGGATCAATCTACACCACGATCATGGCTGGTACATAGGGCTTTAAAAAGTAGGAGAAAATCTTATCCATCCAAGTCCTAGTGATAAAAGATAAGATTAAAATCTCCTACGAGAGGGTGGCTTCTGAGTCGGAGACAATTCGCTGCCAGACTGCTTCGGCTAACTCAGTCAGTACCGAAGTAAACATTTTTTCCCCGATAACAACGGGTAACAGGTGGAAGGGTCTATTTAAAAGTGGGTCAAGGGTAATTACTTAAGGGAAAGTAATTAATATAAATTAACCAATTTACATATCTTATGTCTTAACATATGAAAGACGTTAATATATTAAAATTAATTTTTTTAGGCCACCACCAGCGATGCAATTTTTTCAGTACAAAAAATTGCATCTAAAAATATAAATAATATACTAACATTTCACTCTGTCAAAATCTCCCTGGTCTTCTGCTCACTAACTATAGCAGCCTTTCTTTTGACATGGGGAGACTCTGATAAAAGTTTAACTGAATCATTACTCGACTATAGTTCCGAATCATCTGATCTTTTGAGAAAAGGAACCAGTGTTGTAATGTGTCTTTTAACAACTTCCCTAGTAGAACCCTTTTATATCAATGCTCCTGTAACTTCACCGATATTGTTATATTACAATTCTTTCACCAAACCCATAGGATAATTGTTGGCTTTTGTGTGCAACTCTTTCAGTAGGACAATATCCCCAATTTTGATACCCTTCTGTGTAATAGGTTATCTATCGTTTTTATCACCAGCTTGGTTAATAAGTGTACCCAAAAACTCGTTATAATATTGAGATAACAGATTATTTCTTACTTTCCTTAATTGCATATACTCATCTTTAATCTGTTGGGGATTTACACATGGTTGCCAGTCAGGATCCTCATCTGGTATACCCTGTAATTCTGGAATGAGATTCATGGAAGTGAGTTCATAGCCCTTAACTAACTGTTCAGGTGTAATTGGTTCAAGTACAAAGTCTAAATCTCCTTCTCTAAGGGATTCCTTAAAGGCTATAGGTCTCCTATTAACAAGGTGAACAGTATGAAAAACAATAAATTCAAAGTCATCATAAGATAAAACAAGATTTTTTATACTTCCAAACAACAATCTTTTAATGTTTGACACAAACTTCAACAAGAGATCCAAGCTTACTGCATCCTTTAAAGTATTGCTGAAATTGTATAGGGCGAATATAACTGACTAGCATGATCACTTAAAAGGATCTGCATCACATTAGCCCCAGCTACAAGCTGTGTCCCCATATCACTGACGCATAATTCAGATATTCCATAATCAAAACAATGCAGCTGAAAAGATAGCAAGAATTCTTTTACACCAAGATCCTTGCAAATTTTAAGATTCACTGCCCTACTCCAAGTACATGCAATGCATAATATCCACACTTTTTGAGTTTCATTATTCTTCCTAACATGAAAAGGACTCATATGATCAAAGAAAACATTAGCAAATGGCTTGGATGGTAGATTAGACCTGAATTCCCTATATGAATTCTGACTAAGTTTGAAAGTTCTGTTACAAAAACGCCCACAATGCACACATTGTTTTAATGCCTTTTTGATTGTCGAAAAATGCCTGAGTATATGAAATTGTTGTCGTATTTCAGCTAGAACTGAATAACATCCTGAATGAAACAGATTGAAATGAACATCCCAAATAACTAGCTTCGTCAAAACACTGTCTCTTGGCAGTAAAATAGCAAAACCATTATTGCTAAACCATTTCTTAAATTTGCTTTCAACCCTAAGAATACCATTTTCATTCATGAATGAATTAAGCTGAGTAATGAGGTTAGGAATGACCTTCTGATAAAAACTATTCTTATTCTGAAAGTAAGCAAAGATCTCTTGAAACCACTTCCTTTGCTCTGTTATAATTACTCTCTTACTAGCTTCTGCAAAGAGATTAGGGTTGGTGTCAGAGGTTTGAGAACATATACCTGCCTTTGACTTCCAGTTTCTTATGCCTACTAGTAATCTGCGGTAAATCAGAATCAACTTACGAAAGCTGGAATAATTGCAGGGATCAATAACATATTCAGGAGAACCTGTTAAAGAAGAAAAAGTTGTTTGAGAAAGTTCTGCCCCTAAAGGTGCATTCAACTTGGAGAGGTACCCAGAGTCTCTGACTGTCATGGGATTTGGAATAATAAGTCATGTCCTGTTCCCCACCAGGGAGCTCATCCAACTTCTTACCTGGACCGACGAGAAAATTAGTTTTATACAACAGTTGGCCGGGTTCTCTTTTCCTGAAATGAAACAGAATCTTATTGGAAATCGTTGACACAACTTTTGAATATTACCAATTCTATTCATTACGAAAGTTGAACACCTTTGCATTTTATCCAGTTTCTGGGAGGAAGAATTAAGCCAGTGTAGGGCACAAAGAGAATCAGCATAGAGAACCATTTCTACTATGCCAACAGGTTTCAGGCAAGAAGGTCCAGAGATATCTCTCTGCAGTTCCACGAGAGTTTCGACACCCAAAACAATGGCATTTAACTTTAATGAAGGAATTGACTTATTCTTCAGCTGAGTGTTAATCGTACGGTTCTTAGCTTGAACAAAACTCACCTTACCAGATTCAACGTGCTGCAAAAAAAATTACTGTACCATATAAGTCGTGACTAGCATCAGTATAAGCCATAACCTTATAAGTACCATTCCTTGGTCTGACATATCTACCTATCTTAATGGGAGGAGAAGCATTAGCTTGTTTAAATATATTCCCCCATTCACGTTGAAGCTCTAATGGCAACTGAAGCCTGTGCATAAACAAACAGCTTCTATTTTTGGGCTCAAGCCATGACGTCCTGATGGAAGGTTCCTTTTGGTAGCTTCCTTGGGTATATTAACTACAAGGTTATTCCCAGAGAATTAAACCACAGGTTATCACAGAATTCTTACTTCAGGTGCGAGTATCCTAAAGGTTTCCCTTTAGGACATCGTATATCAACAGGGGACGCATGTATTAACACGCCACATAGCTATCTACACCCCATATAGAGTTAACACTTCGATATGAAAAGGTGGAGAATAACTGAGGAGCCGTTCCACAGTTAAACTCGTCCGTGACTACTTTTGGTACTCGAAACGTAAACAAACGGGCGCCATTGCTAAATGACGTCACGTCCGTCCTCATCCTTCTGCTTGTAGCTACCTTGCATAGACGGATTTCCCCCTTGTGCTATTTTTATCGACTTGCATCTTCATTATGTCGCTACCTTCTGCCTCGCCTTCTTCGGGAAAGTTGAGTACCAGGTCCCAGTATTGTTTAAATAAGCTCTGGCCGTAAAGTAACTTATACTTTTCGTAATATTTCGTGTTTTGTGGCGGAGCTGTGCTGCTACCGGACAGGCCATTTTATGGCGTCGCTGTTCTCTTGCATGCCTTATTTAGCTAGTCAGAACAGCCCTTTCCAGCCTCTTAACTAATTGATATTGTTAGTTATTTAGTCTTCATAGCTAGGAACTTCATATATCGTGTTTTAATGCTCTATTATCCGGTCATCGCCTGACCCCATACTAAATTGCTAGCTTAGCCCCTAGGCTAGATTGCCTAGCTCTTGTGTTCATGCATGATATATTCCAGTGATCCTAAGTTAAGTTATGAAGATAGTGGCATTATTTATCATACTGTTAACTGTGATGCAAGTGTTTTTCGCCTTCAGGGACCATATACAGGACCGGTTTGATTGCGTACCTTTCTAACCTAACCTAAATGTAGGAACCCCTATATGCTCCCTTCATCCCCTGCCTACGGGCATTCCCTCTGTGTGGCCATGCTCCCCCTTCTATATAGGGGAATCGTGTCCACAATCAGAGTAATTATCGCTTCTCTGTCTACCTTAAGGGAATGATCCCCCCTTAGGGTTGCAACCGAGAAAGAGGAACGGCCCTGTCCTTCCTCAGTTGCTTATGGTTAGGTTACTTATCCTTCCATGCAACTTGCGATGTGTCTTTCAGCCTACCTAGCTTGGGATTTAACACTCCTTATCTAGGTTAGGCCTTGGAGGGAGGGGGGGCTAGTTCTGTACTGCTATAGTTTGAGATGGTACTCTTGCACCGTTCTCATTCTGGTTACCTACCCTAGGCTAGGGAGCGTCCTCCCTTCCTTGGTGGCCGTTCTTGTACAGAGCCTCCCCTATGGAAGACCCCTCTTCTTCTCCCTCCCCACCTATCCCTTGGTGTAGACTAGCCTATACATAGGCTAGCCTATACACATCTGTCCATAGTCCTAAAACTCCTCCTTCGGGTGGAGTGATAGGGCTATCTTGATCTCCTGTTGAGCAGGCCGCTCTGGTGCATATACCCTTCATATCGTCCTATGGGGTTAGCCACTGGCAGCGATTTGTCCAACAGGGGTTCTCCCCTCTTGAGTGTACCCTAACCCTCCCTTGGGTTACCCTGGCACCCGGCCGACTGCCGGCCCCCTGCCATTGGATGCTAGGACCCACTCCTATCATGGGTACACTCCCTCAGGATGGATGCCAGAGGGATATGTGATCTTACCCCTCCAATCCCTCCTTATCTGTCTCTCTATCTACCCTGGTGCCGGTCCCTTGCCGCCTCTACTGCCGGCGATGCCGCCCTTCCTTTGGTGACACACTCATGAGATACCCTCCCTCCCCTAAGTCGCCAGCCTTCCGTGTGCCGGAGGGCTTCCGTCTTCCGTCGGCATACAGCCGATGGCCCACCCCTCTATTACCTAGTTTCGGTTGTCCGACCTTCGCGCCGGCCTCCGGCGTGGCGGCATTGATTGCCGGCGGTCTGGGTATTCTAGCAAATTCTGCTTTACCTTATGAACTGATCACCAAGCCGTCAGCCGCCGCCTCCCGCCGGCGTGCCGCCGCTGTGCCGGTGGCCGCCAAGTTGGTATTATGCTTAGATCCTCAATGTGTCTGCCTTAATGCCTTACACCCTGCTGGAGCGGCCTCCGGCGTGCCTCCGGTCTACCGGCGCCCTCCGGAAGCACCAAGGGACTTGCACCCCTTCTACTATCTGTCGACTACATGCCGACAGCCCTACACTGCAGCCAGATGGCTTGGCCACTCTGATAGATAGATACTGTCTCACCATTCTACTAGTGGCTGTGCTGTCTTCTTGCATATTACAAATTTCCAGCATACTCTGTGTGTCTTAGCACGGTTGGTTGCCGGAACCTAGATCTATACGGGGTCTCCTACTACCCCTTTAACCCAAGGGTCTGAGTGGTCTCAGTCCCTGATACACCTCGCAGGCAATCTCTGCTAGAACTTAGCTTTTACCCACCACGGTGATCCATGAGGATTTCCATTTTGTGTCCCTCGGTCACAAATGAAATTGCCTATTAATAAGGTTACTGTAACCAACTGAGCGGGATTCAAAAGTATGTGTCTATCTACTTCCTTTTCCCACTCCTCTTCTCAAACATTACAATATTCATGAATTATTTAATGTTAAGTGAAAGTTTAACTACTCAAAATTTAACTTTAGAGTAATGTAAGTCATTCTTATGCCTTCCATATACTCATGATCTCTTTCTTTTACAGGGGAGGAGTATATGAAGTGTGACCACAACTTCTGTGGAGTGAAGCGCCCGGACTTCTATGGGCACAAAGCGTGTCGGACCCACAAGGCGTGTCGGACCCACGCCCCCTGCGCCGCCAAGAAAGGCGACCTGAAATATTGCGACCCGCAGCACTGTACAGTCTGCAAGAGTCGTCTGGTCGAAGCGTTCGACGATCCTCCTTCAGCGGAGGTAAGGGACAACGCTCGAGAAAAGCTACGCAAGTGGGTGTGTGGCTTCCAGAAGAACGCCACCGGACCGTATCTCGCTACCGAAGATTTGCGGGCCTTGCTATTCCCGAAGGCATCAAAAGACTCAGTGGTCCCTAGTGATCAGATTCCTACCGTCCAGATAGTGGTGGAACCTGATGTGGTCATGGCTCAGTCCATGCATGAGTGCCGTTTAGATTCCGACAACGTGGAACGTATGTCGGAAGTGTCGGAGACTACGGAGAGGAACCTCATGGGCGAGGAGCTCGACTATGAGGAAGATCAGGTGGAATACCCTGATTCGGAGCATGAGGTCGCTCCCGCTTCTACCCCTGCACCAACTCCTACACCGACTGAGGAATCACTTCCTTTAACATCCGCTACCCCGGACCCCATCCCATCTGGCACTCAGGAGATCTTCAAGATGCTTTAAGCTCTCATGGATAAGAAACTTCGCGAGACTCATGAGCTTTTCAAGTCCAACCTCGGAAGTTCTAAGCAACGGAAAAGGATTTCGGTTAAGGACCTCCCTGCCTGCTCGGATACTAACCCATGGAGGTATGCCGAGCACATGCCGATCACCACGGGTAAGATCTTCATCAGTGAGAAGGTCGGCACGATCGCGTTGGAAGAAGTGGAGTTCTTCCCGAACTTTGAGGCTTACCCGGACTGTTACGTCCGACTCAGGTCCGAACCCGCCTCTAAAGAAGAGACCGAACCGAAGGAGGTTATTGTGTTCGATCTCTCGAAGGCCCAGGCTATGCTAGCCAACGCGGTGAAAAGTAGGGGCTTCACCAATTCAAAAATGCCGGCGCTTAGTAAAAAGCACCCGACCTTCGTCGCACCAGACAATACGACCTTCCCCTTTCTTGAAAAGGCCTTCACTGCGGTTCAGAAAGCAGTGGAAGAAGGGAAACCTTGCCCTGTACTGAAGGAGTGCAGGCCCTTCTCCCTGACTACTCCCCCTGATGATAGGCACTGGAAAGACGTCCAGTCGACCTTCATAGTGGGGAAGCTAGAGCCTGACGTTGCTGGTCGTCAGTTTAACGAGGACCTCCCAAAACTCAACGATCACCTCCTTCGTAGGGAACATGATACGAAGGAAAGGCTTGCCGCATCTATGTACCTCCAGGTACAGCTTGAAGTCATGGCCGGTGACACTAGGGTCCCAGACTTCTACATGGTCCTTGCCAAAACACATCTGGCAACGGTCGTGAAGGATCTGTACAGCTTCACTAGGGCTCGTAGAGCCTGTCGTGAATTCGTGTTCGCAAGTGCTACAGTGAGACACGAACCCCGGAGACTGATTTCCTCCAACATCTGGGGTAAACACCTCTTTCCCTCCTCCCTAGTGAAAGAGATCACCGACAAAGCCGCCACGGAGAACAGGAACCTTCTCCATAAGTGGGGCATGTCAAAGAAAAGGAAATCCTCTCAGGACGACGGCCCTCAACCTAAGAGAAAACCCACGAAACCAAAACCCCAGCAACGTCAACAGAGACGGCAGTTTCCGGGTTCCGCTACTCCCCAAGTGGCAGCTCAGCCACAACAGACCTTTCAGCTGGTCACCCAACCGGTCCTGTCACAGTCACCGGTCTTCACCCCTGCATTTGAGCAGCAATCCACTACCTTTCGTCCCAAAGGTAGAGGCTCAAGCAGAGGCTCAGGCAGAGATGCGTCTCGCCGTCCCTCCAGAGGCAGAGGAGGAAGGGGAGCTACCGGCCGAGGTAGCAAACCCTCGGGAAGCCAGAAGCAATGAAGTGCTTCCGTTGGGAGGAAGACTCCGCCAATTCCAGGATCGTTGGACCTTCGATCCCTGGGCACACAGCATCGTCAAGAAGGGACTAGGCTGGAGCTGGACTCAACCACCCCCAACCTTCCAGCAATTCTTCCAACAGTCAACCCCCCTCCTGGAAGAATATGTTCTAGAACTCTTGAACAAGAAGGTGATAAGGAGGGTAAAGTCAACCAGGTTCCAAGGGAGACTGTTTTGCGTCCCCAAGAAGGACTCCGACAAACTCAGAGTCATTCTAGACTTATCCCCCCTCAACAAGTTCATCGCGAACAACAAGTTCAAGATGCTGACTCTTCAACAAATACGGACCCTTCTGCCTCAAGGGTCCTACACGGTCTCCATAGACCTGGCGGATGCCTACTGGCACGTTCCAATGAACCATCACGCTTCCTCCTACCTAGGATTTCGACTCCAAAGGAAAAGCTACGCTTTCAGGGCCATGCCCTTTGGGCTCAACGTGGTCCCATGGATCTTCACCAAGCTGGCAGACGCCATCGTTCAACAGCTCCGCCTCCGCGGCGTCCAGGTGATGGCCTACCTAGACGATGGCTGGTCTGGGCGACATCGCCCGAAGATTGCGTACTATCCTGCAACAAAGTCACCCAGTTTCTAGAACACCTGGGATTCAAGATAAACACCAAGAAATCTCGCCTCTCTCCAGCTCAGAAGTTCCAATGGTTAGGAATCCATTGGGATCTTCAGTCACACCGCCTTTCCATCCCACAGAAGAAAAGGAAGGAAATAACAGGGTATGTCAAAAAACTGTTGAAATCCAAAAGGATCTCAAGACGACAGCAGGAACAAGTTCTAGGCTCTCTACAGTTCGCCTCTGTGACAAACCCAGTGCTTCGTGCACAGCTAAAGTATGCCGCGTGAGTCTGGAGACGTTCTGCATCCATCGCTCGAAGAGACCTCAAGAGACGACTCCCAAACAGACTTTGGTTACTCTTAAAGCCGTGGTCGGAAGCAAAGGCCCTGAAAAGGTCCATTCCTCTTCAACACCCACCTCCATCACTCAACATCCACACGGACGCTTCGCTGGAGGGTTGGGGAGGTCACTCCCACCAACAACAGGCTCAAGGGACATGGTCTCCCCTATTCAAGACGTTTCCCATCAACATCTTGGAGGCCATGGCGGTCCTTCTCACTCTGAAGAAACTCTCTCCGCCTCCCTCGATCCACATCCGTCTGACTCTGGACAACTCGGTGGTAGTCAGATATCTCAATCGTCAGGGCTTGAGATCGCCCCAGATAAATCAGGTGCTTCTTCCAATCTTCCGCCTGGCAGAAAAGAAGAAATGGCACCTGTCTGCAGTTCACTTACAAGGATTCCGCAACGTGACGGCGGACGCTCTATCACGGACAAGCCCGATAGAATCGGAATGGTCTCTAGACGCAAGATCGTTCTCCTTCATCTCTCGCCAAGTCCCGAAACTTCAGATCGATCTCTTCGCAACGAGCGACAACAATCAACTTCCTCGTTATGTGGCCCCGTACGAGGACCCCAAGGCAGAAGCAGTGGACGCCATGTCACTGGATTGGAACAGATGGTCCAGGATATACCTGTTCCCTCCCACCAACCTTCTGCTGAAAGTCCTCTCCAAACTGAGAACCTTCAAAGGGACAACGGCCCTAGTGGCTCCCAAGTGGCCCCGGAGCAATTGGTACCCCCTGGTCCTGGAGCTGCAGCCCAAGCTGATCCCCCTCCCGGGCCCAGTTCTCTCTCAGCAAGTACAGAAGTCGACTGTCTTCGCTTCATCACTGAAAGTCAGGGACCTTCATCTCATGATTTTCTCTCCCTAGCCGCAAAGAAAAGGTTTGGGATCTCAAAGAAAAGTCTAGACTTTCTCGAGGAATACAAGACCGAATCCACAGGACGGCAATACGAATCATCCTGGAGAAAGTGGGTCTCGTTCGTCAAAGCAAAAAACCCTACGGAAATCACCATTGATTTCTGCATGTCCTTCTTCATTCACCTTCATGGACAAGGCTTAGCAGCCAACACGATTTCTACCTGCAAATCAGCTTTGACTAGACCACTACTGTACGCCTTCCAGATTGATCTGTCCAGCGATATCTTCAATAAACTACCAAAGGCATGCGCTCGACTACGCCCAGCACCTCCGCCAAAACCTATCTCCTGGTCCCTGGACAAGGTGCTCCTTTTTGCCTCCAACTTGGACAACGATTCGTGCCCTCTCAAGGATCTGACTCAAAAAGTTATATTCCTTTTAGCTCTCACCTCAGGAGCCCGAGTCAGCGAAATAGTGGCATTATCAAGAGACGAGGGTCATATCCTGTTTACAGACTCAGGAGAACTTACCCTCTTCCCTGATCCGACGTTTCTCGCGAAAAACGAATTACTCACCAAGAGATGGGGCCTCTGGAGAATCTGCCCTCTGAAGGAAGATGTCTCTCTATGTCCAGTAGAGAGTCTCAAGGTCTATCTTCGAAGAACTTCAGACTTTGGTGGACGCCAACTCTTCAAAGGAGAAACATCGGGTAGCGACCTGTCACTGAATCAACTAAGAGCGAAAATCACCTACTTCATTCGCAGAGCGGATCCTGACAGTACACCCGCAGGTCACGATCCTAGAAAAGTCGCATCTTCTCTGAATTTCTTCCAGAGTATGGATTTCGAAAGCCTCAAGAGCTTCACAGGATGGAAATCTTCGCGCGTTTTCTTCAAGCACTACGCGAAGCAAGTGCATGAAGTCAAACATTTCGTGGTAGCCGCAGGTAGTGTTATGAAACCTGCAGTTTAACTCTGCATAGAACAGTGAATTACTTGGGATTTTAACTCTACGGGTGCCTGTGTTGACCCTCGTGTGATACATAGTGATTTCATGGTCACTTAGTGTTTCTCATAGACTGTTCTTTACAAGGTGAAAATGTCATAGACTTCACATGAGTGCCACATGCCTAGGGCATGATGTGTTTTTTCCCTTTTTTTTTAAAGACTGACGTTCCTCTGGAACTTGTGCTTTCTAATTATTTGAAATTTCTTTCAGATTCAAGATTGAAGTCTTCTAATTTCTATGTACATTATTTATTATTGTAAATTAACTTTACATCCCTTATTGCATTTATTACTATTATAACCTGCAATTGTGAAATAAAATGTCTATTTTATTACTTGTGCGTCTCTCTTCGCTCCTATTTACACTATGAAATACATGAATGTCATAGTTTCATTTACCCCTTTCTTTTGAAATTGAGAAGAATAATTTGTTTTGTCTGTATTATATACTCACCTATGCTGTGTAATATTCCTAATTGAATACTTACTTACGCCATACCTTCGAGACCAGATTGTTCTCTAACCATGGAATATAGTGACTAACCATCACTTATCTACTGTTGAGAATGTTCCTACACGAATATTGACCATTCTGTCTTGTCTCCGAGTCCTTCACGAACTCTCCGCAGGGTGAGTAGCCCTTCGATGACCACTTTGAATTTTGGTATAACTCGTTGGGGCTTCTCTGCCGGGGGGGGGGGGGGGGGGGAGGGGGGCAGGAAGCTGGATCCCCACGGAACCTCTACCGAGGTCACATTACATACGTCTATTCAAAGCCCTTGGCACCTACTCTAATAGGGGGAAAATCTCCACGATACATTGATTCTCTGGTACTCTTCCATCAGGACGTCATGGCTTGAGCCAAAAAAACGGATTTTGAGCGACGCGAAAAATCTATTTTTGGGTGAGATGGCCATGACGTCCTGATGGACCCTCCCTGCTATTCTAGTCCAGCCTTTCAGGCCCCGCCCTGTCCTGCTGTATCATGGAGATTAGCAAGTAGCTGGCATCAGGATGAGGACGGACGTGACGTCATTTAGCAATGGCGCCCGTTTGTTTACGTTTCAAGTACCAAAAGTAGCCACGGACGAGTGTAACTGTGGAACGGCTCCCCAGTTATTCTCCACCTTTTCATATCAAAGTGTTAACTCTATATGGGGTGCAGATAGCTATGTGGCGTGTTAATACATGCGTCCCCTGTTGATATACGATGTCTTAAAGGGAAACCTTTAGGATACTCGCACCAGAAGTAAGAATTATGTGATAACCTGTGGTTTAATTCTCTGGGAATATCCTTGTAGTTAATATACCCAAGGAAGCTACCAAAAGGAACCTTCCATCAGGACGTCATAGCCATCTCACCCAAAAATAGATTTTTCGCTTCGCTCAAAATCTGTTTTAAAACAGGCATGTTAAAGCCATATATGTCAAATTGAGAAGCAATTGTTCCCAAAACAGCACGTTTAGTGGTGGCCTTGCCATAAAGGCAAATAGGCTTTGTAGATATTTCATCTCTTACTCTGTCCCATGCAAGACCAAACAACTTTGTAGTTTCAAGGGTCTGAGTTTTCATGTCTCCATCTATCTTAATTTGTAAGGAATTATCATTAGAGATTATCTGCTGAACCTCGAATTTGTACGGAGCAAATATGCGAGGCAGCTCATTATAAGCCCATTCTAAAGACTCTCCAGTTTCCATGGTAATTGCACCATTATCCATGTACAGCAAGGTATACATCAAATGTTTTAATTCTGACAAATCTTTATCATTTTCTTTCTTAAAAACTAAAATATAATATAAAGAAAGCATTAACAAAAACGGGCTACAGCGTAACCCAAAACTCAGCCTCATATTGCGATAAGCAACAACAGAAAAGTCCCCAGCTTTAACATTTTTATACCAAAGGAATAGCAATTTTGACTGATCAGATTCATTTAATGAAAGCATATTGAATGCTTTTTTTCAAGTCATAGGTAAGCAATATCTGACCGAACCATAAATGAAGAAAAGAAGAAGATACCTTTTGGTTCAATGTGGGACCAGGATGCATACACTGGTTGTGAGAGAGGCTTAGTTTCCTATTTTCCTCATTCTGTCTCAAATTGGATAAAAAGACTACCCGACACTCAGTCGTCTCCTTCTCAGGCTTAAAAATTCCCATGTGAAGAAGGAAAGCATAATCTGGGTGCAGGGCTTTATAT
>NC_090737.1:62315072-62325072 GCF_036898095.1 Palaemon carinicauda
ACTAATAATGTAATGTATCATTACTGTGTTAGATTCAACCATCTTTACTCAATACGGACCCAAATACACTGGCTCTCGTCTGTGTTTCCTAGGTTGTAATTGTTTGAAATCCACATAATCACCCATGTATAACTTTACTGGTGCGGATTTGTGCCCTCTGTACCAACCGTGTGTCACATGATCTTACATAATTCATTTTGTATATATTATGCTTGTATCTTCTCTCTTCCCTCGCACTAAAATGAACCAGAATAAACATGTCTGCGTTTCTCCTCTGTAACATTGTAAATTTTTAAACATGAAAAATCTTGTTGCCTTGAGCATTTGTATATAAAGAAGAGTGTTCTGTAATAAACTCACTAAGTTGTTTTCAACTTGCCTTTGAGTCACAACCTTCTCCCTCCTTCGTCACATTGGTGACCCCAGAGTGACTTGCTCCTCCCCCCCCCAGGCCTCTCACCGTTACTATGACGTCGTCAACGCATACCTTCTGCAGCAGTACTCGCCATCGCCAGCCGCCCGTATAGCAACGCTTTCTCCGCTCTCTCAACAACCGTTGGGGGACCAAAGGGCTTCGCTCACCTCGGGAAAATGACCAGTATCACTCGCCTGCAACCTGCCACACACGGCTCTCCTCGTGAGGTGAACCTACTGCGTGCCCTTATGCACAGCCACTTCATGACCTTCAAAACCTCCATCAACGCCTCCACCCCTGACGAAGAGGACACTTATTCAGCTTCAACCGAAGCTGACGTGAATGCCGTAGGACACACACGCCTACGAATGCCATAGGACACACAACCCTATGAATGCCGTAGGCCTATGAATGCCGTAGGACACACACGCCTATGAATGCCGTACGCCTATGAATGCTGTAGGACACGCCTATGAATGACGTAGGACTCACTCACCTACCCCCTGACGAGCCGGAGCAGCAACAAAGCCACCCATCATCCACCACTCGCTCACGCCCCAACCAACGATTTCTACAGCCACTCACTGCCGCTAATCGGCGCAGTTTTAACTACTACCTCTCCAGATTCAGGGCAACCTATTTAACATGTTCAGTATGTCATTTTAGAGGGGGAGCCATGTACCAACCGTGTGTCACACGATCATACATAATTCATTTTGTATATATTATGCTTGTATCTTTGCTCTTCCCTCGCACTAAAATGAACCATAATAAACATGTCTGCATTTCTCCTCTGTAACATTGTCAATTTTTAAACATGAAAATTCTTGTTGCTTTGAGCATTTGTATATAAAGGCGAGTGTTCTGTAATAAACTCACTCAGTTGTTTTCAACTTGCCTTTGAGTCACAACCTTCTCTCGGCCCGTCACACCTCCGTCATACTTTGAGCTGTGTTTTTCATTAGTTCTTTACAAAAACATTCCAGTGGTGCTCATTACTCTCCTTAAGAGTTTTACTAAACAGACTTTGTATTGCTCAGTTGAATAATTTGTCAACTGTTGTGAATTTAACAGGACCTTATTCTGTAACACAGGATACTGTCCAAACACTAAAAAAAAAAAAAAAAGGTGTGTCCCCGAGAGTTGCATTATATGCAATGTTCAAAGCTAGCTCAGCCGTAGGATGCATTGTGTGCCAATGATGGGGTTCATCAGCCACTAAGTAGTGTAAAATTCACACCACTTCCATATTATGAGATTCCACTAAGCCTTAAGGCCCATAAGCGGTCAATGAAAATGTTGAATTTTCATCAAGTCCGTAACAGATTTCACCGCCAAATTTATAAACTCGAGACCCTTTTCACTTATCAAGGTTTTCGGGCAACCAAACCTAGTAATAAAAAAGCACAGCGCCTGAGCTAATAAATTTTCTGATTTGCCCAACATTGCGTGAGTATAAGTGTAACGAGTAAATATATAAACTAATATGCATACATACTTATGTGGTATTATACCTCTACAGTATGAAATAAAACACTAGCCTTTTCCTGGCTTCTGATGCAATGTATTTATGTTCTTTGAAATAATTACAAGTGTGATGACATTTTATGTAATTTTCAATAGAATTTATCATTCCTAACCAAAAAAAAAAAGGATTCCCTTGCGCCCCTTAATGTTCCATCAATTCCCAAATGCCCTGCATATGAACTTCCTTGCGTAATGTGAATGGTTTGATCAATTAAAGAGGAAAGAAGAACTACCCGAGCCTTAAATACCCTTCCTATTTTCTCATAAGCACATATAAGATAGCGTTCTTTATAAGCAAAAAAAAAAAAAAAATATTCTTACGAGGCACATTCAGAAAGTATGGCTATGTTTGCACTCTTTCCACCATTCCTATCTTCTCTGTCCCTCTCGGACTTCCTTCATGACCTAACCTCCTGGGTCAATCACACCTGCGTCATCAGGGCAAAAATTCTGGATATCCACTGTTATTTCCTCTGTCACCCATACACATTCA
The DNA here is from genome assembly GCF_036898095.1 of Palaemon carinicauda. Lineage (NCBI taxonomy): Eukaryota > Metazoa > Arthropoda > Malacostraca > Decapoda > Palaemonidae > Palaemon > Palaemon carinicauda. The sequence goes on from NC_090737.1 coordinate 62,317,508, forward strand.
CGTTTATCATTTCTCTCTCTCTCTCTCTCTCTCTCTCTCTCTCTCTCTCTCTCTCTCTCTCTCTCTCTCTCTCTCTCTCTCAGATTCTAATTTCCGAAGTGCTCCTCGCGTAAATTCATTCTCTCGTTTTCTATTTGGATCGAGTAACTCAACATTCTGGGTCTGTTCTTCATTCTTCTTTTGTGCCCTATTATTTACTCCTATCTCTGAAGCTCTAGAGAGGCATTAGTTACTCTGTTAACTTTATTCTCAATAAGGGAAATCTCTTTATGTTAAACCCTGACAATCTTTCAATCCACCTTGCTTGTCTAGACGTCAAGTCTCTCATGTAAGGTAAATCACACAAGGGCTGATGATTAGTTTGCTACTCAATCAGCTGACCTAATAAAAAGAACCGATGACTCTCCAGAGCCCAAAGAATAGCCAATGCCTCTCGATCGAAGTGACTAAAATTCTTTTCTGACCCAGTTAATGCCATAGAAGGAAAATAAACGAGTCCGCTCTGTACCCTCAAAATCTCGTTGAGAAATTACGCTACCAGTAACTATGCTACTCGCATCAGTTGTCAGTAAAAGCAGTCAATCAAATCCAGGATAAGCGAGTAACTCATCCATAGTTAAGCCGGCCTTCAATTCATTAAATGTCCCTTCCTCTAGCACTCCCCACTTTATTGCTATTTGTTACTTTAAATTATTCAAGGATCTCGGTATCTCTCCAAATCCTCAAGAATTTACGGTATCACTCTTCAAGAATAAGAAACCCTGTTACTTCATTAGGGGAAAGTGCCTTGGTGAGATCTCTAATAGCTTCTACTTAACTGGGGTAGTGTCAAATACATTCTATGATTATTATATGACCTAATAATTTGATCTGTTTAAGAAAAATTTACATTGTGATAGATTTATTTTCATACCAATACGGCGCAATGCTTCTTAGACATTAGGAATTCTGTTATTTTGTTCCTCTGCCATTTTCCCTGTAATTATTATATCGTCTAGATAAACAAGATCATTATGGCCAGTTAAGGGAGACACACTGCCACAATTTCTCTAGAAAAATGACTGTGAGTATTTTTCCTCCTGGAAGGGAAAAAATTAAACTGAAATAGTTGGCCATTGGCTATAAAAGCTTTTTTGCATTTACTGTCTTCCTGAATGGGTGTTTGAATGTATCCATATTTTGAATCGATATTTGTGAAATATTTACTATCTCGTACCTTTACGAGTAATTCTTCAATCAAGGGGATTAGAATTGCATTGTCCTTTATGACTACATTCTACTTCCTATCATCAATACACAATCTTACTGAGCCATCCTTTTCCTAATTGCTATAGTTGGAGAAGCCCAGGGGGATTCACTTGAATTGATAATCCACGTTCCCTTAATTTAATAATTCCCCATTTATTCTATCCTTGGAAGTGAATGAGTACATTATAAGGCCTTGAACTGATCGGCAACGTCTGCCTCATTTCAATGCTAGAGGGAAATAATATCATTCCTCCTGGTTTGCTGATCCTCAATTGCAATGAAATCCGGATAAAAAATCAGGATAACTATTAATAATATTACTAACTACAGGTGGATATTCTAGCGGACATGGTTTTTGGGCTTGCCTAATCAAGTTCTGAGTACGTTCGTCTATGTGGACTGGAGTTATGGATCCCATTTTCAGTAATTTCACATAACTCCAATTCACACATAGAATCACATCCTATCAAAACTTTTTTTTTTCTTATTAGAGAGATTAACTTTGTAATATAGGCTTTTTTTCTCTTCAATCTCTGACAAACCTCTAAGAATGCGACCTTGGTTCCCTCCAGGAGAGGCTGAGAACGGGTCAATTTTATACTTGTAAACAATGATGGGGGGGGGGGGGTTAAGTTGACTTCCAGGGTCGCCAATGTGACGGGCCAAGAATAGGTCGTGACTCAAAGGCGAGATGAAAGCAACTGAGTAACTTTATTTCGACTTATCGAGTATATATACACACTATGTCCCGGTAAGAAGGTCTCAAAATTTCTTGTCTAACTGGCAGCCGGTTCTGATAGCAGTTATCAATGAAATATGCACGCAGGTTAAATTAAGTTGCTGTCAGTGCGAAGGAAGAGCGAAGATACAAAGGATAATATATACAAAAAAGAGAGATGTTACTACGCACGCTTGTGTGACACATGGGTAGTACATTTCAGATGGTTTCCAATTATTCGAACTTAGAGATCTAACCACTGTAGGTTCTAGAGCCTTTGGATATGTGGCCTCAAGCCTATACAATAAGCTCCCATTAGACATACGAAAAAATAAAGATACTCTCAGGAGGAGACTGAAAGCTTTCTTGTTCTCTAACTTCATTGATAATATGGACATGACCGTAAATGGAAATATGCGGGATGAAATGCTGAATGCATAGGAATGCATACGGTAAAATGAATATGAAGGTCCTGCATATGATATAATTCACATACTGTATGGACCAAAAACTCAGTCCTTTAAAAAATACAGAACCCATATTTCCTAAATTATTCAAAGCAGTTTAAAAAAAAATCGCGATTGGGAAAATGTAGGACTTATTATTAATAATAATATTTAAAAATGACATAATTGTGTTTATTAAATCATGAGAGGAATTGCTGAAGATCATTGGAGAGTTGAATAGAGAAAACTGTAATGTCGAACTAAAAATTAATTAATGTAAAACTAAAATAATATTCAATGTTATGAGTTATGGACGAACCTTTAGAGATTATTAATGAATACACGAACTTAGGATATGCAGGAAGTGATTCCAGGAAACGAAACTGAAATTATAAAACGGTAAGCACGGTATGGAGAGTTTTTGGAAAACAAAAAGAGGATTATGAAAACCAAAATGTCCCTTCATCTAAAAAAGAAAAAAAAAATAGTTTTAACTTATGCATCGGAAACTTCTAGCCTTACTAAAGACTTAGAACATAAGCTACTTACAACTCAGAGCTATGGAAAGAATAATGATGGGAATAACCATAAGAGACAGAAAAAAGAGGAACATAGATACAAGAGCAAACTTAGGTAGAGGCTATTTTATCATGTAAGAAAACAGAAATGAACAAGGGCAGAAGGACAGATAATAGATGGTAATTAGGAATAACAAAATGGGTTCCAAAAGATTGCAAAAAAGCCGGGGAAAGAAGAAAAGACGAAGGATTGATGAGCTAAGAAAGATTGCGTGCATAAGAAATACCACAAAGAGATGTAAGTGAAAGAACATATCTGGTGCACCTATTCTGCATTGGACTAGTAACAGCTTATTATTATTATTATTATTATTACTATCCAAGCTACAACCCTAGTTGGAAAAGCAAGATGCTATAAGCCCAGGGGCTCCAACAGGGAAAAATAGCCCAGTGAGGAAAGGAAATAAGGAAATAAATAAATGAAGAGAACAAATTAACAATAAATCATTCTAAAACAAGTAACAACGTCAAAACAGACATGTCATATATAAACTATTAACAACATCAAAAACAAATATGTTATAAATAAACTATAAAAAGACTCATGTCCGCCTGGTCAACAAAAAAGCATTTGCTCCAACTTTGAACTTTTGAAGTTCTACTGATTCAACCACCCGATTAGGAAGATCATTCCACAACTTGGTAACAGCTGGAATAAAACTTCTAGAATACTGCGTAGTATTGAGTCTCGTGATGAAGAAGGCCTGGCTATTAGAATTAACTGCCTGCCTAGTATTACGAACAGGATAGAATTGTCCAGGGAGATCTGAATGTAAAGGATGGTCAGAGTTATGAAAAATCTTATGCAACATGCATAATGAACTAATTGAACGACGGTGCCAGAGATTAATATCTAGATCAGGAATAAGAAATTTAATCGACCGTAAGTTTCTGTCCAACAAATTAAGATGAGAATCAGCAGCTGAAGACCAGACAGGAGAACAATACTCAAAACAAGGTAGAATGAAAGAATTAAAACACTTCTTCAGAATAGATTGATCACCGAAAATCTTGAAAGACTTTCTCAATAAGCCTATTTTTTGTGCAATTGAAGAAGACACAGACCTTATATGTTTCTCAAAAGTAAATTTACTGTCGAGAATCTCACCTAAAATTTTGAAAGAGTCATACATATTTAAAGAAACATTATCAATACTGAGATACGGATGTTGAGGAGCCACCGTCCTTAACCTACTTACAATCATACTTTGAGTTTTGTTAGGATTCAACTTCATACCCCATAATTTGCACCATGCACTAATTCTAGCTAAATCTCTATTAAGGGATTCACCAACCCTAGATCTACATTCAGGGGATGGAATTGATGCAAAGAGAGTAGCATCATCTGCATATGCAACAAGCTTGTTTTCAAGGCCAAACCACATGTCATGTGTATATAGTATGAAAAGTAATGGGCCAAGAACACTACCCTGTGGAACACCGGATATCACATTCCTATAATCACTATGGTGCCCATCAACAACAACTCTTTGAGATCTATTACTTAAAAAATCAATAATAATGCTAAGAAACGACCCACCCACTCCCAACTGTTTCAGTTTGAAAACAAGGGCCTCATGATTAACACGGTCAAAGGCAGCACTAAAATCAAGGCCAATCATACGAACTTCCCGACCACAATCAAGGGATTTCTGTACAGCATTGGAGATTGTAAGAAGGGCATCACATGCTCCAAGGCCTTTACAAAAACCAAATTGCAAACTAGGGAGTAGATGATTACCTTCAGCAAACCTGTTAAGACGTTTTGCCAGAAGACGTTCAAAAACTTTAGATAATATGGGAGTTATGGAAATTGGGCGGTAATCAGTGGGACTTGAGCTACCACAAACACATTTACATAGAGGAGTAACATTACCAATTCTCCAACTAGTGCTAAAAGCTCCTCTTCTTGCTAACTTGCACAAAATAACAGATAACTTTGGAGCTAAGAAATCTGCTGTCTTTATAAAAAACAAAGGAAAAATACCATTTGGGTCTACACCTCCATAGGCATCAAGGTCCATCAACAGAGCTTTAATCTCACGAGATCGAAAAGCTAAACTAGTTAGTTTAGCCTCAGGAAAACAGGAATGAGGAAGTTCAAGTTTTTCATTATGCTGATAATGATAATGGTGATGATATATACATACACACACACATATATATTTATTATATATATACATATATATATATATATATATATATATATATATATATATATATTATATATATATATATATATATATATATATATATATATATATATATGTATATATATACATATATATATATATATATATATATATATATATATATATATATATATATATATATTTAAATATATATATATATATATATATATATATATATATATATGTATATATATATATATATATATATATATATATATATATATATATATATATATATATATGTGTGTGTGTGTGTGTGTGTGTGTGTGTTGATGGTAGAGTATCTCTAGTCTCCTTTCAAGGGTATGGTATAAAACATAGGAGTATCATTTATTGTGTATAGCTATTAAAAATATGATAATTATTAATTGAATATACCTGATTAGAAAATTGTGTTAAAAAAAGTTTCAGTCCTAAAACGTCTTAGCATTAGCTGTTAAAATCATGTTTACCGCATATCAACATAAATAAAACTCTGATTTAATTAGAGGTACCTGCAATTCGCTGTTATAACATACTGTATAGTAAGTAAACTATGGATAAACAAGAAAATATCATAGAAACTACAGTTGATTGAATATAAAAGCAGAAAAAGATGAAATTACGGTTTGCTATTTCAACGATTTTTTTTCTTTCTTTTTATTATGCTTTCTTACTTGTTTTTTTTTTCAATACGCATCTGTTGCCAAAACATAGAGGATTAAGACGAAGATAAAAGTTAATAATACCCACCGATTATATTACTGACAATCAAAGTATAAACATTCGTCCTGAATACTCGAAGAATCAAGTTAATGGTTCTTTGCACGGCTATATATGCGTGTCCTATCCAAGAGAGAGAGAGAGAGAGAGAGAGAGAGAGAGAGAGAGAGAGAGAGAGAGAGAGAGAGAGAGAGAGAGCAGTCATTGCTTAGGTATAAATTTCTGAAAAATGTTTTTTAACATCTAGAATTCACTTGTTTGGATGATTTCTGACTTTTTCCTTTATATGATATCTTCCGTTTTCCCCAAAGGAATACTTAATTATATACCCTATACAAAGACACAACACATTTCCTATAATTATTTGGCCAACTTCACGCATGAAAACTTTAATTTTTTTCTTGAGATTGCAAAGATATCCTACCTAATTGACTATAAAAAACTTACTGTGATTCGTAAGCCCATTTGCTTACAAATATTTTGATTTACTGTTGTATTTTCAAATACTTGACATGCTTGTCTCTAAAAATGGTGAGTGATCGTCTATCCATTTCTATTTTTTTTTAATATATTAAATTACTATTTTTCTGAGGAAGTACAGAAATCAATTGGGAAAAATAAAGATACATAGAATTCAGACAATTTATTTTCAAAATGTAATTTTTTGTCGTAGATTAGAATTAATTGAAATTAATTATGAAACCATTTTAAAATGATAAGACAAAATGTATATTAATTTGGAAATCCCAATTAAATTACTTGGGACAAATATCAAGTAAAATCACCAAATATATGTAAAAAGAGAGTGGTTATTAGAGACCTTTGTCATCAATACCGACACGTAAAATCTGAAAACAAAATCCAGTCACTGACCCTAAAGTTATATAAAGAGGAAATCAAGCAGTTAGCCACGGATTTTTCATTATTAGACGGGAAATTAGATATTTCGGAGCACAGTTGTATTATCGTATTCCAGCTCCCAATATAAGGATAGTACCCTTCTTGATTTTGTCCGTACATTTCACACTCTATAACCGGACTTCACATTTTAATTTTAATTTTTGTTTTTATGACTTAGAAAAAAAGAAAAACAAAGAATGGTAAAGAACATTCAACGAATTAGCTTAATCTTATCCAAACTTGACTATTCTGTCCCACGATATTTTTTCCATTTGCCTGGATGGCTTTGTCTTTATTGGTCTCAATGAATCATTATAAACATAAATAGCCCTCCATTCTCATGAACAGATGAACTTAAAATTTAGAGGACATTAACGTAGATTTTGCAATGGTTGTGTTCTCTTGTTTTATTCTTTCAAAATTTATTGTAATAAGAAACCATAAAAACTCTGGATGATATGAAGTACATATTGATTCTGATCTGTATGGGGATGGACAAATATATTATCGTAAGCAACAATAGAAAATCGATTAACATGAATGAAAAAAAAAAATTATAAGAAATATTCGAAACTGGTTGGCGTTTTCGTAAGGAACTGTTGCCAAAGAATAAACTTTACAATAATTAAAGTGTCAGCGAGGGACGGAAGAAACTTGGAATATGGCGAACAAAAATAGAATATGTAAAGGGTAACTAACAGACATGAAGAGATGGAGACCTTGCGAGGTGCACTTTTTGTTATTTCATTAGAGAACTTTTTTATCCATCAGTTTTATGTTT
>NC_090737.1:62335072-62340072 GCF_036898095.1 Palaemon carinicauda
TTGCATGATCTTTTCAGCTTGAATTGGTCACATTATATAGTAGTGTAGATCCTCTTGTCCCTTTGAAGGAGAATCTAGTCAACATAATTGATAGTCGTATCCCTTCTCGAGTGTCAAGGTACTGAGTGAAGGAAAAACAGTGGTTCAACAATGATTGTAGACGTGCTTATTTGGAAAAGCAAAAGGTTTATCTTCTTTGGAAGGGTAACAGATCAGATTAGACCTGGAATAACTATACTCAGCTTAGAGATTTTGCTCAGAGAGTTTATGCTTCAACTGAAAATTAACATAATTTAACCATGAAAGAAATCTTTTCTGGTACAACTCAGGATCATAAATGGTGGTATACCCTTAAATCTACACTCTTTGGTGTAGATGCAACAGTTTCTCCTTTACTTAAACCAGATAGCTCAGTCACTTACTATCCAAAGGAAAAGGCAACTCTTTTGGCTGATGTATTTGACAGTAACCAGAGTAATGAAAAACTTGAATTTCCTCATTCCTCTTTTCCTGAGGCTAGACTAACTAATTTAGGTTTCGATTTCGTGAAATTAAAGCTCTGTTGATGGACCTTGATGCTTATGGATGTGCACACCGATACGGTATTTTTCCTCTGATTTTATAAGAACTGCAGATTCCTTAGCTCCAAAGTGGAGCTTTTAGCACTTGTTGGAGAATTGGTAATGTTACTCCTCTATGTAAATCTGTTTGTGGTAGCTCAAGTCCAACTGATTACCGCCCAATTTCCATAACTCCCATATTATCTAAAGTTATTTAACGTCTTCTGGCAAAACGTTTTACTAGGTTTTTTCAAGGTATCATCCATTCCCTAGCTTGCAATTTGGTTTTCGTAAAGACCTTGGAGCCAGTGATGATCTTCTCACAATCTCCAATGCTGTACAGAAATCTCTTGATTCTCATTAGGAAGTAGGTATGATTGGTCTTGATTTCAGTGCTGCCTTTTACAGCTTTAATCATGAGACCCTTGTTCTCGAACTCAAACAGTTGGGAGTGGATGGGTTGTTTCGTAGCATTATTATTGATTTTTAAAATAATAGATCTCAAAGAGTTGTTGTTGATGGCATCCATAGTGAGTATAGGAATGTGATATCTAGTGTTCCATAGGGTAAGGTTCTTGGCCCATTACTTTCCATACTATATACACATTACATGTGGCTTGGCCTAGAAAACTAGATTGTTATATATGCAGATGATGCATCAATTCCATCCCATGAATGTAGACCTTAATATAGATCTAGCCAAAATTAGTGCATGGGGCAGATTATGGGGTATGAAGTTCAATCCTAACAAAACTTAACATAAGCAGGTCAAGGACCATGGCTCCTCAATATCCAGATCTCAGTATTGATAATGTTTCTTCAACTTTGTATGACACTTTTAAAATTTTAGATGTGATTATCAACAGCAAATTTACTTTTGAGAAACGCATTAGGTCTGTGTCTTCTTTAATTGCACAAACATTTGGCTTACTGAGAAAGTCTTTCAAGATTTTCGGTGATCATTCTATTCTGAAAAAATGTTTTAATTCTTTCATTGTACCTTGTTTTGAGTATTGTTCTCCTGTCTGATCTTCAGGTGCTGATACTCATCTTAATTTGCTGGACAGAAACTTACAGTATATTAAATTTCGTATTCCTGATCTTGATATTAATCTTTGGCGCCATCATTCAATTAGTTCATTATGTGTGTCGCATAAGATTTTCATAATTCTGAGCATCCTTTACATTCAGATCTTCCTGGACAATTCCATCCTGTTCTTAATACTAGGCAGGCCGTTAATTCTAATAGCTAGGCGTTCTCCATCATGAGGTTCAATACTGCAAGGTATTCTATAAGTTTTATTCACACTGTGACCAAGTTGTGGAATTATCTTCCTAATCGGGTAGTTGAATGAGCAAATGTTTTTATGTTGAAGATTGTGACATAAGTCTTTTTATAGTTTATATATGACATGTCTGTTATTACGTTGTTACTGTTTTTAGAATGATTTCTTGTTAACTTGTTCTCATCATTTATTCATTTTCTTATTTCCTTACCTCACTGGGATATTTTTCCCTGTTGGAGCACTTGGGCTTATAGCATCTTGCTTTTCCAACTATGGTTGTGGCTAGGCCAGTAATAACACACACACACACACACACATACACACACACACATATATATATATATATATATATATATATATATATATATATATATATATATGAATTTATATATATATATATATATATATATATATATATATATATATATATATATATATATATATATGTGTGTGTGTGTGTGTGTGTGTATTTTTATATTTTTTATACCGCATGAGTCCAGCCTCAGTTAAGAACTCAGGGCATGAACAAAAGAACAATGAAAGTGAAAGTGAGTTCGCCAGCGAGCATTTAGATAATAATTACCGACAACAAATTTATCTACAATACTATTCAACTAGAAAAAAATATCAAGAAAAAAAGCTGCAAAACAGAGAAAAATGTTCTTGTTAAGCCACAAGGTGCTTCATGTGGGGTTTGACAGACCGTGGACGACTTCAGGAAACAATCTCATTCCTTGGAGAGGGAAAACAGATTAAGTTATTAACCGATAACTTAAGCAATTTACATTTTGCGCTGAAAACACGACGAAGACGTTTCATTATAACTTTTAAGCAAGTAAAACCCAAATGCAAAAATCATAAACTACAAACACTATCGCTTGGAAATTAACACTTTCAAAGGGTGAGGTTATTAAGGTTGGGAGCAGATGGCACTCGTGGTTGGGATATAAGGACCGGATAAATTGATAAAGGTTCTTTGGGTAGGATTTTTTGTTAAGGTTAAAAAAAAAAGGGACGGGATGTGATAAAAAAGGAAGTCGGAAGGCTGGGTAAGCATTATAAGGATATGAGGTTCTCATACAGACACCTTACCTTGATAAAAGAACATTGTCCCTTGCGGAGAGCGTATCACATTTCCTGCTTCTGTGAAGGTTAAAGAGTGATGACCTGCCCAGATGCTATTACAACGGGATAAACCCTGTCAGTCCCAATTGTGGGGGGGGGGGGGGGGGGTTGTTTTCCTGTGCCCGACATGATATACCTTTGGTCATTAGCCTTGGCTTCGCCTCCTTAGACCTCCATCAATAGGCCTCCTGTCGACTTCTCCCTGGCTCCCTTTGTAGTGGGGCTGAGCAGCCACGTGCTTTTTGAAGATGCTTGAAATTACACCTCAGGGGAGTAGACAGGTATAGGAAAGGTGGGCAGGTGGTGAGGCTTAGGGTAGGGTCCCAATGCTTGTGATATTTCGACAGGTCCTTGCTGGGGGTTTTTGTATGAAAAATGGCTCAATGACTGTCACGAACAACAGCCCCAAATTTTGCAGAGATTTTGTCCTAGAACAGGACAAGAGCTCTGCAAGCAAGGTTTGAGGCTACTAGCCTTAATGTCTCCACCCGCAATTAGTCTTAGCACAATAATGGATTAATTCCTAAGCTGCAACTAGGGTCATACTTTTACTTTCTTTAATATCATGTAGGCTTTAAGTGCCACATAGAAGTCAGCATGCTGGTTGTTACGTAACCAAAAAAAATCAAAAATGGGAAATGCAATGATAGTTAAAGTTAAGTCACCTAATGTAGTGGTATGCATGAAAATTAAAGCAACGTGTAAATGATAAAATAGATCTATAAAAAAATAAATTTAATGTAACCTAATGAGGCCAGGATAGCTCTTCAAGTTTATCAACCTAGGGAGACACCAAAGCTAAATTAATATTTGTTTATACAACTTACATTAACCTACTGAGTATGGCTACGTGTTATTGGCAAGGCACTGTGTATAGAGTATTTATGGCAGGAAAGAATGTCTGTTATTTTATTATCTGAGCCCTTTATGCACTCAACCTTCCTATTGTAGTTTTGGAGGTCTATGCACCACCCCATGAGCCTCCTATTCTATTTACAGAACTTCCTGTTTTCTGCGAACATTTTAATCCGTCCTCATAATTCTCGTCCAAACACCATTTCATTTGGGCTACATCCCATCCTTTCCTGATAAGCATTGCGTACCACAAATAACATCATTGGGAGTCCGATGTCCCAATTATTTCTGGTTTCATTGCAGTACTTTGTTTACATACTCTGCGAGGTTTGATGAAATCTCTGTAATGCACCTTGGGTCTCTGGGCAATAGGCAGTAGACAATTGTTATTTCACATCCAACAGTTACATCATGTCCTGAAACAATTTTGTCATGAAATTTGTTCCTCTGTCACTCCGACAATTTCCTGTATACAAAACTTAATAAAAAAAAGTCTAATAACTTCTTGGCAATTACTCTGACACTGATGTTCCTAATGGGTATGTTTCATAATCTTCTTCGTCGTCATCCTTATTCCCATGTGTCCCGTCTCGTGCACTACGGCGATCACCTGTCTTCTCAACGGTGCGGGAATCAATATATGATGTTATATCCTCCATTCAGTATTCCCAGGGATAACGGAGGATTTATGTTTTCTCATAAGCAATCTATCCTTAAGATAATAACAGGTGAGAGACTGCTGCAACTACATTTCATCCACCACACGGTACAATAAATCTGTTAACCTTGCATCCTTCCGTTGCAATCCTATCAGCCTTTTCCGACTCACTTGTCCTACTTCAAATGCTGAGTTTTCTATTTCTTCCAGATTCCTTGCGTCTTTGTTTTCCTGTCCATTTTTCTGTCGTTTTTCTTCTCTCGGGCTCTCTCGGGAATTCTTCTCTTGCATACCATCATCTTCTGCAGCCACTTTCTTCATCATACTCCAAACCACCACACTGCTAGGAAACTGATATGGGTAGTCATTGTTGATGTTCTGTCGTAGAACTATACTTCAATGGTTTCTCCGTTACAATGGGACAAGGCACAAATGGCGCTCTACCAACTTCATTTTCCAGCAGGACTTCCACTCATTTGACAGCCAATGAATCCTTTACTGCAAAATCAAAATGAC
>NC_090737.1:62347572-62355072 GCF_036898095.1 Palaemon carinicauda
TGGCTGTGATATACATGCCTGGGTTTTTGGCAGTTTTCAACACCACGATAGCCACTGCGGATTGGAGATGGTGGGAGATTCTAGTATGATTGTTCACAGCAAACCAACCTAATATGAGTTGCCCTTACTAGTATACCTATGCCGGTTATTGTGTAGCATAAACCCTTTCATCATTATCATAAAAGCCAAGGTTTTCAAATGCTTTCCATTAGCAAAACATTATATATATATATAGGGTATAATGGACTACAAAGTCCTGACCTTTATGGACCATCATTTTCTTCATTAAAGGACGGTGTAGTGATGAAACCCATTACAGTGACACATCACAATGATGGGCACGTTACATTCCATAAGGCAATAACCCTTTCAAGTATTTGCCATTTGCTCAGCCGGAATACTTGAAGCTAAATTCAATAAGCTTTACGAGATTATGGCTAGATGCAAGTATGGAAATAAGGCAAATCATAATAAAGATAGGTTGAAAGGCAATTGAACTAATATGGTTAGAAATTTCATCGTTATCTAATAAACTAGAAAAACCTTTTGACTGGAATTTAAAATTCAAACTCTATCCAGTTTACGATAGAAATAACGTTTCGTTGTATGGAATCAAGGTCTTTTCTCTACTGATATTACAGAAACAACACAAACGTACGTTTGCCTACCAGCTCTAGTACTACATGCCGGATTTATTAAGTATCAAGCGTATATCCATCGTTTAAATCAAAATTTGAACATACAATAGATTAGTGAAAAAAGAAAAACAAAATATGTACACTTAGATTCAAAAGTCCGCCAACACTAAGGGGGAATCGCTCGTCAGAGGTCTCTAGTGTTACCATGACAAAACAAATAAAAAGGTGGTCTTCTTACTACTTCTTAGGAAATGGGCGGAGCCTTGTCCAAGCCCAGCGAACGCTGGGAAATATTACAAATCGAGTTGCCATATTTCATACTGTGTTATCATTTGTCTCTCGAGTATTCACTACAATTACACAAAACACACAAACACACACACACACACACACACACACACACACATATATATATATATATATATATATATATATATATATATATATATATATATATATATATATATATATATATATATGTATATATATACAATTATTTTTACTATTTTGAGGAGCCCAGTAGACACTTTCAATGGAAGGGTCGGTGGTGAGGGGTGGTGGTAATGGGGATTACCCCTCCCCCGGGCAGTCGACACTCAAAAATTTGAGGAAATAAGGAAGTCATTTGTATTTCAGGGGATGTGGAGAGAGGTTAAATGAAAATTCTTGATACATCTTGTAAAATATTGTATCATTACCCCAATCTAATTTGGTAACCGTTAATGTTTTAGGAAATACAGTATTGCTAACCTAATTCATTATTAGTTCATTTGTTGTAGCTAGTAGCAGCAGTATAAAGTAGCCGTTGTTGTTAGAAGGTTGGTTAAGCCTGCCTGACACTTGCGCGCATTTTTGCCACGCACTGGCACGCATTGATGCGCGCCAGTGAGTGCCACTTTGTGGCACGCACTGGTATTTTTCGCACACTGTTTAGGACCAGTTCACTCCAGTTCGCGCATCGTTCAAGCGACGTTCACGCGACGTTCACGCGATAGCACGAATTGGCACGCGTAGTTCGCGCATCGTTCACGACACGTTCACGCGAGTTCACTCATCATTCCGCATCGTTTCTGCATCGTTCACGCCAGTTCATGCCAGTTCACGAATTGGCCACTCCATATAAAAACGGGGCTTCTCCAACCCGAGGACATTCTTGGATTGGCTTCAGACGAGACAACATGCTTACTGTCAGAGACACCATTGCATTGAGGAGAAGATACCTATACCTGGCAGCTGCTGTAGCATTTGTTGGAGTGCATCAGAAAAGGCTGGCAAAGGAAAAAGAAAAACAAAAGCCAACCCTACCTCGAAGAAAGATACAAAGGAAAGTGTGGGTCAGGGAATGATTAACCAGAAGGCACTCGTTTGGACACTATGGCAGTCTATTGACTGAACTCCACAAGAAAGATCCAAAGGGCTACAAAAATTACCTCAGAATCACACCTGACCTGTTTCAAGAGATGGTTGAGAAGTTAACCCCGCACCTCCTGAAGCAGTCCACCTTCATGAGGGAACCGCTTCAAGTTGGACTCAGGCTTGCTGTCACCATCCGCTTTTTAGCCACTGGAAATTCCTATCAAAGTCTACAGTACAGCTTCAGGGTTGAAGCAAGTACCATCAGCAAGTTAATACCAGAGGTGTGTAAAGCCATCATTGCTGCCTACAAGGACGAAGTGCTGCGTTGCCCCAAAACTGAAGAGGCCTGGAAGGAAGTTGCTGCCAGATTCAGCTCCAGATGGAATTACCACAACTGTCTGGGGGCTGTGGACGGAAAGCACATTGCCATAAAGAAGCCACCCAATGCTGGCTCTTACTACTACAACTACAAGGGCTTCCACAGCATTGTACTGATGGCAGTCGCAGATGCTTCCTACAGGTTCCTCTATGCGGATGTTGGGGCAGAGGGTGGTGCGTCGGATGGAGGAACATGGAGCAACTGTTCTCTGCATGAGGCTGTAGAAGACAACAGAGCTGGAGTGCCTCAACTAGAACCACTCCCTAATGATGACCACCCAGTGCCCTATCAGTTCGTTGGGGATGACGCCTTTGCTCTACGAACCTGGATGATGAAACCATTCTCCCATCGGTCACAAGTCCTACGAGAACGCATATATAGCTACAGGTTGTCTCGTGCTCGACGTGTTGTTGAGAATGCCTTTGGAATTTTAAGTCAAAGGTTCCGTTGCTTCTTGACGACGATGCAGCAGAAGCCCAGCACCATCAACCTGATCACCATGTGTGCCTGTGTCCTGCACAACCTCGTCCTCATCAAATACCCAGGTGCTTTGTCAGAAGTGGACTACGAAGATCCGGACACACATGCTCTGATCCCTGGTGCATGGAGGAATGAGCAAAACCTGCAGGGGCTGATGACTCTACCCGGCCATCATATCCAGAAGGATGCAAAGGATCAGCGAGACTACCTTTCACATTACTACATATCCCCTGCTGGTGCTGTGCCTTGGCAAGAAAAAATTGTAGTACCTCCATGAGCTGTATAGTTGTTCCATTTTGTAAATAAAAGAAACGTATATTTTTCGTTTGTATTTTTTTGTGGCCTTTTATTTTAGTTTCAATAAGAAAGCATTTGATTTACATATAAATAGCAGACATAAAATATGTACAATTATTAAGAAAGCCTTTTATTTTTACATTCAAACAGCAAACTTAAAAATTTCTTGGGTTTATTTTTCATTTCATTTTTATTTAAAACAAAAAATGTGCTTCTTGATTGGTAATAGATGAAAATAAGTGTGTGCACGAATTAAGACATCATTTCATTTTTACATGAAAACAGCAAACTTAAAAATTTCTAGGGTTTATTTTTCATTTCATTTTTATTTAAAACAAAAAATGTGCATCTTGAGTGGCAATAGATGAAAATAAGTGTGTGCATGAAATAAGACATCATTTCATTTTTACATGAAAACAGCAAACTTAAAAAAATTTGCCTATAGCGACAATACGTCGACAAAGGCAGGATCATTACCTCGATCGTGTCGAAATCCCCTAGCTAACAATATAAGCATTTTATGCGGAGCTAAATAGCTAAATTATTAAAGCAAAACAAACTGGGAACGTCGCTCTAGCAAACTAAATGACCCATAAGAGCGAGCGATAGCATCCTGGATGCATCCGGTAGGCAACAGCTCTTGTTTACGTTAATATTACTTTTGATTTCATTCAAAATGACAAGAGCTTACATTTATACATAGTAAAGATAATACTCAACTTTCCAGTTTTTTTTCACATTAAGACAGCAAATATAAAAACATATTAGATTTATTTTTCTTTCATTTTCATAATTTTTTTCGTTTCCTTTTTGTTTCTCTTCATTATAAAGATAAAAATAGTTTGAAATAGGATATCATTTTTTTTCCACATTAAGACAGCAAATATAAATTTTTGGGGGGTTTATTTTTCTTCCCTTTTATTATTTTTTACTTTACTGTTTCTTTCTTTGTAATTTAAGGAAATAGACGAAAAGTGTTTGGAAATATATAAATATTTTATTTACATTAAAACAACATATATATACAAGTATCACACTTCAATTATGTACAAATATTTTACACTATTTAAATTTCCTTGTCCTTGATTGGTGGGGTATCAAGCTCCTTGGACGGGTAGAGGGTTGAGGGTGTCATGGCTTCATCAAGGTTGCTGTCGATGGTCCCCGGGGTCAGGACAGGGAAGATCAATGGACTTTTGAATGCCGCCGACAGCGACGTTAATGAAGGTGCTGGTGTAGGAGCCTGGACAAGGGTGGGTGACGACACTGGCACTGATGGCGAGGTCACCTGGACAGGGGTGGATGACAGTGGAGTTGGCATCCCTGGGTGCCACTCCGTGGTACGGGGCAAGGAAGAAGGGCTTGACTGCGGCACCCAGTTATGACTGGCTGGACGATGCTGCTGCTGCTGCTCTGGCTGTGCATGCGAGGGTCCTGGTTGAGGGGACTGCCAAGGTTGCTGCTGGTGAGGGGGTTGCCAAGGTGACTGCTGGTGAGTGGGTTGCCAAGAAGAAGGGGGTTGCCAAGGTGACTGCTGGTGAGGGGGCTGCCAAGTTGACTGCTGCTGAGGGGGCTGCCAAGGTAACTGTTGCTGATGGGGTTGCTGATGCACAGGGGGCTGTAAAGGTTGCTGTTGCTGCGGGCCTGCCCAGGTCAATGAGGATTGTTGCTGTGCCTGCTGGAAGACCTGAGTCTCGTCCCTGTAACGTTGTGTGAGATTGAGGCACTCTATTTGGAATTCGTGCCATCGGTGTACTGGGATGGCACGCATGTAGCCTTCCAGCAGGCACGCAAAATCGTGCACAATCTTGTGCTGGCCCATAAACGTTGGGGTTGACGATTCAGCTTTTGACACAAGCTGAAACATGAAAAATATTATAAAAATATATTATATATTATATATATGTATATATATAACAAACCTTGTAACAATTTAGTATAGCATTTTAATGCAACAGATAGTATATGTCAAAGAAAATTAATACTCACATTCCTCAATATATTGCTAAATTCCTTCTCCAACACATAGGTGTCGCTGTGAGAGGTGTCAAGTGTTCGGCAGGACCCCTTCCCCTTGTCCTTCCTGGTGGTGGTAGATGGCTGGCTGCGAGACCCCGTCGACCTCACGTCATCGTCGACATCGCTGGCTGTCGTGGCACCTCCTTCGGAGCCACGAAACTCCTCACTGGCGACTGTCTCTCCCCGGACGATGTGCTGTATGAGGAACGACCAAGTGTCCATGAGGAAGTCATCACGGCCACTCCTTTGGGCCTGGCCAGCTCCACTCTTCTTCTCCTTCTTCATAATTTTGCCAACCCTCGTCCTCAAGTTTTCGTAGCGTTTTTTGCACTGGGCAGCAGTGGCAGGAGGTTCCAGCTGGCTTCCTATATATGCCCACCTGCTGTCCTTCAACACCTTGTTTATCCACTCCTTGTGTTTCTTGTCAAAGAGCATGGGGTTCTCCTTGACAAGGTCGGCCAACGTAGTCTCCGTCTCTTCCGTCCACTTGTAGTCAGGGATGTCCTTCTTAGACACCCGAACCCGCTTCTTCTTTAAATCGTCATCACTGGATACCTGGCTCTGGCTTGTATCTTGCTGTGTCTCCGAGATGACCATATCGAGACTTGAAAATGATGAATGAGGAGAATCTTGATCTGCAGTCTCCTCTATCACGTCCATTTTACTCCCCCTTCCCTTTGGCTGCTTCAGTTTAGGCATGTTGTTTCCTCGCTGGCGAACTCTGGAATGGCTAGGAGTGTCCTCGGACCTCAGTTTATATACCCCCTAATCCCCTTAATCACACGAGAGCTCCACCCCCTGATAATCCCACGAGAGCTCCACTGGCGGAGTAGGAGGGCACTAGCGTGAGTAGGCGGGCACTAGCGTGAACCGGCGTGAACTGGAGTGAACGATGCGGGAACTGGCGTGAACTGGAGTGAACGATGCGCGTACTAGCGTGAACAGTGCGAGACAATGCGGGAGTACAATGTGTGACAATGTCAGTGGGAAGGCTACGATGCGGGAACTGGCGTGAACTGGAGTGAACAGTGCGGGAACTGGAGTGAACGATGCGTGAACTGGCGTGCACGATGCGTGGAAGGGGAAGCATGGCACGCATTGGTACGCTCTGGCACGCCAGTTCCCGCACTGTTCACTCCAGTTCACTCCAGTTGGCGCATTGTTCACGACTATTTCACGGCCATTTAGTGCGTGCCAATGCGTGCCACAAACTTTGAACATTTCAAAGTTTTTGGCCCGCATGGCACGCATTGGTACGCTCTGGCACGCGAGTTCCCGCACTGTTCACGACATTTTCACGGCTCGTTCACGCGAGTTCGCGCATCAATGCGTGCCAGTGCGTGCCACGAATGCGTGCAAGTGTCAGGCAGGCTTTAGTAACGAAAGTTAAGTATTAACTTTGCATAGTAAATAATCAATGATGGATACAGTAAATACTGATGACGGCCTAGCACTTTGAATAAAATCAGACTTTACTTAATTGATTCGAAAATGAGTTGTATTAGGTAAATGAGACCACTACATTTTAGCAAAACCTTTGAGAAATTTGCTTTATTGATAAATCATATATAAAGGTTTCTTTTTCTTAGAACGAAATAATTTTCCGAGATTTTGTAATGCAAGTAATAAATACTAATTTTCCCATAATGCATTCCCCTATAATTTGCCGAAAAAATATAAGCGCAGGTGGCATAAGCAAAAAGATATTTATTTTAATAATAATCTGCCTGTAAGTTATCACTGATTATATGATTAATGGTAGCTTTATCTTGAGAAAATTACGTAGCTTGGAGATCAAACCTACTTCTTTTGATGTTGATTCAAGTCCCCTTGATGTTCCTTTCATTTATTCTTTATTCATCTATTTGTTAAACATCTTCGGTATTTTTAAGATTAATGACCTGCGCCGGTATTCGTCTTAGACAGTCAATTTTAGTTTCTCACTATCCCTCCAGAAAAGAAAACTCTCCCGAGCGGCAGCATGAAACACCTTCACTTGATCATTCCAGCTTGGAACCTTTCGAAATTTGTGAAGCCAAAACGAGATATTCTTAGCTCTATTCAGAAATAAGGCATTTTGAGCACTATTTCGTTCAGATTTTTTTATACAATTTATATCATATTCCTTTATAATTATTATAGTTAACGAGAATATCTTGGTTGATTTTCAAGCAAATTGTCCTACAGAGCACTTTCGTAATGAGCATATTCACTGGAAAACTTATGGGTATATGTAGGACTACAGAAGACAATGACCTACAGTAACTAAATAGTATAACTTCCAGCCTGACAAATGTTGGTAGAAGGATTCTTACTAACGATTCCTTCTAA
>NC_090737.1:62367572-62370072 GCF_036898095.1 Palaemon carinicauda
ATGTGCATAATGCAATTGTCTATTTTTCTGACATACAACATGATATAGTGATGTTATTATCCTTTTTTTATTTATGTTTGTATGTTTGTCTGCGTGCTTGTAATTCACATAAATCAAAAGTTATTCGACCTAATCTCATTAAATTTGGTGGACTAATTGATCATGGTCCAAGGTTAATTTAATTAGTTTTTGGAAGTGATTGGGTCAATGGTTGAGGTAACTGAAAGGTCAAAAATCTCATTTTGCTATATTGTGGTACATTTTTATCTGATTTGTCAAAATGTGCATAATTCAATTGTCTATCTTGACATATACAAAATGATATAGGCGAGCTTATGGGCTCTATCAAGTGACAGTTTTTGTTTCAAACTGATATATAAATTCTACATAGCACATCAACTGAATGGATATAAATCCTCTTTCCTGAAACATGGTCGTTACCAAAATAGCATCAAGGCTTTGTGCCTCATTTGTCGCAATAGAATTTTACAATGATTTCCGCTTCTCCAATAAAATGCGTCCGAGTAGAAATTAATGAATTTGTTCCAATATTTAATGTCAAGTTGCTGCTCAGTCATACTTACTTGGACCGCAATATTTTAAGCATTATATTGAAAGAGAATTTAGGATACAAATGAGACCAGAAATTCGATGAAGTATAGTCTTATAGCTTATCTGTTATGCTTTACAGACGATGTTCTCTCTCTCTCTCTCTCTCTCTCTCTCTCTCTCTCTCTCTCTCTCTCTCTCTCTCTCTCTCTCTCTCTCTCTCTCTGAAAATAGATGCGAGTGTTTGCACATATGCATATGCTTGAGAATGCGTGTGCATATATTCTTTGTTCACATTTATGTGTGCTTCCTTGCTTCTTCTAACAAGGATAAATGACACTTTTAAGTAAAAATCATATAGTTTTCAAAACTATGCGGATTAGATGTTACTATAAATAAGATATTGATATGAGATTTAGAGGAACTTATCCTTAAGTTAACATTCACCTCGCAACTACATCAGTTCAAGATTAAACTGGTAGTCTATAATTCGAATATAATCAACGAGTTTAAACCAATATACTTTTCCTATAATTTATTCCTGGCGAATAAAAAAATATATATTCATTGTTTACTTACATTATCTTCTTAACTCTAGTAATATAAAAATTTGTTATTTTATATCAACAGAATATTGCAATGCTGAGGCATATACAGGGTAAACAGACTAAAGTAATTATAATAACTTTCTTAATCTATATGGAAGAGATCTAAAAAAAATAAGAAATAAATATAAATGAAAGAATTAATTTCGTCACCACATTACTATTTCAACTTGTCTTTATTCGCTTAAAATTATCCCTGTAAACCCATAGAACTCAAGAAAGGAAACTAACTATTAATCGCTTTATGATGAATTCTGTGCAGCTGTACTCACGTCCCCCTGTAGATGCTGAGTGGAATAGTAGAATATGAAACTTTTTCCTTGGTGGAATACTAAATAATCCTAACTGTTTTCAGAGAAAATTTTAGATTGCCTACAGACAGTGATTTGGAAACTAGCTATGAATATATATTGGCATACTACTATTCAATAGCATTTGAACACTATTTTATTATATGCACTTTTAATTTCCTTTAATTAACTGTTCTAATAATTTTTATTATTATAAACAGTCTTGCAGGATATGTATCACAAAAATTAATAAACCAGGGAAGGCAACAAGAGATCTTCAAAATGACTTGTGAAAATTAAAATAGAAGAAAATACTATTAAAATTATATTATTGAAGGTACTATTCTCATAAGGAGTAAATAAATACTGAAAGTGGCAGAAAAATCTTATATGGATGCTGACAAATTGGAGTTAATTGTGGAACATTTGATAAGGGAGGAGGGTATAGGGTAAGAAAGTGAATGAGGTGATCTTGTGGTATGTTTTAGTTTGGGGAAACCTTTTTTGGGAATATGGAAATAAGATTTCTGTAATTTCGAAAACACTGAAAATAATATTCTGTACTGAAGCCCGATGTCACTCTTCATGGCATCTTGCTTCTGGCCTCTTCCAACCAGTCACAAATAACTAGAATGTCAAACGACGCAGTTACAACAACTGATATGAGAAAAGAGATAAAGATTGACAGGTATGGGTAAGTTCAATGTAAGTTCTTCAAACTTAATAGAATCCTCTGTTTCAATATAATTCAAATGTGTGTGAAGATCTAGCTGAAATCAGTGGAGGTGAAAACGGACATTTATGGGGTGAAAAGTGAAGGGTTTGACAGATGGGGAAACTGGATAAAGATTCAGTTTAAAACTTTTATTTTTAAACTGACAGAAAAGAAGTGAAAGGAAAAGTCAGAGTTGCACAAATGGAGGGGTTGGGTCGATACGCTGATGGTTAATTATTTTGATCAGACCTTGAGCATTTTTTTTTTTTTTTTTATAATCTGGAATATTTACATATGTTATAGTTTTGATTTACATCTGCTTCCGTATATAAATTTGAATT
>NC_090737.1:62377572-62380072 GCF_036898095.1 Palaemon carinicauda
TTCAACATGATATTCAACCTTGCACCACCTTCCCTTCTCGTACATCTCATAACCTTACTCTTACCCACATTAACTCTCAACTTCCTTCTCTCACACACGCTTCCAAATTCTGTCACTAGTCGGTCAAGCTTCTCTTCTGTGTCTGCTACCAGTACAGTATCATCCGCAAACAACAACTGATTTACCTCCCATTCATGGTCATTCTCGCCTACCAGTTTTAATCCTCGTCCAAGCACTCGAACATTCACCTGTCTCACCACTCCATGAACATACAAGTTAAACAACCACGGCGACATCACACATCCCTGTCTCAGCCCCACTCTCACTGGAAACCAATCACTCACTTCATTTCCTATTCTAACACATGCTTTACTACCTTTGTAGAAACTTTTCACTGCTTGCAACAACCTTCCACCAACTCCATATAACCTCATCACATTCCACATTGCTTCCCAATCAACTCTATCATATGCTTTCTCCAGATCCATAAACGCAACATACACCTCCTTGCCTTTTGCTAAATATTTCTCGCATATCTGCCTAACTGTAAAAATCTGATTCATACAACCCCTACCTCTTCTAAAACCACCCTGTACTTCCAAGATTGCATTCTCTGTTTTATCCTTAATCCTATTAATCATTACTCTACCATACACTTTTCCAACTACACTCAACAAACTAATACCTCTTGAATTACAACACTCATGCACATCTCCCTTACCCTTATATAGTGGTACAATACATGCACAAACCCAATCTACTGGTACCATTGACAACACAAAACACATATTAAACAATCTCACCAACCATTCAAGTACAGTCACACCCCCTTCCTTCAACATCTCAGCTTTAACACCATCCATACCAGATGCTTTTCCTACTCTCCTTTCATCTAGTGCTCTCCTCACTTCCTCTATTGTAATCTCTCTCTCATTCTCATCTCCCATCACTGGCACCTCAACAACTGGAACAGCAATTATATCTGCCTCCCTATTATCCTCAACATTCAGCAAACTTTCAAAATATTCAGCCCACCTTTTCCTTGCCTCCTCTCCTTTTAACAACCTTCCATTTCCATCTTTCACTGTCTCTTAAATTCTTGCGCTAGCCTTCCTTACTCTCTTCACTTCTTTCCAAAACTTCTTCTTATTCTCTTCATATGACTGACCCAATCCCTGACCCCACCTCAGGTCAGCTGCCCTCTTTGCCTCACGTACCTTGCGCTTTTCTTCCACATTTTTTCTCTATATTTTTCATACTTCTCTATACTGTTACTCTGCAGCCATTCTTCAAAAGCCCTCTTTTTCTCTTCCACTTTTACCTTCACTCCTTCATTCCACCATTCACTGCCCTTCCTCATGCTGCCTCCAACAACCTTCTTGCCACATACATTACTTGCAATCCCAACAAAATTTTCTTTTACTAACTTCCACTCCTCCTCTAAATTACCAGTTTCTCTTACTCTCACCTCGTCATATGCCATTTTCAACCTTTCCTGATATTTACTTTTTACCCCCGGTTTTATTAGCTCATCAACCCTCACTAGCTCCCTTTTACATCCACCTACTCTATTCCCCCATTCTTTTGCTACAACTAATTTTCCTTACACCAAAAAATGATCAGACATACCGTTAGCCATACCCCTAAACACGTGCACGTCTTTCAATCTTCCAAACATTCTTTTAGTTATCAACACATAATCCATTAATGCCCTTTCTACTACTCTTCCATTTGCCACTTTTACCCATGTATACTTATTTTTATCTTTCTTTTTAAAAAAGCTAGCACTTATTACCATCTCTTGTTCAACACACATATCTACCAGTCTCTCACCACTCTCATTTTCACCTGGTACGCCATACTTCCCAATGACACCTTCTACCTCTCCAGCGCCCACTCTAGCATTTAAGTCACCCATGACAACTACATAATTCCTTCTACCCAGTCCTTCTACACACCTAGTTAATTCATTCCAGAACTCATTCCGCTTTTCTTCACTTTTCTCACTACCTGGCCCATACGCACTGACAAACGCCCAACATTTCCTACCCAACCTAACCCTTACCCACATTAACCTAGACGATATCTCCTTCCATTCCACTACTTTACCTGTCATCCATTCACTCAGCAATAATGCCACACCCTCTCTCGCTCTTCCCCTTTCAATCCCAGACACTCTACCAGACATTTAGCCTAACATCACTTCACCCTTTCCTTTTATCTTTGTCTCACACAAGGCCAATACATCCATCCTTCTACTTCTAAACATACTTCCAAGCTCTCAGATCTTTTACTCTCTATCGTACTATATCCACGCACATTCAAACACCCATATATATATTTATATATATATATATATATATATATATATATATATATATATATATATATATATATATATATATAGATATAGATATATATATATATATATATATATATATATATATATATATATATATATATATATATATATATATACCAGGTAAATCCATAACAGCTG
>NC_090737.1:62395072-62417572 GCF_036898095.1 Palaemon carinicauda
AGAGAGAGAGAGAGAGAGAGAGAGAGAGAGAGAGAGAGAGAGAGAGAGGTAACAAACAGTACCAGCATAAACACAATGAGGCATGGTTAGTAGTGACCTTCCCTTTCATTTGAAAAGACAACGGTTCGATCTCAGTCTGAGAATTTCATTTCTGTTTCAGCACGATATTGTGTATATTTCCACACAAACACAGACACACACACACACACACACACACACATATACATATATATATATATATATATATATATATATATATATATATATATATATATGTATATATATATATATATATATATATATATATATATATATATATATATATATATATATATATATATATATATATATATATATATATATATATATATATATAAAATAAATACACACACACACACACACACACACACATATATATATATATATATATATATATATATATATATATATATATATACATATATATATATATATATATATATATATATATATATATATATATATATATATATGTGTGTGTGTGTGTGTGTTTTTAAGTATGTAGGTATATATATACATATATAGATATATATATATATATATATATATATATATATATATATATATATATATATATATATATATATATATATATGTATATATATATATATATATATATATATATATATATATATATATATATATATATATATATATATATATATATATATATATATATATATATATATATATATATATGGGCTCAAGCCATGTCGTCCTGATGGAAGTTCCTATAGGGTAGCTTCCTAGGGTATATTACAACTACGGCGATATTCCCAGAGAATTTACCTTAATGTACCCAGAATTCTAACTCCTGGAGCGAATATCCCTAATGAAAGGGATATCGCGACATATCAGAGGACGTATTCTTGACACGCCACATGGCAATCTGCACCCCAAACAGAGATAACAAATTGAGGGGTCAATTGGCAAGAAAACGAAAACGGGAAAGAAAAAGGGGGAGCCGCTCCCAAGGCTCCCTCTTCTCCAGTTTCGTAAGCGGGCCTGGCGCCAATCCTGGCGCCATATGTATTCCTTTTTGCGTAGCTTAACAACTCGGGTATTTTTTCCTGTGTTTCTCGCAAATCTTGGATTTATTCAGCTCTTCATGGCTTCTCCAACTTCGTCGGCCTCTGATAAGTTGAGTACCATTTCTTTTATGTATAAATGTAGGCTCTTGGTAAATTTTAAAGTGATTAATAGTATTAATCTTTGTTACAAGAGCCGTTGCCTACCGGAGGCGTCATGAACGCTGTCGCTCACTAGGTATGAGTTTTAGTTAGCCAGAGCGACATTCCCGGTTGTTTTGCTTTAATAAATTTTAGCTATTTAGCGTTACATAGGATTTCCTTTCGTGCTTTAGTATTATTTTGGCGAAGTATTCGCCAACTCTGGCCTACGCTAGGCCATGTAGCCTAGTCGTTTGGTCCTAGTACTTCCTGCATGATTTTGGTTTTCCGAGTGTTTTAAAATTTTATTGAAGCTTTAGGCTGTTTTTTTTATACATTTAAGATTATGTTGAATATTTCCAAGATAGTATACGAGTGAGTTTCGGTGATTTAGGTAATCGATTCTCTTGGTGCCTAGGCTAAGTTGCTTATGGAGCCTTAGTATACTTTCTCATACTCCCCGGTTGCTTTCTTTTCTTCGGAGAAGGTATGCAATCCCTTTCCCTCTGTTTCAGCATTGGGCTTATCCCTAAGTGGTTTATCTGAATTAACTTTCGATAAAACTATACTGGGGTGTTACTGTACCTCCCTGTTCCAGTAAGTCTGGTTTCAGAGAGGGACAGAACAACAGAGTTTTTAGTCTTAGTCTGTGTTTGTCTGGCTTGGGGTAGAGTCTCCCTCGCTGGCCTGACACAGACATAGGAGGCTTAGCCTCCTTAGGTCACTACCGAAGGTTTCTGTACGAGATGATTCCTTCTTTTGTGATCTAGGAGACTAGTCCTTGTTGCTGTTCTCGGTGGGAGGATAAGATCCTTTCCCTGGGAGTAGCAACACCTTCCTTGCTTTGGTTCTTTAGGAGCTGGCAAGTATTGCTGGCCTCCCTCCTTGGATCTCCCTTAGGCTAAGAAGAGTTTTCTTGGCTGGCGGTGATCCTTCACTAAAGCAAGGTTGGTAGGACCCTCTTTTGTCCCTTCCTCCTCTATCTCCGTAATGGCCTAGCCATTACAGTACTGTACGTCATTCTACATCTGGACCTAGGATAGGTTAGGATGTAAAATTGACTCAGTCCCTTGCCGGCCGGCAGAGTCTGCCGGCCGGCAACGGTCTTCTGCTTTGAGTGCTGCCCGGACCTCCCTTGGTCCCTCATCCATGCCTGCCTGTAGAGCCAGACGGCATTGGTCAGGAAGCCTGAATTAGATTCTCCCCTTCCTTATATGCACTCTTTCGGATTGCCGGGCTTGGAGGTAGTTTACGCTCTTATCCCGGCATCCATTCTGTTTTCTTCTAGTGCTGTACCCGACCCGGCTGCCGGCCTATGAGGCCGGCAGCCGGGCAGTCGTAGTCTTCTGGTTCTTTTGCTGCTGGCTTGCATCGGTTGTTTACCTTTGCCGGCCGGCTAATGTCAGCCCTTGTCTGCCGGTCGCTGGAGCAGTGGCCGGCAGCCGGGTGCTACCTTGTGTAGCCGACATTGGCTGTTGCCGGCCGGCAGTTATTGCCGGCCGGCACATGCATTTGAACCAGCGTTCTGCCGCCTTATAGCTGTTAAGTAGTATACTTTAAAGCTAGTTATGGTGTGTGCCATCCGGCAAGTGGCGGCCGGCACATTACCTTCTATACTGTACCAGTATTCTTCAGTATAACATATACTGTAGGAAGAAAACTATAGTATAAGTTTTGGTACAGCACTGTGTGTTCTAACACTTTTGTGTTGTCTTGCACAGCCCTTTGGTGTTGCCATACAGATAAGAAAGTGAGTTCTTTCTTGTCTATTATCCGGGATTTTAAAATCATTGCTTAGGTGTGAGCTACACCTGTTTCCTCTGGAAACAATTCATTGGTTATTCTAGAAGAGATTAACCATATGATTTTATTATCTGGAAGGCTACAACAATTGGTTGTGAAGGAAACACAAGTGTGTGTCTTTCCTTTCTGATTTGTTATGCTAAACTGTGCATATCCAGTGATACGTAGTTCACTTGATACTCATGGAAATTTCTTCTCTTTACAGGAGGACCCTCCGAAGTGCGGAAGTGTTTTCTGCAACGTCCGCAGTAAGAACCTCTGCGGACATGAGTTTTGTAGGAGGCACGCAGCATGCGCTGTCTCCAAGGGTGATATCCAGTATTGGGACCCTCAGGTATGTACCGTGTGCACTAACCTGATTACTGAGGCCTTTGATTCCCCTAGGACGGCGGAATCAAGGGATATAGCAAGGGAGAAGCTTCGTACCTGGGTAAGGGGCTTTCAGAAGAACACCTCTGGACCTTATCTTCCAAGTGAGAAGATGAAGGCGTATCTTTTCCCTAGGGCATCAGCTGATGCAGTGATTCCCCAGCCTCAAGAGGAGATCCCCCAAGTTCAGATCCAGGTGGATGCTGAAGTCGCGGTCGCTTTGCAAGACATCCAGTTGGACTACAGGATGTCTGACGTGGACGAGCGTCTTGAGGAAGACCTCCTGGCAGGAGCCCAGGATGAAGTTCAAGCCCCAGACATTGTAGAGGAAGAGGTCGACGAGGTGTCGGCTACTCCGGTTCAGATCCCGGAGCCTATTCCCTCAACATCGTCCGCTCTCCCAGTAGAGCTGGGACAGGCCCTCTCCTCCATTGTTGGAATGATCCAACAAATGCAGAAGGAGAATCAGGAGAAGGCGGCTGCAATGGAACTGCAGATGCAGAGGCTTGAAGCATCACATGGGCCCCAGAAAAGGCTCAATGTGAAAGACTTTCCCTTGTGCTTGGATGCTAACCCGTGGAGGTATGCTGAGCACATGCCGATGACGACTGGAAAGATCGTCATCTCGGATAAGTTGGGTTCAGTTCCCCTAGATGAGGTGGAATTCTGGCCCAGCAAGGGGTCATATCCGGACTGTTATGTCCGGTTGAGGAAGGAACCAGCTTCAAAGGAGGAGACAGAGCCGAAGGAGGTCATAGTAATGGACCATGCTAAGGCTCAAGTTTTGCTTTCATCCTCGATGAAAGAGAGGGGCTTCACGAACTCAAAGGTAGCTGCATTGAGTAAGAAGCTCCCTTCCTTTGTGTCCTCTCCTGCTAGAGCCTTTCCCTTTTTACAGAAAGGGTGTGCGGCTGTACTAAAAGCAGTCGAGGCCGGCAAGCCTTGCCCCTCCCTGGAGGAGTGTAAACCCTTGTCGCTGGCCCTGCCTATGGACCACAAAGACTGGAAGGACGTCCATCTTACCTTCTCTGTTGGGAAGTTGGAGGCTGATATTGCCGGACGTCAGGTCGGCGAGGACCTCCCTAAGCTGTCTGACTTTCTTTTGCGGAGAGAACTCGAGACAAAAGAAAGACTGGCTGCCTCAAAGTCTCTTCAGACTACTCTTGAGACGATGGCAAGTGACCGCAAGGTCCATGAAATGTTCATGGTAGTGGCCAAGACTCATCTGGCCACAGTGACGAAGGATCTTTATAGCCTCGTCAGGGCGAGGAGAGCTTGTAGGGAGTTCGTGTTCACCTCGGCTACGGTGAGGCACGAGCCAAGGAAACTAATCTCTTCCAACATTTGGGGAAAAGACCTTTTCCCTACCGAATTGGTCAAAAAAGTTGTTGATAAGGCCGCCACAGAGAATAGAAACCTTCTCCAGAAGTGGGGCCTGGCTATCAAAAGAAAGTCTTCCCCGGATGAGGGTCCTCAACCAAAGAGGAAGACTATGAGGACTAGGCTACCGTCTCGGCCAGCCAAGCCTCTTAAACACCAACAGCAACTGCAATTGCCATTGCCTTCAGTGCCCCAGATGGTGGCACAAACCCCGACCACATTCCAGTGGGTACCCCAGGCCGTGTCGACACAGTCCATGGCATTCACCCCAACGTTCGAAGGGCAGTCTACTTCCTTTCGAGCAAAGCCTAGAGGAGCAGCCAGAGGCTCGTCTAGGCGCCCCTCAAGGGGAAGGGGATTCAGGGGTGGTCGCGGTCAGGGAGGCAAGACCTCAGGACGGCAGTCCAAGTGAGATGATGCCGGTAGGAGGGAGACTTCAGAATTTTCGGGATCGTTGGACCTTCGATCCCTGGGCCCACAGCCTACTCAAGAACGGACTGGGCTGGAGCTGGTACAACACTCCACACCCGTGCCCTCGGTTTTTCCAACACTCCACCCCCGTTCTGGAGGAGTACGTTCAAGAACTGTTGGAGAAAAAAGTGATCCGAAGGGTGAAGTCCATCAAATTCCAAGGGAGGCTGTTTTGTGTTCCCAAGAAAGACTCGGAAAAGCTCAGAGTCATTCGGGACTTGTCGCCACTCAACAAGTTCATAGTGAATTGCAAGTTAAAGATGCTAACACTGCAACACATAAGGACCTTACTGCCCAAGAGGGCATATTCCGTCTCCATAGACTTGTCAGACGCCTATTTGCACGTTCCAATCAACCGTCGACTCTCCCCCTACCTAGGGTTCAAGCTACAACGAAGACTATACGCCTTCAGAGCCATGCCATTCGGGCTAAATATAGCCCCAAGGATTTTCACGAAGCTTGCGAGCGTAGCTCTCAAACAATTACGCCTAAAGGGAATTCAGGTAGTAGCCTACCTGGACGACTGGCTGGTGTGGGCAGCATCCGAGACAGAATGCTTGCAAGCTTCCAGTCAAGTGATCCAGTTCCTAGAGTATCTAGGCTTCAAGATCAACAGAAAAAAGTCTCGACTTTCTCCATCTCAAAAGTTCCAGTGGCTGGGAATCCACTGGGACCTAATGTCACACCGTTTCTCCATCCCGGCGAAGAAAAGGAAGGAGATAGCGGGTTCTGTCAAGAGACTTCTAGATTCCGAAAGGATATCAAGACGCGAACAGGAGAGGGTACTGGGCTCTCTCCAGTTTGCTTCGGTGACAGACCCAGTGCTAAGAGCACAGCTAAAGGATGCAACCGGAGTTTGGAGAAGTTATGCATCAAACGCGCGAAGAGATCTGAGAAGACCAGTTCCGCTTCGGCTACGTACTCTTCTCAGGCCTTGGTCCCAAGCCAGACATCTAAAGAAGTCGGTTCTTCTTCAGCCACCTCCCCCGTCGGTGACGATTCACTCAGACGCCTCGAAGGAGGGATGGGGAGGTCACTCTCATCGGAAAAAAGTCCAGGGGACTTGGTCCAAGCTATTCAAGACCTTTCATATAAACTTTCTAGAAGCTATGGTAGTGCTCCTTACCTTAAAGAAAGTCTCCCCGCGTCACTCGATCCACATAAGGTTGATGATGGACAGCGAGGTAGTTGTGAGATGCTTGAATCGACAAGGATCGAGGTCACCACCTCTCAACCAGGTGATGTTGGCCATCTTCCGATTGGCGGAAAAGAAGAAGTGGTACCTGTCGGCAGTTCACCTTCAAGGAGTCCGCAATGTGACAGCGGACGCTCTATCCAGGTTCACACCGATAGAGTCAGAATGGTCCTTAGACGCAGGATCATTCTCCTTCATTCTGAATCAAGTCCCAGAACTGCAGATAGACCTCTTTGCGACGAAAGACAACAAGAAGTTGCCCCTGTACGTGTCCCCGTACGAGGACCCCTTAGCGGAAGCAGAGGACGCGATGTCCCTCGACTGGAACAGATGGTCCAGGATTTATCTGTTCCCTCCTCACAACCTTCTGTTGAGGGTCCTCAACAAACTGAGATCCTTCAAGAGGGTAGCGGCAATAGTGGCCCACAAGTGGCCGAACAGTGTGTGGTTCCCCCTGGCATTGGAACTACGGCTGAAGTTTGTACCGCTACCAGATCCAGTTCTGACCCAGCGAGTCTAGAAGTCGACTGTCTGCGCTTCATTACAGAATATCCGGACCCTGCAGCTCATGACTTTCTCTCCCTAGCGGTGAGAAAGCGTTTCGGGATTTCGAAAGCCAGCATAGACTTCCTAGAGGAATATAAGTGCAAATCTACTAGAAGGCAATATGAGTCATCTTGGAGAAAATGGGTGGCTTTTGTCAAGGCGAAGAATCCGCAGGAGATCTCGACAGACTTCTGCTTATCTTTCTTCATCCACCTCCATTGTCAAGGGTTGGCAGCTAACACGATTTCGGCGCGTAAGTCTGCTTTGACAAGACCCATTCTATATGCCTTCCAGGTCGACCTCGCTAACGAGATCTTTAATAAAGTTCCGAAAGCCTGCGCTAGGCTCAGACCTTCAGCACCTCCAAAGCCCATTTCATGGTCTTTAGACAAAGTTCTTCATTTCGCTTCTCTGTTGAGCAATGAGGAGTGTGCGTCAAAAGGATTTGACACAAAAAGTTATTTTCCTATTTGCACTCGCGTCCGGGGCCAGGGTTAGTGAGATTGTAGCCCTCTCGAAAGAGGCAGGTCGTGTTCAGTTCCTGGATGGGGAAGAACTGAACCTGTTTCCGGATCCTACGTTTCTCGCCAAGAATGAGTTACCCACCAACAGGTGGGGTCCCTGGAGAATCTGCCCTCTGAAAGAAGATGCATCTCTATGTCCAGTAGAATGCCTAAAGGTCTATCTTCATAGAACTTCAGACTTCAATGGTGGTCAACTATTCAGGGGAGAAACATCAGGCTCAAATTTATCTCTGAATCAACTCAGAGCGAAAATCACATATTTTATTCGCAGAGCGGATCCTGACAGTACACCCGCAGGTCACGATCCGAGGAAAGTTGCCTCATCCTTAAATTTCTTTAATTGTATGGATTTTTAACATCTCCGTTTATACACTGGCTGGAAGTCTTCCAGCGTGTTCTTTCGCCACTATGCGAAGCAAGTAGAGGAACTAAAGAGATCTGTGGTAGCAGTGGGTCGCGTCGTTAACACTACTGTTTAACTCTGCGAGGAACAGTGGTTTTAATTGGGACGATTAATTCCAGGGTGAGTGTGTAGTTACATACTGTACTACAAACTAAGTGAGGGCACTGAGTTGCCCACGTAGACTGTTCCATTTCCAAAGGTGAACCTAGCATAAGTGCAGACATGTGTGCCGAGCGTTTCTAACGCTAATGTGATTGATTTGTAATACAGAGTTTTATGACTTTGATACCTCGGTATCTTAAAAGTGGCAATAATGTTTTTTCTTTCAGATAAACAAGTTCTGTTTACTATCATACTTATGCTTAAAATTTTGGGTTATCCTCTTCTTATATATATATATATATATATATATATATATATATATATATATATATATATATATATATATACAATTGTTGTTAACCTGTCTATTTATTGTCTGTCATTAAACTTGTTCTTGAGAACCTTGCGTCTCCTTCACCTGTGTCAATTTATTGGTATAATTGAGCATTCATTCTATGTACTTTGTATTCATACATAGGTATATGTACTTTTCGAGACTTTTCCAGAGTCTAGTAGGACTCTTCCCTGTAGGGGGCAGGAAGCTCTAACATGGTTTATGGTTAGTTGAAAAGATGTATAACGGTAACATCTTAGGTCTCTAGGTCTAGTCAACCGGGAAAAATTACCTCCGGGGAGTACGGCACGCTCTGAGAATCCACAGATACAGTAATGCTCTGGTATACTTCCATCAGGACGACATGGCTTGAGCCCAAAAAACGGATTTTGAGCGAAGCGAAAAATCTATTTTTGGGTGAGATGGCCATGTTGTCCTGATGGACCCGCCCTTCCCTTTCTATGAAAGGGCTGTAGGACCCCTCCCTACATACAGTATCTGTAGCACCTCGTGTATCGCTACAAGGAATACAGATGGCGCCAGGATTGGCGCCAGGCACGCTTACGAAACTGGAGAAGAGGGAGCCTTGGGAGCGGCTCCCCCTTTTTCTTTCCCGTTTTCGTTTTCTTGCCAATTGACCCCTCGATGTGTTATCTCTGTTTGGGGTGCAGATTGCCATGTGGCGTGTCAAGAATACGTCCTCTGATATGTCGCGATATCCCTTTCATTAAGGATATTCGCTCTAGGAGTTAGAATTCTGGGTACCTTAAGGTAAATTCTCCGGGAATATCGCCGTAGTTGTAATATACCCTAGGAAGCTACCCTATAGGAACTTACATCAGGACGACATGGCCATCTCACCCAAAAATAGATTTTTCGCTTCGCTCAAAATCCGTTATATATATATATATATATATATATATATATATATATATATATATATATATATATATATATATATATATATATATATATATATATATATATATATACACACACACACACACACACATACACACATATATATATATATATATATATATATATATATATATATATATATATATATATATATATATATATATATACATATATATATGGATGACTCTGTAACGATGCCCAATATTTTTAATGCTTTCTTACGATAATGAATGAAATATCACTGGAGGTTGGACTCAAAATAAATAGAAGACAGAGCTGATGAGAACAGAATATGCAATGGAAGAGGAAATATCATTGGAAGGAGAATTGATTAACGAGGTAGAATCATTTAAGTATTTAGGAGGTATGATCTCAAATACAGGGTCTTTAGAATTGGAGTTTAGTGAAATATATATAAAATAATCAGACAATGGATAGGTTAAGTAAAATTTGGAAATCGAAACGTCTGAGATTACATATACAAATCTGGCTGTATGTCAGTTTTGTGAGATCTGTTACCGAATGGACATAAATCGGGGTATGACAATGGAACAATATCCCATAGATTTTATAGATTGGAGAGCAAAGCACTCAGAACAGTATTGGGAGTAAAACGGAAAGACAAGATTAGAAATGAAACTATTGTTTCAGTATGTAGGCAATGTAAAATTGGCATACAATAAAAATAAGGAACCCATTCGATTGGAATGAAAGGTGAAATGAGAGAAAAAAAAAAGATGAATAAAGAAGAGAAGACTTCAAAGGAACTGAGTTGTGTTAGGCCTATATTTCTTTTGTTCTCAGAAGACTCATTAGGTTTCATTTGAGCATATCCGAGATATCAAATCATGGATTTCTCTGCTGCACACCAGACCCAAATGCAATGTCTTGGGATAAAGGGAATGGGGAAAAAGGGACAAAGAGGATAAAAATACTCAAAATATAACGTTGATCGATTTTGATATAAGGAATTTTGAATCGGAATTGAAAAATTAATTATTTTTGTTAGAAAAATTCAAATGATTATACGATCCTGTATTTACATGTGATGATTGATTGATTGATTGATTTAAAGTTTTCAGGCAT
This sequence comes from Palaemon carinicauda, assembly GCF_036898095.1. Taxonomy (NCBI): domain Eukaryota; kingdom Metazoa; phylum Arthropoda; class Malacostraca; order Decapoda; family Palaemonidae; genus Palaemon; species Palaemon carinicauda. Next base: position 62,405,415 of record NC_090737.1, read on the forward strand.
ACATGTCATGAACTATGAATAATGGAAAGAAAACTAATCTCTTAATTTTTCCGATAGGTATAGAAAATATGTAATTTCTATATTTGAGAACTGTAGTGAAAAAATACTGTTCAGCGAAATACATTAAAAAGGCAGGTAATAAGGAAAATTTGTCGAATATTCTCTGAATATTGCAAAATTATACATATTTTTTTTTCCAAATCATTATCAAAAGCATGACCACAGAATAGATGAATTTTGATAGGATTCAAATTGAATATTCCGGTCTTTTTATTGTTTTTTTTTTGCGAGTACCCAAACGGCTGTGAAGGGTCGGTGGTGAATTTTCATATATAGGGACTTTGCTGAGCAATTTCAAGGACAACCTTCAGAAAATCCCACAGGGTACTTTTATTCACATAAGATTGATATAGACTTCAAGGTAATAATGTCCACCATATACAGTAAGACCATATAAGGTCATATCTTCCGTACTAGGTAAGACTGAAACGTCACTGAATAATCATAATATATGTTTCATGACCCGATAAATTTGTTGAGAGCTCATTTCTTTGTTGATTACTTGTAAACTTTAACATATATAAAAAATTAAATATAAAGCTTTTATAGCATTATTTAAATAAATTTAATGCCATCAAGTTGAATATGCAAGAATAATCTATATCGGAGTTATTATTACAAGGCGGTGACATTCTGTCAAACATTCATTCCAGCCACAGTAGAAAGTTATGATTGTAAAAGCTAATTTTCTCATCATCGTTGACATTATACACACCTTATTGTGGCAATGTTCATTAATGACATTTAGTACCATGCAAGCTAGAATTGAATACAAACGTATGGTTACAAAGAAATTCATTCATTATCATAAGCACCGTCCCTTGTATCATCTATAGCTATTGAATCCTAGAGCACTCAGGCTATTTACCAAACGACATTGTTTTTGTAGGAGGAAAAGTTTCCAACATATTTTTTTTTCATATAGTCACACTTAATTGAAGGTTCCATGAATTTCTAGAAAGAATTTCTTGCTATATTGCCAAATGCAAATTTCTAATCGCAAATGACCTACCATTCCAGATATGTTAAATGTTAAGAATTACAGGAATATCAGCAGATTTTATTACAAGGACTTTGTGTTTCACACGCTGCAGTAATGAGTTAGCAGTAGTTGGGAGAGATTGGAGAACGGCTGTTTCACTTGAATTTTATTTTTTTTTTTTTTTTTTTTTTTTTTTTTTTTTTTTTTTTTTTTTTTTTGGTAATTATTCAATTACACAAGAAATCTCTTCAATGTCATAATGATATTCTGAGACGCCTACGTATAATGACATGGTGATTCCTTATGACCTTTCCATATTTTCAGCTTTTCAAGACCATGAGTGAAAGTAGTATAATCTTCACGTACCAAGGTATGACAGACGGAAGCTAGGGTCTGGGCTGCTGATTCAAGTTTTTTAGCAACCTCACTGTAAATACTCACTACCTGCCAAGTGGACCTATAGTTCTTTTATTGAACTGTATTCACTGGCACAGTACGTACAAATTACAACGATGTTAGTTTTATGGCTCTGCACCACCAATCGTTCTGCTTGCAGTGTTTCAAAATAGCATAAAACGTGCAGTATGAGTCTCGTGTCACTGCATACCTAGCATTAAGTACAGGATCGTACTCTCTGGGATAATCTGAATGTAAGTGATGGTAAGATTAATGAAAAATCTTTTGCAACATGCTTAAAGAACTATCTGAACAACAGTGAAGAGCATAATATCTAGACCAAGATTAGGAAATTTTATAGACCGCAAATTCTTGCAACACACAAATGATACATTCCAACCGCTGTACATCCTTTGTCTCTTGTAGACATAAGTGTTCGAATGCCCCTAACATAGAGTTTGTATAATTCGATACAACTGACTGAGGCTATAAAGTTTCAAGTAGTAGTCACGTTTTTTTTTCCCAAATATATTGTGTGCTGCCTTATTTCAAGCAGTCCCAAATTGTAGAAGATTTTTCATTATTTTGGTTAATGCTTTCATGCAACTGTGACAAATGAAAGCCAACAAGTTGCAAAATAATATCAAAAAGCAAGAGTGATCTGACTGGAAGAGAAAACACTATCTCAAATACAGCATGGTCACAAGATACAACAGTGAAATTTGACATTGTATCATTGGAGTTTTTACAACTATTAGGTTAATAAGTGTAGAGATAATCAGGAGGCACTGAAGGCAGCAGAACTTAGCTTTATATTGTAAGCAAAGTTTGCGTTTAAATTCAGTAATATGGTTAGGACCATTCCGTACATTGTCCACGGCAACACCAAATTTTCTACTTTACTAGTGTTATCACGCTGAAAAGATGTTACTGGAAAATATCTGCCAATGACAATTGAGAAATTTTTAGTACTATAAGTAAAAGAAAATACAGAAATAGACAATAAACTGCGTAAATATGACAGCCAACGGAAAAAAATTATATGAACATGTGTGTATATATATATATATATATATATATATATATATATATATATATATATATATATATATATATATATATATATATATATATATATATATATATATATATTATATATATATATATATATATATATATATATATATATATATATATATATATATATATATATATATATATATATATATATATATATATATATATGTAATAATTAGAATAGTAATATTACATGTTTAAAACAAATGACGTAATATGTCATGTTGGTTGGAAGAGCTAACCCTGGGATTTGCTGTAGTCATTCAAATTATAAACAGGATGTATAAGGCAAACCTCGGCAAATTGACATTCTTTCTTAACGTCAACACATTGTCTCCTCGTGTGAAAGTTTGTGACGTCACCGGATGCAGGTGTCTTCCGATTCCGTCACGTGGCTAAATTAAAGCAAGCATACGATATCTGTGATATCGATAATTTATTCAGTTCATATCTAAACTTCACCAGAATTGGTCGTCTGGACCAACACAGCTTCCTCCAGTGATGGAGATGTTTAACTCTGTTGTTTTATAAAAATAAAACTTAAAAACCATTAAGATGTATTCAGTAAATCCATTTAAATACATCTGAAAACAACTCATACTCAAATGTGTGCTTAAGACAGTAGCACACCAATAAATGGTGGCAGCGATTAAACTCTAAGACAGCGATTAAACTCTAAGACAGCGGTTAAACTCTAAGAATTAGAGAAATATCTTCAAGACTTCAAAATAAATAGCTGTAAAACCAGAGAAATATCTTCAAGACTTCAACATAAAAGCTGTAAAACCAGAGAAATATCTTCAAGACTTCAAAATAAAAGCTGTAAAACCTGATAAAGATCTTCAAGAACTCAACATTATCTACAAGAATCTACAATTTTGATTAAGTCCAACGGAAAAGCTAACATCAACATATGTTAGTATACAACTTGAATCTTCAATCAACATCCTAGGAAACCCAAGGACTGGCGTTCAACAATTGCAAGACATATCCAGGAAGAACTACATTTGTAATGATTAGAATAGTAATATTACATGTTTAAAACAAATGACGTAATATGTCATGTTGGTTGGAAGAGCTGACCGTGAGATTTGCTATGGTCAACTCAAATTGTGTACAGGATGTAAGATGCTAAGTTGTCATTCTTTCTTAGTGTCAACACATTGTCTCTTCGTGTGAAAGTTTGTGACGTCACCGGATGCAGGTGTCTTCCGATTCCGTCACGTGGCTAAATTAAAGCAAGCATACGATATCTGTGATATCGATAATTTATTCAGTTCTTATCTAAACTTCACCAGAATTGGTCATGTGGACCAACACAGCTTCCTCCAGTGATGGAGATGTTTAACTCAGTTGTTTATATACAATAAAACTTAAAAACCACTAAGATGTGTTCAATAAAAAAAAATATATAAGATTTATAACAGAATCTATGGGCATCTAATAAAATGTATCAGCCCTATATATAGATATATATATATATATATATATATATATATATGTACGAAACCGTGGTACGTGTACGTACCAGGAATTCGTATTTGTGCACTAAAAATTGAGTATCTTGTTTCTGACAAAGGTAACAATTATTCTTTATCAAGTTACCGAATCATTTGTAAGTCAGAATTTGTTTTGTTTTTTGGTACCATGTAATCATTTGCTAGCAATGTACCATATATATGATCTTGGTTTTATCATGCATTTTTCTTTTTGTTTTGGTAATATCTTTTTTGTATGCATTATTGTTATTAATTTTGATGTGCCTATTTGGACATTCGTCCTCAGTTGGATATAGCTAGTTTTGAGCAATGAATGATACGTATGTCCAGTCACACCTAATAACCATGTTTCGGCTTGTTGTTAAATTTTTGTAAAAAAATTGAGATAGCTGGCCGAGCTTATGTAATGATTAGAATAGTAATATTACATGTTTAAAACAAATGACGTAATATGTCATGTTGGTTGGAAGAGCTGACCGTGAGATTTGCTATGGTCAACTCAAATTGTGTACAGGATGTAAGATGCTAAGTTGTCATTCTTTCTTAGTGTCAACACATTGTCTCTTCGTGTGAAAGTTTGTGACGTCACCGGATGCAGGTGTCTTCCGATTCCGTCACGTGGCTAAATTAAAGCAAGCATACGATATCTGTGATATCGATAATTTATTCAGTTCATATCTAAACTTCACCAGAATTGGTCATGTGGACCAACACAGCTTCCTCCAGTGATGGAGATGTTTAACTCAGTTGTTTATATACAATAAAACTTAAAAACCACTAAGATGTGTTCAATAAACCATTTAAATACATCTGAAAACAACTCATACTCAAATGTGTGCTTAAGACAGTAGCACACCAATACATTCAACAAGAAACTAGAACGGGACATCGCTAACAAAACATCAAGAGAGAGAGAGAGAGAGAGAGAGGACGTGTCGACTTCATATATAAGCTAAGTACAGAGATTTTGTATTCATTTCAGTTTGGGCAGTGAAGTGTAGTTATCACAAGTCGTTAGTCAATTATTACTGGGGTGAGTGAATTCCTAAACTTTGTTATAAGAAACTCCGAATTCTCATTTAGAATTTTTCTTTCTTTGTGCTAATTCCTTTTTCTTTCAGAAACTCTTGGGGGAAATGTTTTGGGATTAGTAACATTGTTGGAGGAATTTTATTATACATATGCGTTTACGCAGTGGGCGTCTGTACTCATATAGATATTTTGATAGAATTGAAAGGGGTCAAAGAGATAGAAAAAAAAAATACAGCAGTCATGGCTCCTCCTGTCAGCCCTACCCCTGGACCTAGTGGTGTAGGCCAGGCTAATCCTCCTCCAATTGTGACGCTTGTAAATGCCAGGTCAGCAATCCTTCCTTTTCAAGGTCGTGTCAACGGGTTCTTGCCACAAAATGTGGAGTCATGGATTTCATCCGTTGATGCCCATTTAAATGCCAAACGAATCGTAGATCCTTTTGTGCAATTACAAGAAGCTAAAAGTTTTATAGATTTTTCTAAAGGGGATGCGAGTGCGTATTTAAGAGGTGTTTCATTTCAGGAAGCAGTTACTTGGGATGATTTCAAAGTTAGGTTACGCGCGATTTATGGGGGTGAGGAAGCTTTGGATGTAGTGTTAACGTTACGAAATACACTTAATCAAGCCACTATGAATCGGCTTAATGTTGTTGAGAGAGCAGCTCTCATAGCTGATAGGCTTAACGAATATCAGGACATTTTAGGTAATTCCACTTGGGTTACTAACGATAACATCTCCGTGAAAGATTTTTTACGATTAATGTATTTAACTTGCATGACACTTATGTTGCCTGAAGCTTTAGTGCGGTGCTTTGATAAGAAGTTAATGCCTGCAAGTACGGAATTGGATGTCTATAAACAGATAAAGAAACACATGTCCAAGTGTCCAGATCTCGATCCCGTGTTAACTCAAGTTTTTGCTAAGAATGAAACAAAACCACAAACAGTGAACGTAATTAACAGTCCAGAAGCGGGAGTGACGTGTTACAACTGCAAACGTCAAGGTCACATAAGCGCAGACTGTAGAACGAAATTTTGTTCAGTTCACAACACAGCATCACATTCTTATAGTCAATGTTACGCGCGTAAGACACAACAATATCCTAGAAATACACAGTCAATTCCACAGTCAGTTCCATATGGAAATAAAAAGAAAAATCCTCATTTTAACAATAAGAAGAAACAACAAAATGTCAATGCAGTTCAGAGTCCGAAACAAACAAACACTTCTTCAAATATCGCTGAGCCTGGGCCGTCAAACCAGACCTCGCAAAGTCAGCCTAATTTTCAGAATGTGCAGAGCAAAGCAAATACCACATAGTTAACTCTAGAGGGGAAGAGAGTGATGTTGGGTCAAGGTCATTTATATCAACATCAATAGTATTGAATAATCAATTTAATGTTTTATCAGATAATTGTGAGACAATAGATTTTCCTATGAAACACACGGCCAAATTAAGTAAAACAGTGCATGCTCCCGTAGATTTGCAACGAATTCATACAATAATAAGCCAAAATGAGTTACGGCCAACCTTATATGCTGTAAATTTAGAACACAAATCCTTTACGTTATTTTTTGACTCTGGTAGTCCACGTAATATTATGGATTTGAAGACGCATCATTTGTTGTTTTCGAACTTTCCGATTGAAAAATCAGGAATTAGACTTTCAGGTATAGGAAATAATGAATTAAACGTCATAAGCATAACTCATATTCAGTTCAGAGTCGGTAATCGCACGTTTGCCGATGCATTTGTTGTTGTAAAAAACATTAATATGTATCCAGCTGTAATTATAGGATACCCATCTATGGGAAATCAAAACATTATCTTAGCTCCTGCCAAGCACGGCGTGTATATCAAAGGGAAATTCTATAAGTCTTCTAATACCTTAAAGTCAGTTTTGGATAAAAAGGAGACGACAAATGTAACCGTAACGTACGTTGAAGAACCAATAACTTGTCTCACTAATAAAGAAATAATATACGCGACCCAGCAGAATTCTCGTTCACCCGTAATATCATCTTGCACGCAATATATCGAACCAAACATACCTTCGAATTTAATAGTGCAAATAAAGAAAACACTACCGGGATCTGAAATATGAATCCTTTCCGATACTTTGAAAACTAACGGATTGTCTGTCACACAAGCTATTTATACAGTAGGCTCACATCAGCAATGTAATATCGAAGTCTGTAATCATTTATATAACACTTTAGTAATTCACAAAAATCAACATATCTTGGATGTAGAAGTTTATAAACATCGTATTCTTACCGTTGCTGAAATCAATCACTCTCAATCAGTTGCGGATGAATCCCTTTTGCGATCTATTAAAAATAAAATCAGTAAGGACATTCAAGACGAAGAAATTCAGCAGAAAATTTTTGAACTTTTAACTAAATATGCAGATGTCTTTTCCACTACGGATGGATCCTTAGGAAAAACAGATGTGATCGAGCATCAAATAAGGTTAAAAGACAAGCAGAAAATTATATATGTACCCTCGTACAGACTCCCTATGAAATTCCAGAATGAAATAAATGATGAAGTAGGTAAAATGTTAGAGGAAGGAGTCATTAGAAAATCAAATAGCCCTTATAATTTTCCTTTAATAGTTGTACCGAAAAAAGATCGAACATGGCGTATCTGCGTCGACTTTCGTCGTCTAAACGAGGAAACGATCCCTGATCGATTCCCAGTGCCATGTACTGACGATATTTTGTCTTTGTTAGGTCAGAATAAATATTTTACCAGTTTGGACTTACTTAAAGGCTTTCACCAGATATCATTAGAAGAAGATAGTATCCCATACACAGCCTTCAGCACAGCCAGGGGACATTATGAATTTTTACGGATGCCTTTTGGTTTACGTTGTGCTCCTATAACATTTACAAGAATGATTAACATAGTGTTTGGAGACTTGTTAGGGGATATATTGCATGCCTATATGGATGATCTTGTAATATTTTCCAACACCTTAGAAGAACATCTACGTAAGTTAGAACTAGTACTACAGAGATTAAGACAACATAACTTAAGGGTAAAGATTAGTAAGTGTGAGTTTTTCAAAACAGAATTAATATATTTGGGTTTCATGGTGTCAAGCCAAGGTCTTAAAGTAGTCCATGATAAGGTGTCGGCTATACGTAATTTTCCCATACCTACTAATGTCAAGGGAATACAGCAATTTCTGGGTTGTAGTGGATATTACAGGCGTTTTATACGCAACTATTCAATAATAGCCGCTCCTTTAACTGATCTTACGAAGAAGGGCGTAGATTTCATATGGTCTGAGCAACATCAACAGGCGTTTAATACTTTGAAAGATGAACTGTGTAGTTCTCCTATCTTAAAATTTCCTGACTTCGGTAAGGAATTCTTCATTGCAACAGACGCCTCAGACTTAGGAGTAGGAGGGGTATTGCTTCAGCAATATGATAGCTTTCTATTCTCGAAAATTGAGAACTTCCGAAAGTAAGTATGCAGTAATAGACAAGGAAGGACTAGCTATTGTTAATTCGCTAGTGCATTTCAAGTTCATAATTTACGGTTATCCCGTTAAGGTTCTTACTGACCATAAACCACTAACAGAGTTCTTTAAATGCTTCAATCACAGCCCTAAACGAACTCGGTGGCATTTGATCATTCAAGATTTTGGCGCAAGAATCGGGTATTTACCTGGGAAAGCAAATATCATTGCGGATGCATTATCACGCAACCCCGTGTCATCTTGTACGGAGCCTTTAGCTGAATTAATAGATATATCAACATCCATGCATATTGTAAAAACAATATCTGAACAAGAAGATTTAGGCTGGAGTGCTGAATTGTTACAGACTGAGCAAAGAAAAGATCAGAAAATAGAAACAATTATAAATGCTTTGAAAGGCAATCATAAAGAAAAGGAATATATAAAGTATAAGCAGCAGAATTATGTAATCAAAGATAATATTCTGTGTAGGACTGTGACAAGGAAAACCCGCAATACACCACATGTAACTAACGACCAGGTAGTAGTACCAAACTCACTTAGTTCCACTGTCCTGAATTGGTTGCATTCAAATCCATTACATGGACACCCTGGGTTCTCATTAATGTCACAGAAAGCCAAATCATTGTTTTATTGGCATACAATGCTTACAGATATAAAAAGACACATAGCTAATTGTCGCACATGTCAGGAAAACAAAGGGCATACGAAAACACCTGTCAGCCTAGGAGCTTATCCTGTTCCCAAACAACCCTTTGAAAGAATACATTTAGATTTGTTAACAGGATTTTACGAGTCAGACAGAGGAAATAAGCACCTCTTAGTAATTATAGATGCTTTAACTCGATATACAGAACTAATAGCGCTTAAAACTAAAACTGCGATTGAATGCGCTAGGAAGTTTTACGAGTGTTACATTTGTAAACATGGAATTCCACACATGATAATCTCAGACTCGGGTGGTGAATTTAATAATCACTTTCTTACCTCATTGTGTGAATTCCTCAACATAAAGAAGATTAATACCATGATATATCACCCAGAGTCGAATGGGCTAGTGGAAAGAGCAAATAGGAAGATATTAAATATATTGAGGGTAACACTAGGGGGATCAGACCCCAACTGGGATATTGCAATACCGGCGGCACTGAGTACTCTGAATCATTCATATCATATATCAATTAAAATGTCACCGCATGAAGCATTGTATGGTACCCCAGTTAGAACACCTTTCTATGTATTAACGCCTACAACTAATCTATCAAATCCTTTAAAAGAATGTATAAATGCAAGTATAAGTCGATATGATATCCTTCAAAAGAATTTAGAAGAATCACAAATCATAATGAAAAGGAATCATGATAAAATAGCGAAACCAACTAAAACATATACCGTGGGTGATAACATCTATATTCAAATCAATGTCAGAAAAGGGCTCAACTATAAACTAACACCTAAGTTTGAAGGCCCATTTAACATTTTGGAAACATTAACGGCCATTAGGTTTAGAATTCAAAACGTAGCCCAACCCACGGATGAGAGAATAGTACCATTGTCTCACATAAGAAATTAAAAAGAAAAGAGAGGAAAAGAAGTGAGGAAAAATTTTATTTTGTGTGACTAAAAGTTTTCTTTTTAATACAGGAGTAATTACATATATTTTTTCTCGTTACAGGTTTCCAAGATGAATTTTTTGTTGTTGGGAGTGATATTGTTCGCTCAGACATTTTTCTCGTATGGGATGAGTTCTAAGACTAAAAATATATATTTTAAATATGGCAATATAGTTGAAAGACAAGAAGACATTTTTATTACATCAACCAACGTAATTGTCGAAGTGCATATGCAAGCAATTTTTCTTCAAGAGAATGATGTCACTAGCTTAAGAACCGCCATTTCAAGGTTTTCTGCATCATTGGATGAGTTGCATAGAAGACATTTTCATTTGACTACTAAGAGTTTGCTTGGATCAACATTAAAAGTTGCAGAGATGCTATCTGATGACTTGAAAAATAAGACTGGCGAGACAGGATCTTTGGCTTATGACCTTTTGATGTGGACTGTAGGACACGAACATAAAGAATGACGGAATCCGTTCATTTATGCTGCATTAAGCATCTTTGGGTCTGTTGCAAGTTTAGGTTTAGGAATTTCCAATCGTCTTAAAATTAGTAATCAAAATAAGAAAATTGAGTTCTTGACTCATAAAGATGAATTGATTATGTCAGAACTAAGGGATCAGTTAGCTTCAATCAATAAAATTATGGATTTGTTAAATGAACATTCAGATAATATCGTTCAAATTATGGAAGTACAGGATTTGTTGGCAACATTAACGTATTATGATTCAAAGATAGATCACATACATAACAGAATTGCACATTTCATTGAGAAATCCAAGGATTATGTAGAAGCTATCACGTTAGCAACTAAAGGTGTATTGTCGCCCCATTTGTTGCCTATACGTTACTTAAAATTAGTTCTGGAGAACGGAAGGGATAAACTAGGCTATGTTCCTTTGTTAGACGAACATAGGTTAGAATTTTATTACAGCCTAATTACAGTAAACGTAGATAATAACAAGATTAGGATTACAATTCCCTTTGATTCTTCTGATGCCTGGCAATCTTACAGGATATCACCATTTCCGACTTTCATGACGAATCACTCAAATCCAGTAATATCCAGTTTGACAGGACACGTATTGATTTCCCCAGACAGGGAAACATATACGGTCATTAAAGACTTAAATCAATTAACTCACTGTTCAGACGCAATGGATAGAAAAATATGTACAGCTGACTCATTTGAATTCCGTAAAGACTTAATGGATTCATGCGAGTTAGGTATAGTGCTAGACGGTGCTCTCTCCCATACAAGTGAAAATTGTCTGGATAAGCTTTATCCCTTTGACAATAAAGAATTCAATTGCAGACTAAATAATGGCTCGTGGATACGATACGACAAGGACGGCTTCAATGTATCATGCCCTGACGGATCCACATCCTTCACCCACATCTTCGTCGCAGCAGATGGTTGTATCGGGACTTCCCTGAATTCCATGGTGACTGGCCTACGGACAATCATCAGAGAACGAGCCTACTTCGCGAACTTCACGTGGACCTCTACAATGCCAGCACTTCCTCTCCCATACAACGGCCGTGTGGCAAAGCGGTTGATGAAACTTACCGAAAAGGACCACCTGTCACCGACTTATGAAGAAATTCTTCACCCCATAATACTGGCTAGTTTGTGTTTCACGGTGATGATATTTATCGCCGTGAACATCCTTGTTTGGCGTAGGTTACGGCACAGCAAGCAGCTACAAAGGAATGAGTTGCATAGCCCTGACAATACCCCCTATTTAATCCAGTTCAAAGCTGTATGAGTGGCCACCTCATTCGCTAAGGGAGTAATTTGTCGGGAAGATGTTTGTATGAGAAGCTGATTAGTACACTAGTAATATGTAATTAAAGAAATTCTCTACATTTGCATTGTTAAAAATACATTTAAAACAACATTTAAAAAATAAATAAAATAAAAAAGGATATAAATCATTTTTTTCTCTCGGCATCTAATAAAAGTATATTAAGCCGGAATGTTAAAAAAAGAAAAGAG
>NC_090737.1:62427572-62429570 GCF_036898095.1 Palaemon carinicauda
CTCTATTGTAATCTCTCTTATTCTCATATCCCATCACCGGCACCTCAACACCTGCAACAGCAATTATATCTGACTCCTTATTATTCTCAACATTCAGTAAACTTTCAAAATATTCCGCCTACCTTTTCCTTGCCTCCTCTCCTTTTAACAACCTTCCATTTCCATCATCGACAATCTCTTCAGTTCTTGAGCCAACCTTCCTTACTCTCTTCACTTCTTTCCAAAACTTCTTCCTATTCTCTTCATATGAATGACACAATCCCTGACCACACCTCAGGTCAGCTGCCCTCTTTGCCTCACTTACCTTGCGCTTTACTTCCACATTTTTTTCTATATATTTTTCATACTTCTCTACACTATTACTCTGCAGCCATTCTTCAAAAGCCTTCTTTTTCTCTTCCACTTTTACTTTCACTCCTTCATTCCACCATTCACTGCCCTTCCTCATGCTGTCTCCAACAACCTTCTTGCCACACACATCACTTGCAATCACAACAAAATTTTCTTTTACTAACTTCCACTCCTCTAAATTACCAGTTTCTCTTACTTTCACTTCGTCATATGCCGTTTTCAGCCTTTCTTGATATTTACTTTTAGACCTGGTTTTATTAGCTCTTCAACCCTCACTAGCTCTCTTTTACATCCACCTACTCTATTCCCCCACTCTTTTGCAGCAACTGATTTTCCCTCCACCAAAAAATGATCAGACATACCGTTAGCTATACCCCTAAAAACGTGCAAGTCTTTCAATCTTCCAAACATTCTTTTAGTTATCAACACATAATCCATTAATGCCCTTTCTACTACTCTTCCATTTTCCACTATTACCCATGTATACATGTTTTTATCTTTCTTTTTAAAAAAGATAGAACTTATCACCATCTCTTGCTCAACACACATATCTACCAGTCTCTTACCACTCACATTTTCACCTGGTACGCCATACTTCCCATTGACATCTACCTCTCAAGCGCCCACTCCAGCATTCAAGTCACTCATGACAAATGCATAATTCATTCTACCCAGTCCTTCTACACACCTAATTAATTCATTCCAGAACTCATTCCTCTCTTCTTAACTTTCCTAGCTACCTGGCCCATACGCACTGACAAAAGCCCAACATTCCCTAACCAACCTAACCCTTACCCACATTAACCTAGATGATATCTCCTTCCATTCCACTACTTTACCTGTCATCCATTCACTCAGCAGTAAAGCCATACCCTCTCTTGCTCTTCCCCTTTCAATCCCAGACACTCTACCAGACATTTCACCAAACATCACTTCACCCTTCCCTTTTATCTTTGTCTCCCACAAGATAAATACATCCATCCTTCTATTCCTAAACATACTTCCAATCTCACATCTTTTACTCACTCTTGTACTACATCCACGCACATTCAAACACCCTAAAACTAGAGCCACTCTCACCCAGCTCCACCTCTTTGCTGATGTCTCACAGGATTGTGAATACAGGAGAGGGGGTTCCCAGTGCCCTCGTCCCGTCCCTTTTAGCCGCCTCCTAAGACACGCAGGGATAATATTGGTGCTATTCTAATTTTTTGTATGCCTCCGTGGCTACACACACACACATATATATATATATATATATATATATATATATATATATATATATATATATATATATATATATATATATATATATATATATATATATATATATACAGATGTAATCTTCCTCAGCACGAAGATAAGTCAATATATAGTAGTCTACATAAGGAAAATATGTATATATATATATATATATATATATATATATATATATATATATATATATATATATATATATATACGGATTTTGAGCGAAGCGAAAAATCTATTTTTGGGTGAGATGGCCATGTCGTCCTGATGGAAGTTCCTATAGGGTAGCTTCCTAGGGTATATTACAACTACGGCGATATTCCCAGAGAATTTACCTTAAGGTACCAGAATTCTAACTCCTGGAGCGAATATCCCTCGTGAAAGGGATATCGCGAC
>NC_090737.1:62430070-62440070 GCF_036898095.1 Palaemon carinicauda
ATTATATATATATAACGGATTTTGAGCGAAGCGAAAAATCTATTTTTGGGTGAGATGGCCATGTCGTCCTGATGGAAGTTCCTATAGGGTAGCTTCCTAGGGTATATTACAACTACGGCGATATTCCCAGAGAATTTACCTTAAGGTACCAGAATTCTAACTCCTGGAGCGAATATCCCTCGTGAAAGGGATATCGCGACATATCAGAGGATGCATTCTTGACACGCCACATGGCAATCTGCACCCCGAACAGAGATTTCGTATCGCAGGGGGCAATTGGCAAGAAACGAATTCGGGAAAGAAAAGGGGGTAGCCGCTCCCAAGGCTCCCTATCTCCCGTTTCGTAAGCGTGCCTGGCGCCAATCCTGGCGCCATCTGTATTCCTTGTAGCGTACACGAGGTGCTACAGATACTGTATGTAGGGAGGGGTCCTACAGCCCTTTCTTAGAAAGGCAAGGGCGGGTCCATCAGGACGACATGGCCATCTCACCCAAAAATAGATTTTTCGCTTCGCTCAAAATCCGTTTTTTGGGCTCAAGCCATGTCGTCCTGATGGAAGTATACCAGAGCATTACTGTATCTATGGATTCTCAGAACGTGCCGTACTCCCCGGATGTAATTTTTCCCGGTCGACTAGACCTAGAGACCTAAGATGTTACCGTTATACATCTTTTCAACTAACTATAAACCATGTTAGAGCTTCCTGCCCCCTAGAGGGAAGAGTCCTACTAGACTCTGGAAAAGTCTTGAAGAGTACATATACCTATGTATGAATACCAGGCAAGCTAATATAGTGGTCTCGCCCTATATTAAGTGAAGCATAGTTTGTAAAGAACCACTGCGTCAATATGAAATATCGACCAGTTCTCCGCACAATACTTGTATTGGACAAAGGTTTATATCCGCATAGGAGGAAACTAGTAAAACCGCCATCGTCCCCTTATGGGACGGGGTCCTCCCGTTAAGGGAAAGCATAAACCAATGCAACATAGCTTGCATAAAGGAACAATTCTATTAGAATTATCCCAGATAAGGTACATAGAATGAATGCTCAATTATACCAATAAATTGACACAGGTGAAGGAGACGCAAGGTTCTCAAGAACAAGTTCATTGACAGACAATAAACAGACAGGTTAACCACAATTATATATATATATATATATATATATACATATATATATATATATATATATATATATATAAGAAGAGGATAACCCAAAACTTTAAGCATAAGTATGATAGTAAACAGAACTGTTTATCTGAAAGAAAACACATTAAATGCCACTTTTAAGATACCGAGGTATCAAAGTCATAAAAGTCTGTATTACAAATCAATGACATTAGCGTTAGAAACGCTCGGCACACATGTCTGCACTTATGCTAGGTTCACCTTTGGAAATGGAACAGTCTACATGGGCAACTCAGTGCCCTCACTTAGTTTGTAGTACGGTATGTAACTACACACTCACCCTGGAATTAATCGTCCCAATTAAAACCACTGTTCCTCGCAGAGTTAAACAGTAGGGTTAACGATGCGACCCACTGCTACCACAGATCTCTTTAGTTCCTCTACTTGCTTTGCATAGTGGCGAAAGAACACTCTGGAAGACTTCAAGCCAGTGTATGAACGGAGATGTTCAAAATCCATACAATTAAAGAAATTTGAAGGATGAGGCAACTTTCCTCGGATCGTGACCTGCGGGTGTACTGTCAGGATCCGCTCTGCGAATAAAATATGTGATTTTCGCTCTGAGTTGATTCAGAGATAAATTTGAGCCTGATGTTTCTCCCCTGAATAGTTGACCACCCTTGAAGTCTGAAGTTCTATGAAGATAGACCTTTAGGCATTCTACTGGACATAGAGATGCATCTTCTTTCAGAGGGCAGATTCTCCAGGGACCCCACCTGTTGGTGGGTAACTCATTCTTGGCGAGAAACGTAGGATCCGGAAACAGGTTCAGTTCTCCCCCATCCAGGAACTGAACACGACCTGCCTCTCTCGAGAGGGCTACGATCTCACTAACCTGGCCCCGGACGCGAGTGCAAATAGGAAAATAACTTTTTGTGTCAAATCCTTTAACGTACACTCTTCATTGCTCAACAGAGAAGCGAAATGAAGAACTTTGTCTAAAGACCATGAAATGGGCTTTGGAGGTGCTGAAGGTCTGAGCCTAGCGCAGGCTTTCGGAACTTTATTAAAGATCTCGTTACCTAGGTCGACCTGGAAGGCATATAGAATGGGTCTTGTCAAAGCAGACTTGCACGCTGAAATCGTGTTAGCCGCCAACCCTTGACCATGGAGGTGGATGAAGAAAGATAAGCAGAAGTCTGTCGAGATCTCCTGCGGATTCTTCGCCTTGACAAAGGCCACCCATTTTCTCCAAGATGACTCATATTGCCTTCTAGTAGATTTGCACTTATATTCCTCTAGGAAGTCTATGCTGGCTTTCGAAATCCCGAAACGCTTTCTCACCGCTAGGGAGAGAAAATCATGAGCTGCAGGGTCCGGGTTTTCTGTAATGAAGCGCAGACAGTCGACTTCTGGACTCGCTGGGTCAGAACTGGATGTGGTAGCGTTACAAACTTCAGCTGTAGTTCCAATGCCAAGGGGAACCACACGCTGTTCGGCCACTTGTGGGCCACTATTGCCGCTACCCCCTTGAAGGATCTCAGTTTGTTGAGGACCCTCAACAGAAGGTTGTGAGGAGGGAACAGATAAATCCTGGACCACCTGTTCCAGTCGAGGGACATCGCGTCCACTGCTTCCGCTAAGGGGTCCTCGTACGGGGACACATACAGGGGCAACTTCTTGTTGTCTTTCGTCGCAAAGAGGTCTATCTGCAGTTCTGGGACTTGATTCAGAATGAAGGAGAATGATCCTGCGTCTAAGGACCATTCCGACTCGATCGGTGTGAACCTGGATAGAGCGTCCGCTGTCACATTGCGGACTCCTTGAAGGTGAACTGCCGACAGGTACCACTTCTTCTTTTCCGCCAATCGGAAAATGGCCAACATCACCTGGTTGAGAGGTGGTGACCTCGATCCTTGTCGATTCAAGCATCTCACAACTACCTCGCTGTCCATCACCAACCTTATGTGGATCGAGTGACGCGGGGAGACTTTCTTTAAGGTAATGAGCACTGCCATAGCTTCTAGAAAGTTTATGTGAAAGGTCTTGAATAGCTTGGACCAAGTCCCCTGGACTTTTTTCCGATGAGAGTGACCTCCCCATCCCTCCTTCGAGGCGTCTGAGTGAATCGTCACCGACGGGGGAGGTGGCTGAAGAAGAACCGACTTCTTTAGATGTCTGGCTTGGGACCAAGGCCTGAGAAGAGTACGCAGCCGAAGCGGAACTGGTCTTCTCAGATCTCTTCGCGCGTTTGATGCATAACTTCTCCAAACTCCGGTTGCATCCTTTAGCTGTGCTCTTAGCACTGGGTCTGTCACCGAAGCAAACTGGAGAGAGCCCAGTACCCTCTCCTGTTCGCGTCTTGATATCCTTTCGGAATCTAGAAGTCTCTTGACAGAACCCGCTATCTCCTTCCTTTTCTTCGCCGGGATGGAGAAACGGTGTGACAAAAGGTCCCAGTGGATTCCCAGCCACTGGAACTTTTGAGATGGAGAAAGTCGAGACTTTTTTCTGTTGATCTTGAAGCCTAGGTACTCTAGGAAATGGATCACTTGACTGGAAGCTTGCAAGCATTCTGTCTCGGATGCTGCCCACACCAACCAGTCGTCCAGGTAGGCTACTACCTGAATTCCCTTTAGGCGTAATTGTTTGAGAGCTGTGCTCGCAAGCTTCGTGAAAATCCTTTGGGCTATGTTTAGCCCAAATGGCATGGCTCTGAAGGCGTATAGTCTTCGTTGTAGCCTGAACCCTAGGTAGGGGGAGAGTCGACGGCTGATTGGAAAGTGCCAATAGGCGTCTGACAAGTCTATGGAGACGGAATATGCCCTCTTGGGCAGTAAGGTCCTTATGTGTTGCAGTGTTAGCATTTTGAATTTGCAATTCACTATGAACTTGTTGAGTGGCGACAAGTCCCGAATGACTCTGAGCTTTTCCGGGTCTTTCTTGGGAACACAAAACAGCCTCCCTTGGAATTTGATGGACTTCACCTTTCGGATCACATTTTTCTCCAACAGTTCTTGAACGTACTCCTCCAAAACGGGGGTGGAGTGTTGGAAAAACCGAAGGCCCGGGGATGGAGTGGTGTACCAGCTCCAGCCCAGTCCATTCTTGAGTAGGCTGTGGGCCCAGGGATCGAAGGTCCATCGATCCCAAAATTTCAGAAGTCTCCCTCCTACCGGTATCATCTCACTTGGACTGCCGTCCTGAGGTCTTGCCTCCCTGACCACGACCACCCCTGAATCCCCTTCCCCTTGAGGGGCACCTAGACGAGCCTCTGGTTGCTCCTCTAGGCTTTGCTCGAAAGGAAGAAGACTGCCCTTCGAACGTTGGGGTGAATGCCGTGGACTGTGTCGACACAGCCTGGAGTATCCACTGAAAAGTGGTCGGGGTTTGTGCCACCATCTGGGGCACTGGAGGCAATGGCAATTGCAGTTGCTGTTGCTGTCTAAAAGGCTTGGCTGGCCGAGACGGTAGCCTAGTCCTCATAGTCTTCCTCTTTGGTTGAGGACCCTCATCCGGGGAAGACTTTCTTTTGATAGCCAGGCCCCACTTCTGGAGAAGGTTTCTATTCTCCAAGGTGGCCTTATCAACAACTTCTTTGACCAAGTCGGTAGGGAAAAGGTCTTTTCCCCAAATGTTGGAGGAGATTAGTTTCCTTGGCTCGTGCCTCACCGTAGCCGAGGTGAACACGAACTCCCTACAAGCTCTCCTTGCCTTGACGAAGCCATAAAGGTCCTTCGTCACTGTGGCCAGATAAGTCTTGGCCACCACCATGAACATTTCATGGACCTTGGGGTCACTTGCCTTTGTCTCAAGAGTAGTCTGAAGAGACATTGAGGCAGCCAGTCTTTCTTTTGTCTCGAACTCTCTTCGCAAAAGAAAGTCAGACAGCTTAGGGAGGTCCTCGCCGAACTGACGTCCGGCAATATCAGCCTCCAACTTTCCAACTGAGAACGTAAGATGGACGTCCT
Source organism: Palaemon carinicauda (assembly GCF_036898095.1). Taxonomy (NCBI): domain Eukaryota; kingdom Metazoa; phylum Arthropoda; class Malacostraca; order Decapoda; family Palaemonidae; genus Palaemon; species Palaemon carinicauda. The sequence continues at coordinate 62,435,173 of NC_090737.1, forward strand.
TCCAGTCTTTGTGGTCCATAGGCAGGGCCAGCGACAAGGGTTTACACTCCTCCAGGGAGGGCAAGGCTTGCCGGCCTCGACTGCTTTTAGTACAGCCGCAAACCCTTTCTGTAAAAAGGGGAAGGCTCTAGCAGGCGAGGACACAAAGGAAGGGAGCTTCTTGCTCAATACAGCTACCTTTGAGTTAGAGAAGCCCCTCTCTTTCATCGAGGATGAAAGTAGAGCTTGAGCCTTAGCATGGTCCATCACTATGACTTCCTTCGGCTCTGTCTCCTCCTTTGAAGCTGGTTCCTTCCTCAGCCGGACATAACAGTTCGGATATGATGCCTTGCTGGGCCAGAATTCCACCTCCTCCAGGGGAACTGAGCCCAGCTTATCCGAGATGACGATCTTTCCAGTCGTCATCGGCATGTGCTCAGCATACCTCCATGGGTTAGCATCCAAACACAAGGGAAGGTCTTTCACATTGAGCTTTTTCTGGGGCCCATGTGATTCTGCAAGGCACTGCATCTGCAGTTCCATTGCCGCTGCCTTCTCCTGATTCTCCTTCTGCATTTGTTGGATCATTCCAACAATAGAAGAGAGGGCCTGTCCCAGCTGTACTGGGAGACCGGCCGATGTTGAGGGAATAGGCTCCGGAATCTGAACCGGAGTAGCCGACACCTCGTCGACCTCTTCCTCTACAACGTCTGGGGCTTGAACTTCATCCTGGGCTTCTGCCAGGAGGTCTTCCTCCAGACGCTCGTCCACGTCAGACATCCTGTCATCTAACTGGATGTCTTGCATCGTGACCGCGACTTCAGCATCCACCTGGATCTGAACTTGGGGGATCTCCTCTTGAGGCTGGGGAATCACTGCATCAGCTGATGCCTTAGGGAAAAGATACGCCCTCATCTTCTCACTTGGAAGATAAGGTCCAGAAGTGTTCTTTTGGAAGCCCCTTACCCAGGTACGAAGCTTCTCCCTTGCTATATCCCTTGATTCCGCCGTCCTAGGGGAATCAAAGGCCTCAGTAATCAGGTCAGTGCACACAGTACATACCTGAGGGTCCCAATACCGGAGATCATCCTTGGAGACAGCGCATGCTGCGTGTCTCCTACAAAACTCATGTCCGCAGAGGTTCTTGCTGCGGACGTTGCAGAAAACACTTCCGCACTTCGGAGGGTCCTCCTGTAAGAGAAGAAATTTCCATGAGTATCAAGTGAACTATGTATCACTGGATATGCATAGTATAGCATAACAATTCAGAAAGGAAAGACACACACTTGTGTTTCCCTCACAACCCATTGTTGCAGCCTTCCAGATAATAAAATCGAATGGTTAATCTCTTCTAGAGTAGCCAATGCAAAGTTTCCAGAGGAAACAGGTGGAGCTCACACCTAAGCAATGATTTTAAAATCCTGGATAATAGACAGGAAAGAACTCACTTTCCTATCTGTAGGGCAACAGCAAAGGGCTGTGCAAGAAAACACAAAAGTGTTAGAACACACAGTGCTGTACCAAAACCCATACTATAGTTTTCTTCTTACAGTATCTGTTATACTGAAGAATACTGGTACAGTATAGGAGGTTATGTGCCGCCGGCACACACTATAACTAGCTTTAAAGTATACTACTTAACAGCTATAAGGGGCAGAACGCTGGTTCAAATGCATGTGCCGGCTGGCAGTAACTGCCGGCCGGCACAGCCAATGTCAGTCGGCAATGACTGCTGACCGACCACTACACAAGGTAGTACCCGGCTGCCGGCCACACTCTTGGCGACCGGCAGACAAGGGCTGACATTAGCCGGCCGGCAGAGGTACAGGACCGATGCCAGCCGGCAGCAAAAGAACCAGAGGACTACAACTGCCCGGCTGCCGGCCTCATAGGCCGGCAGCCGGGTCGGGTACAGCACTAGAAGAAAACAGAATGGATGCCGGGATAAGAGTGTACACTACCTCCAAGCCCGGCAATCCGAAAGAGTGCATATAAGGAAGGGGAGAATCTAATTCAGGCTTCCTGACCAATGCCGTCTGACTCTGCAGGCAGGCATGGATGAGGGACCAAGGGAGGTCCGGGCAGCACTCAAAACAGAAGACCCTTGCCGGCCAGCAGCTCTGCCGGCCGGCAAGGGACTGAGTCAATTCCACATCCTAACCTATTCTAGGTCCAGATGTAGAATGACGTACAGTACTGTAATGGCTAGGCCATTACAGAGATAGAGGGGGAAGGGACAAAAGAGGGTCCTACCAACCTTGCTTTAGTGACGGATCACCCGCAGCCAAGAAACTCATCTTAGCCTAAGGGAGATCCAAGGGGGGAGGCCAGCAATACTTGCCAGCTCCCAGAGCACCAAAGCAAGGAAGGTGTTGCTACTCCCAGGGAAAGAAACTTATTCTCCCCCGAGAACAGCAACAAGGACTAGTCTGGTAGATCACAAAAGAAGGAATCATCTCGTACAGAAACCTTCGGTAGTGACCTAAGAAGGCTAAGCCTCCTATGTCTGTGTCAGGTCAGCGAGGGAGACTCTACCCCAAGCCAGACAAACACAGACTCAGACTAAAAAACTCTGTTGTTCTGTCCCTCTTTGAACCAGACTTACTGGAACAGGAAGGTACAGTAACACCCCAGTATAGTTTTATCGAAAATTAATTCAGATAAACCACTTAGGGATAAGCCCAAGGCTTAAACAGAGGGAAATGGATTGCATACCTTCTCCGAAGAAAAAAAAGCAACCGGGGAGTATGAGAAAGTATACTAAGGCTCCATAAGCAACTTTATCCTAGGCACCAAGAGAATCGATTACCTAAATCACCGAAACTCACTTGTATACTATCTTGGAAATATTCCACATAATCTTAAATGTATAAAACATAGCCTAAAGCTTCAATAAAATTTTAATACACTCGGAAAAACCAAAATCATGCATGAAGTACAAGGACCAAACGACTAGGCTACATGGCCTAGCGTAGGCCAGAATTGGCGAATACTTCGCCAAAATAATACTAAAGCACGAAAGGAAATCCAATGTAACGCTAAATAGCTAAAATTTATTAAAGCAAAACAACCGGGAATGTCGCTCTGACTAACTAAACTTATACCTAGCGAGCGACAGCGTCCATGACGCCTCCGGTAGGCTACGGCTCTCGTAACAAAGATTAAACCTTATTAATCACTAAAAAATTACCTAGAGCCTACATTTATACATAAAAGACATGGTACTCAACTTTTCAGAGGCCGACGAAGTTGGAGAAGCCATGAAAAGTAGAATAAATCCAAGATTTGCGAGAAACACAGGAAAAAACACCGAGTTGTTAAGCTACGCAAAAAGGAATACAGATGGCGCCAGGATTGGCGCCAGGCACGCTTAAGAAACGGGAGATAGGGAGCCTTGGGAGCGGCTCCCCTTTTTCTTTCCCGAATTCGTTTCTTGCCAATTGCCCCCTGCGATACGGGGTGCAGATATATTTATATAAATTTATGTATACATACTTATACATATATATATATATATATATATATAAATTTATGTATACATATTTATACATATATATATATATATATATATATTTGTACATACTTATATAAATATATATATATATATATATATACATTTATGTATACATATTTATACATATACATATATATATATATATATATATGTCCATATAAATTTATGTATACATATTTATACATATATATATATATATATATATGTATGTATATATATATATATATATATATACATACATTATTATTATTATTTATTATTATTATTATTATTATTATTATTATTATTACTAGCCAAGCTACAACCCTAGTTGGAAAACCAAGATGCTATAAGCCCAAGGGCTCCAACAGGGAAAATAGCCCAGTGAGGAAAGAAAATAAGGAAATGAATAAATGATGAAAATAAACAAACAATATATCATTCTAAAAACAGTAACAGCGTCAAAACAGATATGTCCTATATAAACTATTAACGTCAAAAACAGATATGTCATATATAAAAAATAAAAAGACTCATGTCAGCTTGATCAACATAAAAACCTTTCCTCCAGCTTTCAACTTTTGAAGTTCTACTGATTCAACTACCCGATTAGGAAGATCATTTCACAACTTGGTAACAGCTGGAATAAAGCTTCTGGAATACTGTGTAGTATTGAGCCTAGTGATGTAGAAGGCCTGGCTATTAGAATTAACTACCTGCCTAGTATTACGACCAGGATAGAATTGTCCAGGGAGATCTGAATGTAAAGGATGGTCAGAGTTATGAAAAATCTTATTCAACATGCCATAATGAACTAATTGAAGGACGGTGCCAAAGATTAATATCTAGATCAGGAATAAGAAATTTAATAGACCATAAGTTTCTGTCCAACAAATTAAGATGAGAATCAGCAGCTGAATACCAGACCGGAGAACAATACTCAAAACAAGTTAGAATGAAAGAATTAAAACACTTCTTCAGAATAGATTGATCACCGAAAATCTTGTAAGACTTTCTAAATAAGCCAATTTTTTGTGCAATTGAAGAAGACACAGACCAAATGTGTTTCTCAAAAGTATATTTGCTGTCGAGAATCATAAATTTAAAGAAACATTATCAATACTGAGATCCGGATGTTGCGGAGCCACCGTCCTTGACCTACTTACAATCATACTTTGAGTTTTATTAGGATTTAACTTCATACCCCATAAATTGCACCATGCACTAATTTTAGCTACCTCTCTATTAAGGGATTCACCAGCCCCAGATCTACATTCAGGGAAAGGAATTGATGCAAAGAGAGTAGCATCATCTGCATATGCAACAAGCTTGTTTTTCTAGGCCAAATCACATGTCATGTGTATATATTATGAAAAGTAATAGGCCAAGAACACTACCCTGTGGAACACCGAATATCACATTCCTA
>NC_090737.1:62445070-62470070 GCF_036898095.1 Palaemon carinicauda
AGATAAAAACAGAGACGATTACGAACTCGTCTATTTGAGTAATTATTATAATTACGGGTTCATAACCCCTGGAACCAAACCACTCTCCATAAGTATTTGAATTATCTTGGTTCCATCATTCACTTTTTGGTGAAGAACCTCTGCGCTTCATTGCAAATTGTCCATGCCTTGCCACATCTAAATACGATACTTGAACATGTTACTCTACGTTTAAGATGAATAGCTAATGTCTTAGTGGCATCCAAAAATTGTCAAAAGGAATAACGCAGTTCCAAATGGAACCGAGTGCAAGACCAATGCAGATTCTATACCAAATCTCTGAGGGAGCGAGTAAGCTTCAAAATTATCTGGCTGATAAGAATGGAATAGGGATCTTCATGATATTCCTAAAGCCTTTTGAGAAATCATTTATGGATTTAAAAATAATCCTAAATTTTAGAATTTTTATTTCAAAGAATCTAAAGTTTTCATTTATCAATTTTTGTTGAAGGTTTTTCCGAATATCCAAATAATGTATCTACTTTTCACCACCATAACCAATATACAAAAGTATAATTCCAAGACTCAATAAAGTCTTGAAAAAGGGTCCCAAAATATCTGAAACACGTGTCTACACCATTCATCAAATAAAGAAATGCTGTTATCCTGAAAACTATCTGCAGAACATTCTGTCCAAAGAGAAACTATCTTTGATTTTTGGAAGCCACTAAGACATTGTTTATTCATTGGAAACGTATAGTAACATGCCAAAGTAATATTCCAACGTAACAATAAGGAAATGTATATCTGAATACAAGTAAGTGTTAACTTCTTTCAACATTATCCTCAGGCTTCAGTGTCAAGAAGTAATTTTTTTTCGTTCCCCGATTGCAACAAGTAGCATAATATGAAAAAGCCACTCACTAAATAATATGTTTCTACTCTAAACAAATACTGACCGTTCAATGTTTGACCATATTTTATTATGCTTATTTGTCACTTCTTTCTCTCTTTTACCAATATACTTTTCACTTGGTTGTACTTTCTTGATATCTTTAGTTTAAACCATAACCCATACTCATAGCATCTCATTTATTTTTTTATGATAAGAAATACATCGAGAACATATTTCATCTTTGTCAAAAAAAAAAAAAGAAAAATAGGTGGAAGTTTACAGTAGGACATATTTCTCGGCTCCGTTAAGAAAAAGGATGTTTATCCTTAATTTCGTGTATAACAACTAGAGATTTTTTTTATGTGATTATCATGTTATGGCATTCCAAAACGAAAGTTTTATTAAACATCATGATAACGTTCAAAGTGAGCTGAACCTTGTTTATAACTCTCAAGCAGGCTTTTAACTTTTAAATGTTTACTTGCATAAAGATGTAAAAATATCGAAAGAAATTCTGTGCCAAACACTGGGAGAATGTTGTCAATAAAATGCACCTTTGAAGCTTCTGTTTGTTCGAAAATATGAAAATAGCTATCATCGACATTCACTGTCCCAGAATGATTGATGTCTTTTGATCCAGTATTGTTTCCTGAGGTGTATCACGAAAAGAGAAAACTGCCCCATGAAGCATGAAACGAATATATTTCCAGCCATGAATTCCTTCGCAGAATGGCTATTGCTACGGATTTTTTTTTTTTTATTTAAGGATTTAATGTTTTACAGTTACTATTAAACTGTATTACATCAACAAAAGTTTTATTACCGTAGATCGCAATAATTTTCATATCATAAGAGAAGAAAACCATATGTGGCTTACCTTAGGTTATTCCAAAATACTCATAACAGGGAAAACCCTGGATATTTTTGTGATTCACAAACGATTGATAACTTTTCGACAGTTGAAAACCCAAAAAAGGCGATGTCAAGTAATGGATAGATCCAAACTCACCTATTAGGTTGGCCAGGGCACCAGCCACCCGTTGAAATACTACCACTAGAGAGTTATGGGGTCTCTTTGAGTGGTTAGAGGGTACTACATTCTCTCTGGTTACGGTTCATTTTCCTTTTGCCTACACATATCCACACTGAATAGTCTGGTCTATTCTTTACATATTCTCCTCTGTCCTTATACACCTGACAACACAGATTACCAAAAAATTCTTCTTCACTCATGGGGTTACTGCGCTGATTGTTCAGTGGCCACTTTTCTCTTGGTAAAGGTAGAAGAGACTCTTTAGCTATGGTAAGCAGCTCTTCTAGAAGGACACTCCAAAATCAAACCTTTGTTCTCTAGTCTTGGGTAGTCCCCTAGCCTCTGTATCATGGTCTTCCACTTTCTTAGGTTAGAGTTCTCCTGCTTGAGGGTGCACTCAAGCACACCATTCTATTTCATTTCTCTTACTATTGTTTTGTTTAAAGTTTTTATAGTTCATATAGGAGATATTTATTTTAATGATGTTACTCTTATTAAGATATTCTATGTTCCTTTTTTCTTTTTCTCACTGGGCTATTTTCCCTGTTAGAGCCTCTGGCCTGATATCATCTTTTTTTTCCAAAGAGGGTTGTAGCTTAGCAAGTAATAATAATAATAATAATAATAATAATAATAATAATAATAATAATAATAATAATAATAAATGCCTATATAAATTACTGTTGTCTACTGCCATGAATAACTGATTAAATAGGCCACCCACCTTCAATGACAATCAAAACAAAGGAGAAAGGGGGACACTCAAATAGATCACTTTATTGGAAATGCAGTCAGTGAAATACTATTAACATTGCCAGAAACTAAACAATGATGTTCCACCACCCTTTCTTTTTTTTTACTTTTAATTCGTTTCAATTGTTTAAAAACAACATTAAGACGAAATATTCCAAAAATCTTACAAAAAAAGGCGGCATTTTTTAAAAATCATATTCTCATAACTTTCTCTCATATGTATATTTTTATTTTTTAATAATATGGATATCTTGTAGCAAATACAAGTCAAACATTCAATATTATTTTTGAAATATTACATAATGATGGAAACATAACACTTCTCAAAATATAATAAACACCATTTCTACCAATGTGTACAAACAATAATAATGTCAATGTTCATTGAAAGCTTTAGGTAGCTCCGGTGCACAATTAGTTTTATTAGGTGGAAAGATCTCCCTCATCTTCATACTTATCAGTTCCCAAAAGTGCCTTGCTGATATTAGTGTACACCTCATCAGCTCCATACATGAACATCTCTGAGAAGGTGATGCACTGAGATGAGCTGGAACAGTAGGACCTGCAACTGATCTTACTGCACCCACATTTCATAAGATGTGTAACTGTAAGTAGAGCTGGATGATCCTCTGTTGGTAGTAGCACAAGTCTTCCTCCTTTTTCCTTTTATCAAGAGGTTGATGCTGGTGGTAGCTAAGAGTGGGGAGTGTTATCTTGAGACCTCACCATGGCCCAGTGACAACCTTTATGCAATGGCTTCATGTACGACTCTGAGTTGATGACAACCTTTGAGCTTCTTGTTGTTTCTTGGTGAAAAGCTTCTATTTGAGATCACGAACATCCACCAAAGTTGTATCTGGCTCATAGAGCAAGAAAATAAATGTCTCACCGACCAGCTTAGTGTCAAATCCCTGCTCTTTGGAGGTTTTTAGGGGATCAAAAGCAGATATCAACTCAATGGAGCATCTGTACAGTGCCTACCAACACATAACCTTCTCCTTACCACCAAAGCGACCAGTTATGTCCGCTCCAGAAGTAGGGCTTCAGCCTTTGCAGCCCCAAAGGTAATTCATTATTGACTTTAAACCAATTATTCTTTTCTGATTTCCCATACCAGTGACAAAATATGTGTTCTTGCAGAGGTGATGGTAACAGCGGATTGCAAACACAAACATATCATTGTCAGGTGACTGAATGTAAACTTCTGTTGTTCATCTTCGAGCAGCATCTTGACTCTGGAGAATAAGCCTTGTGTCGGCTTCTCCATGAGAGCTGCAGAGATGCTGAACATCCATAGAGTTTAAGATCATATTCTGCCATTAAGTAACTATGAAGACTGTTGGCTAACCTACAAAATGATTGAGCATTTTCTTTGTAAGATAAAGCGTCAATTCTTTTTTGGCCAATTAGGTTTCAATCCTCAGGATCCAAGTGTCATTCGCGAATAGACCAAACTCTAGCAAGAGTTCTAGGAACTTTTTTCTTCTAGTGAACTGATGAACTATATTGCCGAAGGCAAATCGCTATGGCCATTCCAAGTGATAGCAGAATGGAGTATCTGGTTATTTTGACTTGTAACGAACTTGGTACTTTGACTTGAACAATAAAGATATTCTGACTGATGGGTAGAACATCTTGATTAACCCTGGAACGGTACGGTGGGTCGTCCGCGACCCCGAGCGTCAAAAAAAAAGAGGTTTTTCTCACGTGACTCACCCCCGTGACTGAATTTGTGGGTGATCGACCTGCAGTAGGTGTCTCGCCTACACGCTCTAGTAGTGTCCAGATGTGCATTGTCCTGCAACCAACAAGCAAATGGACTAGTAAAGTGCTTTGTGAACATGTTGACCCTTCTGCACTGTTAGGGGTCTTTTTGACCCGAAAACAATTTAACATTACCATTTCTCTCTTCTTTTTAGAGATTGAAGCTTCATACTCCTTGAATTCTCCTGACTTTAAGAGGTTATTGTGTTGCCTAAGCCTGGTAAAATTTTTCCTAGTAGGTACTGAGCAGCAAAAAAAGAAAATAACATCTAATCTGTTCGGGTCAAAATGACCCGTACCTACTTTTGCTGTATTTTTTTCACAGTTATTCGCTGTTTGTATCAAAGATGGTATGATTATTGAAGTTACCCTTTCAAATGCAGTATATACAATTTCTTTAATTATTGTATTCATAGAAAGTTGATCTTCTTTGTTTACAAGGTATAGATAAAAAAGTGAGAGAACTTCCATAAAATTTTTCGTAGTAAAATTCATCAACCATGGAAAAATAAGTCTTTACATCATTGTAAGATTGTTGACTTTGATTTCTAATGATTCAGAGGAAATATTGGTTAGGAAAATGTTAAGTATAATATTATACTATGAAAATTATTACCATCAATAGTCTAGGTCACATGTTTTGGACACTAACACAAGCAGTTTTCTTTGTTTTTGTTCCAAAAAGTGTACAGCTTTTCCTGTAAACAAGTTTCATGGCCATGAATCCGGTGAAGAAAATGATTATATATCTTCAGAAAGTGATGATGGTGAAAATGACCATCTATCAGTTCTTGATGATCTCAGTGACTCTGACTATGAAGATGAAGCTGAAGAACAGCGGTCTTCCGGTTCAAATTCTTCAACCAGAAAGGGAAATACCGGTATGGATAATGGCAAAGAGCCTTATGATCAAACATCTACCAGCTCAAATTCCACATTCATTGATACTGACTGTAATGATGAAGAACAGCCACCTCCCTCTGTGAATTTCACATCCAAAAAGGGAAATATTGTATGGTCTTCAGAAAAAGCAAACAGGTCATCAGGAAAGAAGTGTGCAAGAAATATAATTGATCAAACTCCTGGTATCACTCGTTATGCACCTTCAAGAATTTCATATATACTGTCTGCATTTGAATTATTCATAACTGCAAAATTATTCAATATTATTTTGAAAATGACTAACAAAGAAGCTAATCGTGTCTTGGGTTCAGGAGATATAATTAGCCTAGAAAACCTGAGAGCATTTAATGGATTACGTCTTTTAGCAGGAGTTTATAAATCTCATGGAGAGTCTCTTAGGAGTCTTTAGGATGACACATATGGACGTCCTATATTTCGGGCTACAATGTCTCTTGAAACCTTTATGAAATTATATAGGTTTATTAGATTTGATGATAAAGAAACCAGAGTTCGAAGGAGATCCACAGACAAACTTGCTCCTATTAGAGATGTTTGGAACATTAGGGCTGAGCGACTCCCTCTGATGTATAACATATCATCAACTGTTACCGTAGATGAGCAACTGGTTCCTTTTAGAGGAAAGTGTCCCTTTAGGCAGTATATTCCATCAAAACCTGATAGATATGGGATAAAGATTTGGGCAGCATGTGATGCAGTTAATAGTTATCTTTGGAATGCTGAAGTTTACACTGGGCGTCAAGATGAATCTGCAGAACGTGAGCAAGGTAAACGTATTGTTCTGCAACTTACTGAAGGGCTTAGAGGTAGAAATGTAACTTGTGACAACTTTTCCTACAGCTTAGAATTAGCTAAGGAACTGAAAAAGCGCAAGCAAACAACTGTTGGAACTATCAGAAAAAATCGAAAAGAACTCACAGTAGAATTCTGTAACCATAAAGGAAGGACCAGATATACTACCCTTGAAGGTTACTATGAAGAAAATATAATTATTTCATATTGTCCCAGAAAATGAAAAACTGTAGTATTGTTGAGTATCATGCATGATAGTGTCACTTGTAGTGAAAAAAAAAAAAAGAAACCTGACATAATTGAATTTTACAATTCAACTAAAGGAGGAGTTGATAATTTAGACAAACTTGTTGAAACTTATAGGTCAAAGCGTCAGACGATGAGATGGCCTATGGCCTTGTTTGATAACATAATGGATGTGTCTGCCCACAATGCTTTTGTCCTTTGGAATCTAGTGCAAACTAACTGTAGAGCAAAAGATACCTTCAAGAGAAGAATTTTCCTTCATGAACTTGGATTGGCCTTAGCCCAATCTGTATTTTCTTCCAGGGTATCGTTGCCTAGGACGCCAAATGCCCGACGAGTTGCTGAAGCTGCAAGACCATCTATAGAATATAATAATTATCAATCTCGAGAAAGAGCTGCAAAGAGACAGCGTTGTCATATGTGTGAAAATAACAACAAAGTAACCACAATACGTTCTCTCTGCCGAAAAACTATATGTAAGCAGCATGCTGTTGTAATGTTCAAGTGCAAGAAATGCAACTAATTCCTAATCTTTAATAAGGTAGGATGGTTGGGAGGGTTAGGTGTGGGGTCTAAATTACAGTCACTTCCACGTAGTAGACTCTGGGCATACAAGGTAATCAATTATGTATTTTGTATGGCGGAGAACGTTCAGAATTCATGAGACGGGTCATTTTGACCCAGAACAGATTAGATGTTACAAAACAGGTGAATGACTAAAATTGTAAGCTCTCTATAAACATTAGCCATTCTAAATCTTAGAAAAGTTATGCAAAAAGAGGGTATTGTTATATGTGCAAAAATTTTTAGCAATGTAACAGCAATCTTCCCGAAAATTGGATGTAAATCCATGGTGTCACAATATTCAACTGCAATAATTTTAACTGAAACCTATTTTTCAATAAAGTAATTGGCTGGTAGAGGTAGATTTGGAGCCTAAAGGATAATAACATTCTTGCAGTGTACCCTGGACATGCAAAATAATTTAAAAAAGTACTTTGTATGGCATGAACTGTCAGAATTTATAAGACGGGTCATTTTGACACGGAACAGATTAGATGTTACCAAAATCTTAACAGACCACAAGGGTTAAGTTTGATAATTGTGAAATTTTTCATTGAATATCCATGGGAGTTTGATCTGGAAACTTATATTAGCATCCTCAAAAACTTACTTTATTTCATTCTCAGTGGTCCTTGGCATAGCATCCTCCATGGCAGCATCATGGCCAGCTGTATGAATACACGACCAGACTCATTGTGTTGTTTTGGTTTCATGAAGTGGACATCATTGATTTGAGTTGCAATTTTCTCCTTGATATCTAGTATTGATGGCTCTGTTTGCATACCATTTGATTCAAGCATACTAGAGTAGACAGACTTGAGGTCAGTCATGTTGAGAACTTTCCCAGCCTTCAGGTGACTACAAACCAGGCTAACAAAATGAATAAGGAGACTACTTTGCCAATAAGTGCTTCTTGCTGTGCATCTTCCTTGTCCTCACTGATACTGACTGCACCTCATTAGGCATTTTGAGCCCAGCAAGGGCAATAATACTTAACATCAATGGCATGAGCATCATCCTCAGTGATAGCAGCCCCTAGCTTCCCCTTTCATGTCTGATTCTATCTTGTATGAACCGCCTTTTTCAGTTGTTTCCCGTACTGAATATAAACACCTCATGAACTTGCTTATTTTGTCTTGTTGACAGAAGAAACACAGGTTTGCATTGAAAGGAAATGCTGCTAAATTAATTGTAAGCATTACTGTTTTTAGCAGTTAGGTATACAAGTGGCACCTATATATATATATATATATATATATATATATATATATATATATATATATATATATATATATATATATATATATACATACATACATATACCAAAGGCACTTCCCCCAATTTTGGGGGGTAGCCGACATCAACAAGAAACAAAACAAAAAAGGGGACCTCTACTCTCTATGTTCCTCCAGCCTAACCAGGGACTCAGCCGAGTTCAGCTGGTACTGCTAGGGTGCCACAGCCCAACCTCCCACATTTCCACCACAGATGAAGCTTCATACTGCTGAGTCCCCTACTGCTGCTACCTCCACGGTCATCTAAGGCACCGGAGGAAGCAGCAGGGCCTACTGGAACTGCGTCACAATCGCTCGCCATTCATTCCTATTTCTAGCACGCTCTTTTGCCTCTCTCACATCTATCCTTCTATCACCCAGAGCTTTCTTCACACCATCCATCCACCCTAACCTTGGCCTTCCTCTTGTACTTCTCCCATCAACTCTTGCATTCATCACCTTCTTTAGCAGACAGCCATTTTCCATTCTCTCAACATGGCCAAACCACCTCAACACATTCATATCCACTCTAGCCGCTAACTCATTTCTTACACCCGTTCTCACCCTCACCACTTCGTTCCTAACCCTATCTACTCGAGATACACCAGCCATACTCCTCAGACACTTCATCTCAAACACATTCAATTTCTGTCTCTCCATCACTTTCATTCCCCACAACTCCGATCCATACATCACAGTTGGTACAATCACTTTCTCATATAGAACTCTCTTTATATTCATGCCCAACCCTCTATTTTTTACTACTCCCTTAACTGCCCCCAACACTTTGCAACCTTCATTGACTCTCTGACGTACATCTGCTTCCACTCCACCATTTGCTGCAACAACAGACCCCATGTACTTAAACTGATCCACCTCCTCAAGTAACTCTCCATTCAACATGACATTCAACCTTGCACCACCTTCCCTTCTCGTACATCTCATAACCTTACTCTTACCCACATTAACTCTCAACTTCCTTCTCTCACACACCCTTCCAAATTCTGTCACTAGTCGGTCAAGCTTCTCTTCTGTGTCTGCTACCAGTACAGTATCATCCGCAAACAACAACTGATTTACCTCCCATTCATGATCATTCTCGCCTACCAGTTTTAATCCTCGTCCAAGCACTCGAGCATTCACCTCTCTCACCACTCCATCAACATACAAGTTAAACAACCATGGCGACATCACACATCCCTGTCTCAGCCCCACTCTCACCGGAAACCAATCGCTCACTTCATTTCCTATTCTAACACATGCTTTACTACCTTTGTAGAAACTTTTCACTGCTTGCAACAACCTTCCACCAACTCCATATAACCTCATCACATTCCACATTGCTTCCCTATCAACTCTATCATATGCTTTCTCCAGATCCATAAACGCAACATACACCTCCTTACCTTTTGCTAAATATTTCTCGCATATCTGCCTAACTGTAAAAATCTGATTCATACAACCCCTACCTCTTCTAAAACCACCCTGTACTTCCGAGATTGCATTCTCTGTTTTATCCTTAATCCTATTAATCAGTACTCTACCATACACTTTTCCAACTACACTCAACAAACTAATACCTCTTGAATTACAACACTCATGCACATCTCCCTTACCCTTATATAGTGGTACAATACATGCACAGACCCAATCTAATGGTACCATTGACAACACAAAACACACATTAAACAATTTCACCAACCATTCAAGTACAGTCACACCCCCTTCCTTCAACATCTCAGCTTTCACACCATCCATACCAGATGCTTTTCCTACTCTCGTTTCATCTAGTGCCCTCCTCACTTCCTCTATTGTAATCTCTCTCTCATTCTCATCTCCCATCACTGGCACCTCAACACCTGGAACAGCAATTATATCTGCCTCCCTATCATCCTCAACATTCAGCAAACTTTCAAAATATTCCGCCCACCTTTTCCTTGCCTCCTCTCCTTTTAACAACCTTCCATTTCCCTCTTTCACTGTCTCTTCAATTCTTGCGCCGGCCTTCCTTACTCTCTTCACTTCTTTCCAAAACTTCTTCTTATTCTCTTCATATGACTGACCCAGTCCCTGACCCCACCTCAGGTCAGCTGCCCTCTTTGCCTCACGTACCTTTCGCTTTACTTCCACCTTTTTCTCTCTATATTTTTCATACTTCTCTATACTACTACTCTGCAGCCATTCTTCAAAAGCCCTCTTTTTCTCTTCCACTTTTACCTTCACTCCTTCATTCCACCATTCACTGCCCTTCCTCATGCTGCCTCCAACAACCTTCTTGCCACATACATCACTTGCAATCCCAACAAAATTTTCTTTTGCTAACTTCCACTCCTCCTCTAAATTACCAGTTTCTCTTACTCTCACCTCGTCATATGCCATTTTCAACCTTACCTGATATTTACTTTTTACCCCTGGTTTTATTAGCTCTTTAACCCTCACTAGCTCCCTTTTACATCCACCTACTCTATTCTCCCACTCTCTTGCTACAACTAATTTTCCTTCCACCAAAAAAATGATCAGACATACCGTTAGCCATACCCCTAAACACGTGCACGTCTTTCAATCTTCCAAACATTCTTTTAGTCTTTTATATATATATATATATATATATATATATATATATATATATATATATATATATACATATATAATATTACACATTATGGTTCCTGGGCTGAGTACCCAAAATATATCAAACCATATAGCTCTCTGTTCTGACCACTAACAAAATGCATTATACTATGACTCGTTACTGAGAATCAAACATATAATATCATATATAATACGATTAGTAAGTTGATTAACCTCTCGAATTCAAAATGGCCATGTTTGTTTTACATTAAAACTGTTACACTTTAAAACATTAAAGCCCGAACTTTGAGACCATTAAAAAACTTCCAAACAGCTATATATAAAACACTGAATATCCAAAGTCTTTTGAGCACACTCAAAACCAAACTAGATAATCACTCTTGAGTATTATTAAACCGTATTTAACTCTCCCTTTGGTTCTTATCAGGAATCACGGTGAATCTGGTCTCAAATAATGATAATTGGAATAATACACTCTTCACAAAAATAAATATATTCTCTATAAAATACTAAACTTTGAAAAGAATTTACATAACCAAATTAAGTCACTGGAAAAATATTAAATCTGAACAAAACTTTGAATAAGACAATCTGAAATTATATAAAAACTTGACTTGAACTATTATATCTGTATAAACCACAATCTAAGAACAGGAATAATGCTAGGAAAATTATACAAAAACTTGAATTAAATATAATGGTACAATGTTCAAGTTTGACACTTGATGAATAATACATATACTGTTCACGTAGCAAGACTATCTTCCCAACAGGACCGTTTACAAAAAAGCCTATACAAGGCCAACACTCATCCTAATCCAATGAATTCACAGTCACCTTTTAGTCTTGCGTATCTTTGACAGACGATTTGCTTTTGGGCACAGAGTATTTTATAGAGAATATATTTATTTTTGTGAAGAGTGTATTATTCCAATTATCATTATTTGAGACCAGATTCACCGTGATTCCTGATAAGAACCAAAGGGAGAGTTAAATACGGTTTAATAATACTCAAGAGTGATTATCTAGTTTGGTTTTGAGTGTGCTCAAAAGACTTTGGATATTCAGTGTTTTATATATAGCTGTTTGGAAGTTTTTTAATGGTCTCAAAGTTCGGGCTTTAATGTTTTAAAGTGTAACAGTTTTAATGTAAAACAAACATGGCCATTTTGAATTCGAGAGGTTAATTAACTTACTAATCGTATTATATATGATATTATATGTTTGATTCTCAGTAACGAGTCATAGTATAATGCATTTTGTTAGTGGTCAGAACAGAGAGCTATATGGTTTGATATATTTTGGGTACTCAGCCCAGGAACCATAATGTGTAATATTATATATGTATATATATATATATATATATATATATATATATATATATATATATATATATATATATATATATATAAAAGACTAAAAGAATGTTTGGAAGATTGAAAGACGTGCACGTGTTTAGGGGTATGGCTAACGGTATGTCTGATCATTTTTTTGGTGGAAGGAAAATTAGTTGTAGCAAGAGAGTGGGAGAATAGAGTAGGTGGATGTAAAAGGGAGCTAGTGAGGGTTAAAGAGCTAATAAAACCAGGGGTAAAAAGTAAATATCAGGTAAGGTTGAAAATGGCATATGACGAGGTGAGAGTAAGAGAAACTGGTAATTTAGAGGAGGAGTGGAAGTTAGCAAAAGAAAATTTTGTTGGGATTGCAAGTGATGTATGTGGCAAGAAGGTTGTTGGAGGCAGCATGAGGAAGGGCAGTGAATGGTGGAATGAAGGAGTGAAGGTAAAAGTGGAAGAGAAAAAGAGGGCTTTTGAAGAATGGCTGCAGAGTAGTAGTATAGAGAAGTATGAAAAATATAGAGAGAAAAAGGTGGAAGTAAAGCGCAAGGTACGTGAGGCAAAGAGGGCAGCTGACCTGAGGTGGGGTCAGGGACTGGGTCAGTCATATGAAGAGAATAAGAAGAAGTTTTGGAAAGAAGTGAAGAGAGTAAGGAAGGCCGGCGCAAGAATTGAAGAGACAGTGAAAGAGGGAAATGGAAGGTTGTTAAAAGGAGAGGAGGCAAGGAAAAGGTGGGCGGAATATTTTGAAAGTTTGCTGAATGTTGAGGATGATAGGGAGGCAGATATAATTGCTGTTCCAGGTGTTGAGGTGCCAGTGATGGGAGATGAGAATGAGAGAGAGATTACAATAGAGGAAGTGAGGAGGGCACTAGATGAAACGAGAGTAGGAAAAGCATCTGGTATGGATGGTGTGAAAGCTGAGATGTTGAAGGAAGGGGGTGTGACTGTACTTGAATGGTTGGTGAAATTGTTTAATGTGTGTTTTGTGTTGTCAATGGTACCATTAGATTGGGTCTGTGCATGTATTGTACCACTATATAAGGGTAAGGGAGATGTGCATGAGTGTTGTAATTCAAGAGGTATTAGTTTGTTGAGTGTAGTTGGAAAAGTGTATGGTAGAGTACTGATTAATAAGATTAAGGATAAAACAGAGAATGCAATCTCGGAAGTACAGGGTGGTTTTAGAAGAGGTAGGGGTTGTATGAATCAGATTTTTACAGTTAGGCAGATATGCGAGAAATATTTAGCAAAAGGTAAGGAGGTGTATGTTGCGTTTATGGATCTGGAGAAAGCATATGATAGAGTTGATAGGGAAGCAATGTGGAATGTGATGAGGTTATATGGAGTTGGTGGAAGGTTGTTGCAAGCAGTGAAAAGTTTCTACAAAGGTAGTAAAGCATGTGTTAGAATAGGAAATGAAGTGAGCGATTGGTTTCCGGTGAGAGTGGGGCTGAGACAGGGATGTGTGATGTCGCCATGGTTGTTTAACTTGTATGTTGATGGAGTGGTGAGAGAGGTGAATGCTCGAGTGCTTGGACGAGGATTAAAACTGGTAGGCGAGAATGATCATGAATGGGAGGTAAATCAGTTGTTGTTTGCGGATGATACTGTACTGGTAGCAGACACAGAAGAGAAGCTTGACCGACTAGTGACAGAATTTGGAAGGGTGTGTGAGAGAAGGAAGTTGAGAGTTAATGTGGGTAAGAGTAAGGTTATGAGATGTACGAGAAGGGAAGGTGGTGCAAGGTTGAATGTCATGTTGAATGGAGAGTTACTTGAGGAGGTGGATCAGTTTAAGTACATGGGGTCTGTTGTTGCAGCAAATGGTGGAGTGGAAGCAGATGTACGTCAGAGAGTCAATGAAGGTTGCAAAGTGTTGGGGGCAGTTAAGGGAGTAGTAAAAAATAGAGGGTTGGGCATGAATATAAAGAGAGTTCTATATGAGAAAGTGATTGTACCAACTGTGATGTATGGATCGGAGTTGTGGGGAATGAAAGTGATGGAGAGACAGAAATTGAATGTGTTTGAGATGAAGTGTCTGAGGAGTATGGCTGGTGTATCTCGAGTAGATAGGGTTAGGAACGAAGTGGTGAGGGTGAGAACGGGTGTAAGAAATGAGTTAGCGGCTAGAGTGGATATGAATGTGTTGAGGTGGTTTGGCCATGTTGAGAGAATGGAAAATGGCTGTCTGCTAAAGAAGGTGATGAATGCAAGAGTTGATGGGAGAAGTACAAGAGGAAGGCCAAGGTTAGGGTGGATGGATGGTGTGAAGAAAGCTCTGGGTGATAGAAGGATAGATGTGAGAGAGGCAAAAGAGCGTGCTAGAAATAGGAATGAATGGCGAGCGATTGTGACGCAGTTCCAGTAGGCCCTGCTGCTTCCTCCGGTGCCTTAGATGACCGTGGAGGTAGCAGCAGTAGGGGACTCAGCAGTATGAAGCTTCATCTGTGGTGGAAATGTGGGAGGTTGGGCTGTGGCACCCTAGCAGTACCAGCTGAACTCGGCTGAGTCCCTGGTTAGGCTGGAGGAACATAGAGAGTAGAGGTCCCCTTTTTTGTTTTGTTTCTTGTTGATGTCGGCTACCCCCCAAAATTGGGGGAAGTGCCTTTGGTATATGTATGTATGTATATATATATATATATATATATATATATATATATATATATATATATATATATATATATATATATATATATATATATATATATATATATATATATATATATAGGTGCCACTTGTATACCTAAGTGCTAAAAACAGTAATGCTTACAATTAATTTAGCAGCATTTCCTTTCAATGCAAACCTGTGTTTCTTCTGTCAACAAGACAAAATAAGCAAGTTCATGAGGTGTTTATATTCAGTACGGGAAACAACTGAAAAAGGCGGTTCATACAAGATAGAATCAGACATGAAAGGGGAAGCTAGGGGCTGCTATCACTGAGGATGATGCTCATGCCATTGATGTTAAGTATTATTGCCCTTGCTGGGCTCAAAATGCCTAATGAGGTGCAGTCAGTATCAGTGAGGACAAGGAAGATGCACAGCAAGAAGCACTTATTGGCAAAGTAGTCTCCTTATTCATTTTGTTAGCCTGGTTTGTAGTCACCTGAAGGCTGGGAAAGTTCTCAACATGACTGACCTCAAGTCTGTCTACTCTAGTATGCTTGAATCAAATGGTATGCAAACAGAGCCATCAATACTAGATATCAAGGAGAAAATTGCAACTCAAATCAATGATGTCCACTTCATGAAACCAAAACAACACAATGAGTCTGGTCGTGTATTCATACAGCTGGCCATGATGCTGCCATGGAGGATGCTATGCCAAGGACCACTGAGAATGAAATAAAGTAAGTTTTTGAGGATGCTAATATAAGTTTCCAGATCAAACTCCCATGGATATTCAATGAAAAATTTCACAATTATCAAACTTAACCCTTGTGGTCTGTTAAGATTTTGGTAACATCTAATCTGTTCCGTGTCAAAATGACCCGTCTTATAAATTCTGACAGTTCATGCCATACAAAGTACTTTTTTAAATTATTTTGCATGTCCAGGGTACACTGCAAGAATGTTATTATCCTTTAGGCTCCAAATCTACCTCTACCAGCCAATTACTTTATTGAAAAATAGGTTTCAGTTAAAATTATTGCAGTTGAATATTGTGACACCATGGATTTACATCCAATTTTCGGGAAGATTGCTGTTACATTGCTAAAAATTTTTGCACATATAACAATACCCTCTTTTTGCATAACTTTTCTAAGATTTAGAATGGCTAATGTTTATAGAGAGCTTACAATTTTAGTCATTCACCTGTTTTGTAACATCTAATCTGTTCTGGGTCAAAATGACCCGTCTCATGAATTCTGAACGTTCTCCGCCATACAAAATACATAATTGATTACCTTGTATGCCCAGAGTCTACTACGTGGAAGTGACTGTAATTTAGACCCCACACCTAACCCTCCCAACCATCCTACCTTATTAAAGATTAGGAATTAGTTGCATTTCTTGCACTTGAACATTACAACAGCATGCTGCTTACATATAGTTTTTCGGCAGAGAGAACGTATTGTGGTTACTTTGTTGTTATTTTCACACATATGACAACGCTGTCTCTTTGCAGCTCTTTCTCGAGATTGATAATTATTATATTCTATAGATGGTCTTGCAGCTTCAGCAACTCGTCGGGCATTTGGCGTCCTAGGCAACGATACCCTGGAAGAAAATACAGATTGGGCTAAGGCCAATCCAAGTTCATGAAGGAAAATTCTTCTCTTGAAGGTATCTTTTGCTCTACAGTTAGTTTGCACTAGATTCCAAAGGACAAAAGCATTGTGGGCAGACACATCCATTATGTTATCAAACAAGGCCATAGGCCATCTCATCGTCTGACGCTTTGACCTATAAGTTTCAACAAGTTTGTCTAAATTATCAACTCCTCCTTTAGTTGAATTGTAAAATTCAATTATGTCAGGTTTCTTTTTTTTTTTTTTCACTACAAGTGACACTATCATGCATGATACTCAACAATACTACAGTTTTTCATTTTCTGGGACAATATGAAATAATTATATTTTCTTCATAGTAACCTTCAAGGGTAGTATATCTGGTCCTTCCTTTATGGTTACAGAATTCTACTGTGAGTTCTTTTCGATTTTTTCTGATAGTTCCAACAGTTGTTTGCTTGCGCTTTTTCAGTTCCTTAGCTAATTCTAAGCTGTAGGAAAAGTTGTCACAAGTTACATTTCTACCTCTAAGCCCTTCAGTAAGTTGCAGAACAATACGTTTACCTTGCTCACGTTCTGCAGATTCATCTTGACGCCCAGTGTAAACTTCAGCATTCCAAAGATAACTATTAACTGCATCACATGCTGCCCAAATCTTTATCCCATATCTATCAGGTTTTGATGGAATATACTGCCTAAAGGGACACTTTCCTCTAAAAGGAACCAGTTGCTCATCTACGGTAACAGTTGATGATATGTTATACATCAGAGGGAGTCGCTCAGCCCTAATGTTCCAAACATCTCTAATAGGAGCAAGTTTGTCTGTGGATCTCCTTCGAACTCTGGTTTCTTTATCATCAAATCTAATAAACCTATATAATTTCATAAAGGTTTCAAGAGACATTGTAGCCCGAAATATAGGACGTCCATATGTGTCATCCTAAAGACTCCTAAGAGACTCTCCATGAGATTTATAAACTCCTGCTAAAAGACGTAATCCATTAAATGCTCTCAGGTTTTCTAGGCTAATTATATCTCCTGAACCCAAGACACGATTAGCTTCTTTGTTAGTCATTTTCAAAATAATATTGAATAATTTTGCAGTTATGAATAATTCAAATGCAGACAGTATATATGAAATTCTTGAAGGTGCATAACGAGTGATACCAGGAGTTTGATCAATTATATTTCTTGCACACTTCTTTCCTGATGACCTGTTTGCTTTTTCTGAAGACCATACAATATTTCCCTTTTTGGATGTGAAATTCACAGAGGGAGGTGGCTGTTCTTCATCATTACAGTCAGTATCAATGAATGTGGAATTTGAGCTGGTAGATGTTTGATCATAAGGCTCTTTGCCATTATCCATACCGGTATTTCCCTTTCTGGTTGAAGAATTTGAACCGGAAGACCGCTGTTCTTCAGCTTCATCTTCATAGTCAGAGTCACTGAGATCATCAAGAACTGATAGATGGTCATTTTCACCATCATCACTTTCTGAAGATATATAATCATTTTCTTCACCGGATTCATGGCCATGAAACTTGTTTACAGGAAAAGCTGTACACTTTTTGGAACAAAAACAAAGAAAACTGCTTGTGTTAGTGTCCAAAACATGTGACCTAGACTATTGATGGTAATAATTTTCATAGTATAATATTATACTTAACATTTTCCTAACCAATATTTCCTCTGAATCATTAGAAATCAAAGTCAACAATCTTACAATGATGTAAAGACTTATTTTTCCATGGTTGATGAATTTTACTACGAAAAATTTTATGGAAGTTCTCTCACTTTTTTATCTATACCTTGTAAACAAAGAAGATCAACTTTCTATGAATACAATAATTAAAGAAATTGTTTATACTGCATTTGAAAGGGTAACTTCAATAATCATACCATCTTTGATACAAACAGCGAATAACTGTGAAAAAAATACAGCAAAAGTAGGTACGGGTCATTTTGACCCGAACAGATTAGATGTTATTTTCTTTTTTTGCTGCTCAGTACCTACTAGGAAAAATTTTACCAGGCTTAGGCAACACAATAACCTCTTAAAGTCAGGAGAATTCAAGGAGTATGAAGCTTCAATCTCTAAAAAGAAGAGAGAAATGGTAATGTTAAATTGTTTTCGGGTCAAAAAGACCCCTAACAGTGCAGAAGGGTCAACATGTTCACAAAGCACTTTACTAGTCCATTTGCTTGTTGGTTGCAGGACCATTTAGTAGCATTGGAAGAGAGATAGCTCATTCTGCCACCATTAACCCTGGATAGGTACGCTCCTCGGACACCCCTTTAAGGGTATACTCGGACGCGCGCGACCCCGACGCCAAAGAAAATTCTTGAAAAATCAGTTTTTGTAGTAACCTCCTTTTTTCTTTTGCCAAAAAAAACTTCAATGAATGCTTAAAACAACTGTAAAGATAAATACTACTCATCTGCAGAAAAACTATTTATTATAAATATTTTAAAAAATTAAGTAGAAAAAAAGACCTTACATAAAAATTCATAAAAAAAAGTTTATACATATATACACAAAACCTTTTAGGAATTGATTCTTGAATGTTTAGGACACATCTTGATGTATTTTGGATGAAGTCAGACCCATGGAGGTGAAGATCTGAAATGAGAAAAAAGGGTAACTTTTTTTGGCCAAAAAAAATTGTCCAAATTTCATGACTTTTTTTGGGTACCCAAATGAAATAGGAAGTGGCTAATTTTTTTAGGGAATAAACATATGTTATCCTAAAATCATCATTATTTTGTAAATTACATTTATATCAGGGGCCATATCTAAAGGTAATGTTTTGAGTACTTAGAAATTTCGTAAAAAAATACATATATTTAATATATAATATGATATTTATGCAGGTAAAAATATACCAAAATATCACAAATTCTATAGGGAACAAGAATATATATAGATAGGGCAACTTACGCTTCGGATATGTCCACAAAATGGCCGCCAACCACACTGACTCAGACTCCCTAATCTGCCACTTGAAATGTAGGAAGGGTATGTCAATTTCAAGGTGTTATTTACTAATCTAATTATTCTTGGATATGCATAAAAATTGTATGGTGGGTTGCTGGATAATTGTCGATTATTTTACGACTATAAAATTAAAATTCTGACCCAAAAATATTTTTTTGAAGGGAAATAAAATCGAAAAAAAAATGTAAAACAATATAATATTTTAGCTAAACAAATTTGATGATATTCAATCAAAAAAGAAGTAAACAAAATTTTCCGACAAATAAACATCTAGAGGAATCATTACTCTGTGATAGTTCCTTAGTACGTAGTAATTTTGAAAGAAATGGGAAAAAACAAAAAAGTGGCAATCGCAGGAAAATCGAACACATACCTATATATACGCCATATCTGGCTAAAAATAAAGATAGGCATGGGTAGCCAGATCATCTAGAAACACTTTCCAACACTATAAAAATTCAAGTTTTGCGACACTACTTGCCAATTCCTTACGGTAACATGACTAAGCAAAAAAATGCAAAACAAATAAAAAGGGGCACTCGCGGAAAAATGGCCAACATTCTAATATACGGCATTTCAGAAAAAAAAATTTCAGCCACGTACTAGGCAAACCATCAAGGCACATTTTCCGACAAATAAACACATAAATGAATCATTACTCTGTGATAGTTCCTTAGTACGTAGTAATTTTGAAAGAAATGGGAAAAAACGAAAAAATGGCAATCACCGGAAAATCGAACACATACCTATATATACGCCATATCTGGCTAAAAAAAAGATAGGTATGGGTAGCCAAATCCTCTAGAAACACTTTCCAACACTATAAAAATATAAGTTTTGCGACACTACTTGCCAATTCCTTACGGTAACATGACTAAGCAAAAAAATGCAAAACAAATAAAAAGGGGCACTCGCGGAAAAATGGCCATTCTAATATACAGCATTTCAGAAAAAAAAATTTCAGCCACGTACTAGGCAAACCATCAAGGCACATTTTCCGACAAATAAACATATAAATGAATCATTACTCTGTGATAGTTCCTTAGTACGTAGTAATTTTGAAAGAAATGGGAAAAAACGAAAAAATGGCAATCACAGGAAAATCGAACACATACCTATATATACGCCATATCTGGCTAAAAAAAAGATAGGCATGGGTAGCCAGATCATCTAGAAACACTTTCCAACACTATATAAATATAAGTTTTGCGACACTTCTTGCCAATTCCTTACGGTAACATGACTAAGTAAAAAAATGAAAAACAAATGAAAAGGGGCACTCGCGGAAAAATGGCCAACATTTTATTATACGAATTTCAGAAAAAAAAATTTCAGCCACGTGCTAGGCAAACCATCAAGGCATATTTTCCGACAAATAAACATCTAAATGAATCATTACTCTGTGATAGTTCCCTAGTACGTAGTAATTTTGAAAGAAATGGGAAAAAACGAAAAAATGGCAATCACAGGAAAATCGAACACATACCTATATATACGCTATATCTGGCTAAAAAAAATAGGCATGGGTAGCCAGATCATCTAGAAACACTTTCCAACACTATAAAAATATAAGTTTTGCGACACTACTTGCCAATTCCTTACGGTAACATGACTAAGCAAAAAAATGCAAAACGAATAAAAAGGGGCACTCGCGGAAAAATGCCCAACATTCTAATATACGGCATCTTAGATAAAAAAAAAGACATGCACGTGTTAGCCCAACCATCAAGGCACACTTTCTAACACATAAACATGAAAACAAAATCAATAATATACGGCAATTCCTTACTACGTAGTAAATTTTTACAAATATTGAAAAAAAAACAGAAATTGGCAACCGCAGTTAAATACCCAATATACCAATAACTACGTCGTATCTGACAATAACAAAGTCACGCATGGGTAGCCAGATCATCTAGACACACTTTCCAACACTAAAAAAGCAAAAGTTTTACGACACTATTTGGCAATATCTTACGGAAAAATGACTTGGCAAAAAAATGAAAAAAAATTAAAAAGGGGCACTCGCGGTAAAATGCCCAACATTCTAATTTACGGCATCTCAGATAAAAAAAAAAGACATGCACGTGTTAGCCCAACCATCAAGGCACACATTCTAACACATAAACATGAAAAAAAAATCAATAATATACGGCAATTCCTTACTACGTAGTAAATTTTTACAAATATTGAAAAAAAAAAAAACAGAAATTGGCAACCGCAGTTAAATACCCAATATACCAATAACTACGTCGTATCTGACAATAACAAAGTCACGCATGGGTAGCCAGATCATCTAGACACACTTTCCAACACAAAAAAAGCAAAAGTTTTACGACACTATTTGGCAATATCTTACGGATAAATGACTTGGCAAAAAAATGAAAAAAAAATGAAAAAGGGGCACTCGCGGTAAAATGGTCCTTGTGGTGATGAACGACATTTTAACTAAAAAAAAATCATGCAAATGGTAGCCAAACAATCCACCAAGACTTTCCACAACTGATAACCTATACAAGTTGCACCATTCTACGACAATTTCATAATACGTAATAACTTTGATAATTATGCAAATTACCTTAGAAGGGTAAACTCGGTCGCGCTCGACCCCGACGCGTCTCAGAAATCGGGGAAGGAGTACAGCTACAGCAATGCACATCTGGACACTACTAGAGCGTGTAGGCGAGACACCTACTGCAGGTCGATCACCCACAAATTCAGTCACGGGGGTGAGTCACGTGAGAAAAACCTCTTTTTTTTTGACGCTCGGGGTCGCGGACGACCCACCGTACCGTTCCAGGGTTAATCAAGATGTTCTACCCATCAGTCAGAATATCTTTATTGTTCAAGTCAAAGTACCAAGTTCGTTACAAGTCAAAATAACCAGATACTCCATTCTGCTATCACTTGGAATGGCCATAGCGATTTGCCTTCGGCAATATAGTTCATCAGTTCACTAGAAGAAAAAAGTTCCTAGAACTCTTGCTAGAGTTTGGTCTATTCGCGAATGACACTTGGATCCTGAGGATTGAAACCTAATTGGCCAAAAAAGAATTGACGCTTTATCTTACAAAGAAAATGCTCAATCATTTTGTAGGTTAGCCAACAGTCTTCATAGTTACTTAATGGCAGAATATGATCTTAAACTCTATGGATGTTCAGCATCTCTGCAGCTCTCATGGAGAAGCCGACACAAGGCTTATTCTCCAGAGTCAAGATGCTGCTCGAAGATGAACAACAGAAGTTTACATTCAGTCACCTGACAATGATATGTTTGTGTTTGCAATCCGCTGTTACCATCACCTCTGCAAGAACACATATTTTGTCACTGGTATGGGAAATCAGAAAAGAATAATTGGTTTAAAGTCAATAATGAATTACCTTTGGGGCT
Organism: Palaemon carinicauda; assembly: GCF_036898095.1. Taxonomy (NCBI): domain Eukaryota; kingdom Metazoa; phylum Arthropoda; class Malacostraca; order Decapoda; family Palaemonidae; genus Palaemon; species Palaemon carinicauda. The sequence goes on from NC_090737.1 coordinate 62,467,846, forward strand.
GCAAAGGCTGAAGCCCTACTTCTGGAGCGGACATAACTGGTCGCTTTGGTGGTAAGGAGAAGGTTATGTGTTGGTAGGCACTGTACAGATGCTCCATTGAGTTGATATCTGCTTTTGATCCCCTAAAAACCTCCAAAGAGCAGGGATTTGACACTAAGCTGGTCGGTGAGACATTTATTTTCTTGCTCTATGAGCCAGATACAACTTTGGTGGATGTTCGTGATCTCAAATAGAAGCTTTTCACCAAGAAACAACAAGAAGCTCAAAGGTTGTCATCAACTCAGAGTCGTACATGAAGCCATTGCATAAAGGTTGTCACTGGGCCATGGTGAGGTCTCAAGATAACACTCCCCACTCTTAGCTACCACCAGCATCAACCTCTTGATAAAAGGAAAAAGGAGGAAGACTTGTGCTACTACCAACAGAGGATCATCCAGCTCTACTTACAGTTACACATCTTATGAAATGTGGGTGCAGTAAGATCAGTTGCAGGTCCTACTGTTCCAGCTCATCTCAGTGCATCACCTTCTCAGAGATGTTCATGTATGGAGCTGATGAGGTGTACACTAATATCAGCAAGGCACTTTTGGGAACTGATAAGTATGAAGATGAGGGAGATCTTTCCACCTAATAAAACTAATTGTGCACCGGAGCTACCTAAAGCTTTCAATGAACATTGACATTATTATTGTTTGTACACATTGGTAGAAATGGTGTTTATTATATTTTGAGAAGTGTTATGTTTCCATCATTATGTAATATTTCAAAAATAATATTGAATGTTTGACTTGTATTTGCTACAAGATATCCATATTATTAAAAAATAAAAATATACATATGAGAGAAAGTTATGAGAATATGATTTTTAAAAAATGCCGCCTTTTTTTGTAAGATTTTTGGAATATTTCGTCTTAATGTTGTTTTTAAACAATTGAAACGAATTAAAAGTAAAAAAAAAGAAAGGGTGGTGGAACATCATTGTTTAGTTTCTGGCAATGTTAATAGTATTTCACTGACTGCATTTCCAATAAAGTGATCTATTTGAGTGTCCCCCTTTCTCCTTTGTTTTGATTGTCATTGAAGGTGGGTGGCCTATTTAATCAGTTATTCATGGCAGTAGACAACAGTAATTTATATAGGCATTTATTATTATTATTATTATTATTATTATTATTATTATTATTATTATTATTATTATTATTATTATTACTTGCTAAGCTACAACCCTCTTTGGAAAAAAAAGATGATATCAGGCCAGAGGCTCTAACAGGGAAAATAGCCCAGTGAGAAAAAGAAAAAAGGAACATAGAATATCTTAATAAGAGTAACATCATTAAAATAAATATCTCCTATATGAACTATAAAAACTTTAAACAAAACAATAGTAAGAGAAATGAAATAGAATGGTGTGCTTGAGTGCACCCTCAAGCAGGAGAACTCTAACCTAAGAAAGTGGAAGACCATGATACAGAGGCTAGGGGACTACCCAAGACTAGAGAACAAAGGTTTGATTTTGGAGTGTCCTTCTAGAAGAGCTGCTTACCATAGCTAAAGAGTCTCTTCTACCTTTACCAAGAGAAAAGTGGCCACTGAACAATCAGCGCAGTAACCCCATGAGTGAAGAAGAATTTTTTGGTAATCTGTGTTGTCAGGTGTATAAGGACAGAGGAGAATATGTAAAGAATAGACCAGACTATTCAGTGTGGATATGTGTAGGCAAAAGGAAAATGAACCGTAACCAGAGAGAATGTAGTACCCTCTAACCACTCAAAGAGACCCCATAACTCTCTAGTGGTAGTATTTCAACGGGTGGCTGGTGCCCTGGCCAACCTAATAGGTGAGTTTGGATCTATCCATTACTTGACATCGCCTTTTTTGGGTTTTCAACTGTCGAAAAGTTATCAATCGTTTGTGAATCACAAAAATATCCAGGGTTTTCCCTGTTATGAGTATTTTGGAATAACCTAAGGTAAGCCACATATGGTTTTCTTCTCTTATGATATGAAAATTATTGCGATCTACGGTAATAAAACTTTTGTTGATGTAATACAGTTTAATAGTAACTGTAAAACATTAAATCCTTAAATAAAAAAAAAAAATCCGTAGCAATAGCCATTCTGCGAAGGAATTCATGGCTGGAAATATATTCGTTTCATGCTTCATGGGGCAGTTTTCTCTTTTCGTGATACACCTCAGGAAACAATACTGGATCAAAAGACATCAAT
>NC_090737.1:62490070-62495070 GCF_036898095.1 Palaemon carinicauda
TATTGGCGACCAAATGCCAGGATTCGCTAAGACAGTAATTTCAAATTAATTTTATCAAAGTCAAATTCCCCCTTTTTTCTGTCTTTAGCGACTTGACGAACCTCAATTTAATTTCAAGTAAATTATATAATCACTGGAGTTGGAACCGTGGAAGAAAACAGCAAAAGCATTCTATTCTCATTGTTAAAGTTTTGTGTTTATTAGTGCGTGTGTTCGCAGTCACCGCGAACCCTTTTGTTTTGAAAACCACGTGGGAGATTTTAGTCCGATTGTTTAGCAGGATAGCCAACCGCATGAGAATAATTTGTGTTCTGTTTTTTCTGAGTGTTTATTATCAGTGTTAAAATTTCCCATTTATTAAATATATTGTGCATTAGGTGAATGTCTTATTGTGTTATTTGTGGTTAAAAAAGAAAATAAGTGAAGTGAAACTTACGAAATATTAGGACAAAGACCGTGGCAGGCTGAGCACGTGTTCATTTCAAAACATGGCCAACCTGATATAACTCAGCCCATCGCCGTGTTTCCGAACGAAGCCAAGGTTTAATATTGTCTGTTATTATTATCTTTGTTAATTGTTTACCAATTCTATGCAGACCCGAGACTTTAGTCGAATTATTGTACACTGGTAAGTGATTCACGCACATCAATCATTTAATTTTGTGCATGGAATATATTATCATTTATCTTTAGTGCTAGGATACAGGCTAGTCTCATATCGGAACCTTTGGCTTACGATTCACGTAAACGTTTTACGACGTGAGGCATAATTCTGTAAAGTAACGGTAAGACCACGTGGCGTTCCTCATTTCAATTTTTTTTCTTTTGATAGCAAGTGTTTGTAATTTCATTTTATTACTTTCGTGGGATATCATTTTCATGTACATTATTGATAGGGATAAATTTTTCATTCATATATATTGTGCAGTGAGTGATTGTTTAATTTCGTATTAAAACTAAGTGAATTGAAATTTACGAAATTCTAGGAAAAACCGTGGTAGACTAAAACACGTGTTAATTTCCTGTGTTGGTAACCGTAAGCACACGTGGCATTCTTTATTTCAATTTTTTCTATTCATAGTAAGGGTATGCAATTTCATTTTGTTACTTTCGTGGGGTATTATTTTTATGTACATTTTTGAAAGGGATAATTTTTGTAAGATTGTGTAACATTGTTAACCTAAAGATAAAGGATTTATGATATCACATTCAATTTAATTTTTTCAGTCAGGGTATAGGATCATTTAGATAAAATATTTGGAGGTGTAATTTTTTAAACTCATTTTGTTTTTATTAAAGGGAAAGTATGTAAAGGGGTTGATGTTCTTAACGAAGCATTAAGCAATCTTCGTGACATTGTTTGTTTATTTAATTTGTTATACTTTAAGTATAAATACAAACTTTGCTTCAAGTCACAGGGTTGCAAGTGGTGGTGTTGCAAGAACGCACCCACACATTTTTACAAATCCATTTTTTTCCCTTAAGACTAGCATAGGAGGGTCACACATCGTGGAGATTCCATTTTTTTCCTTATGACTGGCATAGGAGGGTCACACATCGTGGAGATTCCATTTTTTTGTCCTTAAGTCTAGCATAGGAAGGTCACACATCGTGGAGATTCCATTTTTTTTCCTTAAGACTAGCATAGGAGGGTCACACATCGTGGAGATTCCATTTTTTTCCTTAAGACTAGCATAGGAGGGTCACACATCGTGGAGATTCCAAATTTTTTCCTTAAGACTAGCATAGGAGGGTCACACATCGTGGAGATTCCATTTTTTTCCTTAAGACTAGCATAGGAGGGTCACACATCGTGGAGATTCCATTTTTTTCCTTAAGACTAGCATAGGAGGGTCACACATCGTGGAGATTCCAAATTTTTTCCTTAAGACTAGCATAGGAGGGTCACACATCGTGGAGATTCCATTTTTTTCCCTTAAGACAAGCATAGGAGGGTCACACATCGTGGAGATTCCTTTTTTTTCCTTAAGTCTAGCATAGGAGGGTCACACATCGTGGAGATTCCATTTTTTTCCCTTATGACTGGCATAGGAGGGTCACACATCGTGGAGATTCCATTTTTTTTTCCTTAAGTCTAGCATAGGAGGGTCACACATCGTGGAGATTCCATTTTTTTCCTTAAGACTAGCATAGGAGGGTCACACATCGTGGAGATTCCATTTTTTCCTTAAGACTAGCATAGGATGGTCACACATCGTGGAGATTCCATTTTTTTTCCTTAAGACTAGCATAGGAGGGTCACACATCGTGGAGATTCCATTTTTTTCCTTAAGTCTAGCATAGGAGGGTCACACATCGTGGAGATTCCATTTTTTTCCCTTATGACTGGCATAGGAGGGTCACACATCGTGAAGATTCCATTTTTTTTCTTTAAGTCTAGCATAGGAGGGTCACACATCGTGGAGATTCCATTGTTTTCCTTATGACTGGCACAGGAGGGTCACACATCGTGGAGATTCCATTTTTTTCCTTAAGACTAGCATAGGAGGGTCACATATCGTGGAGATTCCATTTTTTTTCCTTAAGACTAGCACAGAGGGTCATTCATTGTTGTGATTCCATTTATTTATGACTAGCATAGAGGGTCATTCATTGTTGTGATTCTATTTTTATATGACTAGCATAGAGATTCACCCATTGTTGTGATTCCATTTTTTTAAAGACTAGCATAGAGATTCACCCATTGTGGTGATTCCATTTCTTTTATGACTGGTATAAAGGTTCACCCATAGTTGTGATTCCATTTTATTTCGTCCAGCATAGTGTCACCCATAGTTGTGACCTCATTTTTCCCTGACTAGCCCAGAGGGTCACCTACTGTATAGTGGTGATTCCATTTTTTATTGTGTAGTACAGTTGTCATATATATCATTACTTGTTTAGATGCATTACAACCGGACAGCCTAAGCTCACCCATTTTCGTGGCGCTGGTTTTCAAGTTAGGCTCCTGTTCAATTACTCGAAGGGTATTTTTCGCAGCCTGTGTGCATTTTCCCCAGCTCCATCTTCATCCTTCCTTCCATGAGACTCTTGCATAAGGCTAGAGCGTCTTTCCCCTCCGTGTAATTTCTGGCACGGTCAACATCGTACCTTGTGCTGTTGAGTTTTTCTTGTCGCTGTCTCCACAAAACTTAGCAAAATGACTGCTGCTGAAATCAGTGCATTTGTGGACTTGGCAGAAAGACAAGGCTATGAGGGAGAAACATTGCGAAGGTATGTGCGGGAGCTCATGAATGAAGACAAAGCACGGAGAAGAACAGAGCAAGAAAGGATGCGCTATGAAAGAGAGAGAGTGCATGAATTAAGAATGCAGGAGATGGACGCCCGATTGGCACAACTCAATCACTTGCCACCTCAACCCAATGTTGCCAAAGTCCAGCAGGACAATCGCAGGAGGACCCACTTCATTGAAGGGTTCACCAAGGAACTCCCTACAGTGGAACTGAAGGTGACCACGTCCCAGCTCAGCAAGAAGTGCGGACAGGGGGCAGGGAGTGATCTTGCACATGAGGGCTACAACTCATGCTTGGGTCAAAAGCCCGGGAAGGGTGTACAGCGAGTGCCCCTCAGGTGCATGAAGGCTGCCAAGCCGGAGCCTAAAACTGTTAGGACGCAACCTGCATGGGAAGACGACTGGCTCGGTGACATTGACCTTGGTGAGGTAGCTTGGCTAAGTGAGGAGGCCCAAGAGTCTTCCTCCTCCAGCAGTGAGTCTGAGCTTCGTACGTCAGAAGTTAATTCTGGTGAAGGTGTGCCACTTTCCACCACAGGGGATAGGGCTACTCCAAGCGTCATGCCAGAGACCTCAGAGGAGAGCCAGGGATCTCCCTTTTCCCACCGTGAGTCTGAGCCGAGTACCCGCAAATTCAATCCGGGTGAAACTGTGCCACTGAACACCACTGGAAATAGGGCTAGCTCAATCACCAGGCCAGAGGTCTCAGAGCAGGCAAGAGGCGAACCACCCATCAGCGCCGAGACCCCAAGGAGCCAGACAAAGCTCACCAGGTTCCCACTGCTGGATGAGACATTGGTAAACAATAGGGCACCCGCCAACTCGAACGAGGTGGAAATGAATAACCCCTCTAAGGCTGAGTTCTTGCTAAAGGATGAGGTGCCCCTTAAGATCACCCGAGGTTCTCATGATCCTGCTGAAGCCCTGCGCCAGCATGTAGTTGTCCCCCATAATTCCCGCTTGTCGGTGCTACGAATGGCCCATGAGGGACTGGGAGGGCACTCTGGGGTGAAGCGCACAACCCAACTGCTGCAGCCCCATTTCTTCCGGCCAGGCTTGCAGAAGGGTGTTAAGGCTTCCGCAACCTCTTGCCATCCGTGCCAAGTCATCGGTAACTCTAAGAAAATAGTGCCGAGGGCCTCGCTCCAACTTATCCCATCCATAAGTGTTACAGAGATGACACAATTCTTTTATTGGTTTGGCTTTCTAGCCACATTTCAGAGAGATGAGGGTTTCCACTTCATGGCAGAGGAGTCACGACCTCTGACCATACTCGTGATTCATTTTTGGCTTCACCAGGTGCAGGCAGGAATTCCCAACTGTGGAGTTTACTTAAATGGCAGCATAAATTTCTTCCAGACATGGGAAATACTCCAAACTCAAGAGAAAGAACTCTCAGGCATGGGCTCGTCTCTTGAGCACCTTGGTTCCTATCACGCTGACCATGTGTTCCCACAGACATTCCTGACGGACCATAACCATCTAACCTACTTGACTGAGCTACGTAATGGGAATAAAGGGCTCATGAGGTGCGGCATAGACCTCCAGAACTACAACTGGAAGGTCAAGCGCCTAAAGAACTCGTATGAGAGAGATGTGTTCTCCCGGCATTAGTGCCCAATGCACAGTGCCATGTCCATAGCGTAGCCATAGTCAGTAGGTAAATTTAGTTTGTATGAAAAAATATTAATTGGCCTTGGTGTCTCCCCAGGTAGATAAACTTGAGGAGCCATCTTGGCATCATTAT
>NC_090737.1:62500070-62530070 GCF_036898095.1 Palaemon carinicauda
ACCAGGGGAAGAGAAAGAACCACGCCTGAAGTAAAATCAAGAGGAATCAGTTGAAGAAATAATTGAAGTGTTAAGTGGCAGCCAGGAGGAAAACACCACAGAAACAACTATAGTGGTAGCTGAAATACATAGAGAGGATGTAGGTGATGATATAGGTTCACAAAATTTTTCTCAGTTAAGCGTAAATGAAGACGACAGAGAAATGTGTGCTGCGTTAAGTAGGCTAAACGAGACAGAAAATTGTAACGATGAACAGACAATGGACGTAATTGATGAAGTGACGGATTCAGAAGACGATTCAACTAGTGGTTGTATAGATAATTCAGCAGTTGCCGAAGATACCGGTAAGGAACAGCAGTGGGTGGTAAGAGTCAAGAAAGGGGGTGAACTCAAAATGACAAAGAATAAAAGCACGAAACTGACTAGCGTAAAGAGACGGAAATTGCTTGGATAACTGCCTATGTATTCATTTGCTTAAACCTTTTTTAAATATCATGGCTTTGATTGTTTCAACATTAAATATTAATGGATTAAATGATGAAAGGAAGCAAATGAAACTAGTTTCACTAGCCAAATTTTACAAATTAGACGTAATAATGTTGCAAGAACATAACATTAAAGACGTAAACACCTTAGATCACTTGAATAAAGACTTTAAAGTGTTTATAAACCACACTACTTTGCTTAAAGGGAGGGGTTGCCATATTAGTCAACAAGCGTTTATCGCCCATTGCGGTTATAGGCCAAGAGGTAGATCATGAGGGAAGAGTTCTAAGCTTAAGGATAAGAGTCGGTGGAGAAGTAATTCATTTACTAAATGTCTAGGCCCCTTCCGGGTCGAATAAGAGGAAAGAAAGGGGAGAATTTTTTGATAGGCTTCTTTATTTTTTGAGACACAATGTCAAAAACATAATATTCGCAGGAGACTTTAATTTTATAACTCACATAAAAGATGTAAGTACTTGGGATAAATCTTTGGTTTCCCAAAATCTTAGAGAGTTGATTAGGGCGACCGGCGTGAAGGATTCCGCCAAGGACAACTTGATAACCGAATATACTCATGTTAAGGAGAAATATGCTTCCCGCCTAGATAGAATCTATGTAAAAAGTTTGTTTAATCACATTTATTTCTTGTTCCAATGTACCCGTCACATTTTCAGATCATTGTATGGTGATTACTAGTTTTAACTGCTTGGCAACCAAAACGGGTAAAGGTACTTGGAAATTGAATGTCAGCATCCTCTCAAGGAATGAGGTTAAAGAAAATTTTCAAACGCTATGGCAGTTTTTAAAAGGAGAGAAAAATAAATTCATCGATATTATTAAGTGGTGGAATTATTGTAAGGAGAATTTTAAAGTATTTTTTTATTAAAATGCCAAAGAAAATCTCAGCAGAGAGATATGGGTTAATAAACTTAATGCAGCACAGATTAAAAGCATTATATCAAATCGCCAATTCTGGAAGTACAGATTTTGAAGCGATCACTTTTTAAGGAATAAAATTGAAAAGATGCAAAACGAAATTTGTGAGGGAGTAAAATTAAGGACCAGAATCAAAGACAATTTGGAAGGAGAAAAAATTTCAACTCATTTATTAAAGAGAGAGAAGAATGCTGGAAGAAATCACTTGATGCAGAACATTACTGGCCAAAATGGTTATGTATTAAGATCCACTGATGCAATTTTAAATTATGCAAAAGATTTTTACGAAAAGTTGTGCAGCAAAGTAGAAGGAGACTCTCGGTATCAAGAGAAACTTCTGAACTTATGTTGTAATCAATTAAATGATATAGATTGTAGAAATTTAGATTGCAATGTAAACAAGTTTGAATTAGGAGGTGTAATACCAAATTTAAAGACAAGGAAGTTACCAGGATAGGATGGATTACCATTAGAGGTTCACAAAGAATTTTGGTATGTAATTAGAGATGATTTTCTGGAGGTTGTGAGGCATGTTCTAGACAGCCAACAGGTTTGCTCTTTAGAAAATATGGGTATAATAAGATTGTTGAGCAAAGGAGGTGATAATCAAGATTTGAGTGGATGGCGACCAATCTCATTGTTGAACGTAGACTACAAAATTATAGCAAAATTACTAGCCAATAGATTAAAGAAGGTAATGCATAAATTAATATCTGTGGAACAATTTTGTAGTGTTAAAGGTAGGTCAGTAGTGACTTGTAATAATAATATCAGAGATATTATCAATTATGCATTTGAAAAGGATCTTGAAATGGCAGTTCTGAAATTAGACTGGAATAAAGCTTTTGATACTGTAAACCATGATTTTTTGTTTAAGATTATGAATAAGTTAGGTATTCCAGATGTGTTTAATAAATGGATAAAAATATTTCTGGATAACTGTCGTAGTGTTTTATGTATAAATGGGGTGTTGAGTAATGCTTTTCCAGTAATGAGATCTGTAAGGCAAGGATGTCCCCTTTCCATGCTATTCTATGTAATTTACCAGGAACCCTTATATTTAAGTATTAAAAGCAACAAAAACATTGTACCACCGAGGCTTCTAAATGGATGGAACATACGCTTGCAAGGGTTTGCTGATGATGACTCTGTTTTTGTATCTGAAGACCAATCAATTGTAGTTTTCAAAGAAATCAAAGTTTTTGAGAAAGCAAGTGGTGCACTTTTAAACAAGAGTAAAAGTAGTATTACTGGAGTTGGAAAGTGGCATAGTAAAAAAGATTGGCCTATTAATTGGTTAAGCACAGAAAGCAATTTGAAGATCCTGGGTATTTATTACTGCGAAAACGCGAAAAGGACAATAGAAATAAACTGGAATATAGTTGTACATAATTCAGAGAAATCAATAAACATTCTTTCGAATAGATGTCTTACCATTTTTCAAAAAGCTATTATTGTGAATTCCATTTTGTTATCAAAAGTTTGGTACTTATCTCATACGCTTACGTTGAGTAAGATCTACTCACAGAAAATAAATTCCTTAATTTTCAGGTATCTGTGGCGTGGTAGTTACCAGCCCATCCGCAGAACAACCTTGTTGTTGCCCAAAAGTTAAGGGGGATTAGGCATAACAGATGTGTTTCATAAAGCAGCCGCAATTTTAACGGCCTCGAGTCTTAAAGAATCACTTGAAGGAAGACTCTTTATTATTTATTACTGTAGATTGAGACTAAGTTATTTAATAGAAACAAAATGTTATAGTGAGTTATCATATGTATTTTCCCTGTATTATTCTGGTGTGATAGAAAACGTAAGGAAAATAAGTAGACATAAGAAATTTCCCAACATGAAAAGCAAGGATGTATATGAGACGATAATTGTTAGGTCACAACCAGTAGTAGAAGCGAACTACCCTTTGCTACAGTGGAGTGGAGTATGGGAGAATGTTAACAATCCAATTATATGATTAAAAGAAAGAGAAGTTATGTTTAAGTACTTACATGAAAGGTTACCTACTAATGAAAGACTAGAGATGTTGGGAATTAGGAAAGATGGTAATTGCGAGTTTTGTGGCCAAACAGAATATACACTGCATATATTTTACTTTTGTAAAAGAGTTAGAAATGTATTTCAATGGTTTAGGAGTAAATTTGAGATTTAGTTTTTTGTAGAAGGTAAGGAATGGATCAAATTATTGATGTTAGACATTAAAACTAAATGTAAAAAAGATAGGAACACAGCAGTTCTTCTAATTTGTAATTATGTGTATAGCATATGGATAAGCCGTATGCAGAAACTTAGTGAAAATTATACTCTTGGTTTTCTTAGAGGAAGATTGAATTATGTGAGATGGTTTGCGTCAATTTTGTATAAGGAAAAATTGAAGAAACTTGTTACAAAGGAATTCCTGTGTTCAACTATTTAATTGACAAAATGTAAATATTGTATTTTGTTATTTTAAATAAAAGTTAAAAAAAAATCATAAATGAAGATCCATTTGCTCAATATTCTGCTTCTTTTGGCTCCTATCAGGTAATGAAGCCGCTCCTCCATCCACACCACTATCTCTCTGTGTCACTTCCGATATTACACTTTACTGAACTCTTAATAAAGCGAATTTTCTTCTTCCTTAAGTTTGCAAGATGTGTAAATTGTATTTTACTCTTTGAAAAAATAAAATTCTTGCCGAAAACGAGAATAACAAACATAAAAGTGAGCGGATGTAAGATTTCAGAGTTTTTCTTTGTATTTTTACAAAGACGATATGAATAATTCCTAATTTTTATGAATTTTATGTTATTTTTTTTAATACTAATTAAAAAAAAATGTAGCCACTCCTCTATCCACACAACTCTCTCTCTCTCTCTCTCTCTCTCTCTCTCTCTCTCTCTCTCTCTCTCTCTCTCTGCGTCACTACCTATATTACCCTCTCCTCAACTCTTATTGGACCAAACTTTCTTCCTCCATATGTTTAAAAAGATGTTGAAATTGTCTTTTGCTCTTTAAAATGATAAAATCCTTGCAGAAAACGAGAAAAACAAACATGTACTCTCTATGAAGTTTGTGGTAGGAATGAAGCCGAAAAGTGTAATTTACGGTGTAATATATCGTCTCGTGAGTCGCGGATGCTATACAGAGGGCATTATTCACAATTTTTATAACATTAATATGTAATAATAATGAAACTTTATGAAAATAGAAGAAATGCTGCACTTTCTTGTAGGGAACAATGTTTTTGGTTTAATGAGTTACTTTTTACTAATTACCCTATAAGTATGAAAGTAAGAAGAGTTTTGACAAAATATTTTGTATACACATTCACCATTGCCATACAAAGCTCAGTGAATTTGTGATTTTGTATTCTTCTTACTATACCCACACATAGGTCTAACGGTGTCAAGGTTGCCAACTTGCCATTATGGAAGTAGGGTACTATCATCACTTGCGAGACAACTCTTTCAGCTAACTCCACACGCCTCCTCTCGTAACATTAAAAAAAAAAGAATTTTCTATTTGAGTACCCTCTTGCATATTCCAACCACGTGGAAATAGGATGCAATCCTTAGTGTGTGTGGCATACAACATACCTTTTAATAAGTTTACATAAGAGTTAGTAACCAAACTACATGAAATGAGAATTCAAATATTCAAAATAACATAAATTTACATATACGGAACTGAATGAAAATACAATTAGAGGAATGGCCATAGTCTTATGCTATTTACATATATTACTTAATCCTACATGAGTGGTACTTTTGGTGCGAGGTGGTAACCCCACTTCGCTTATCGATATAAAAGAGAATGACAGCAGTTTAAGCAAAATGGAAGTGCGATATAGCATACGAACGTCTACGTAATAATGTTCTAAACTGAAAATAAATGTTTCCCAATGTTTACCTTGTGAGAAACAAGTATAAATGTGTAATTTATACATGGATACATAAGGGACATGGTTATTACCTGCAGTAGTTGAAGCCAGCTTGCAGAGGGACTCATAGCACTGTACCCCAAAAGAGGGGAAGACAAAGAAAGGAAAAGCCCACAAGACTGAATCATCCCAGACTTAATCCGAATAACCAATGCCTTCTACCAACTGCTACCCGTCCAATAAGGAGCCTGATGTACTTTAAACCACTTGTTGAACGGCCAACACAGAATCAATAGAAAAGTTATTAAGTCTCATGTTGGTCATGTCTTGTACATAGTGTGCTGTGAAAATAGCTTGACGTTTCCAAACAGCTGCCTGTAAAACTTGCAGCACGGAGAAAGCTGTCTTTGAATGCTAGGGAAGTACTGATACCCATGAAATCATGAGCTCTAGATCTGCGAGCCGGGGGATGTTCAGGATTGATAGCCTAGTCAATGACCTTGCGTATCTGGGTAGAAACAGAGGTTTTAGTGACCCTTCTTTTAGTTCTACCCCAACCAACAAACAAAGATGTTAGTCAAGGTCAAGTTACAGAATGTAGATTCTTAAACTGAAAGGGCCCGAATCAAGGGTCTAGTACCCCCAGAATTTTGAGTCTTTACAATAAACTCGGGGACAAAGCCGAGAGATACTTCCCCCCTTCCTCTGAAATGGGCGACGTCGTACCATAGACCATGAAGTTCACCGAATCTCATAGCTGACGCTAAAGTGAGTAGGAACGCCAACTTCAAAGTGACATTACAGCCTGTTGCATGGTATATTGGTTTGTAGGGAGGTCCCATCAAAGACCCCAGGACGCCAACCACATCTTACCTCCGATTGAGTGCAAGAGATCTCATAACTGCATTTGAGTGAAGAAAGTTCCAGCGAAGAGGAGAATGTCCACCCATTCAGTCTAAAGGCTTGGCTTAAGGCTGAGCAATAGCCTTTTACCACCAAGACTGAAAGGCGATTTTCTTCCCGAAGATCGATCAGAAACTCTGCTATTCCGGGATGAGAGGCATCTAGGGGAAAGATATCCCTTCCACAAAACCAACAACAAAAGACGCTCCATTTTTTTCTGGTATACTGAGGTAGAGGACTGTCCTAAATGACCAGACATTCGTTTCACAGCTTCTTGTGAAAAACATATCGGAGAGAGGAGATGCTGGAGAGTCTCAAGGCGTGAAACCCTAGAGACGTACCCATCCTGTGAAAGATTTTCGCCTGTGGTTTTATAGTGGATCGGGTCATGGGGATAGCTCTATCGTGATATCTACGAGAAGTTGCAGAAGGTCCGGGAACCACTCTGCCTAATGCCAAAGAGGAGCTATGAGGGTCATCAGTAGATTACTGGGAACTCTGTTTCTGTTGAGCAGTCTCCTCATCAGACAAAATAGGGGAAAGGCATGCACATCGATGTTGTACCACTGTTGTTGGAATGCATCTTGACATAGAACTTGAGGGACCATGACTGGGGAACAGTGCTGTGGAATACTGTAGTTCAGGGACGTTGCAAACAGGTCCACTGTCAGGGTACCCCACAAAGTCAGGACTTTGTTCGCTATCTGAGTATTCATAAACCTAGGGAGCCAACTATCTGAATCCCCTGCTCAAGATGTCCGTAAGCACATTCCTCTTGCCCGTAATGAAGCTACCTGAGAGGGACACCAAATGATCTCCCAACCATTGACGAATCTCTACTGCAAGATGGCATAGGGCAGTGAAAAAGATACCTACTTATTTCTTTATGTAAGCCAATACTGTGGTGTTGTCCCTCATCAACACTATAGAATGACCTGCCAGAAACTGATGGAATTGCTTAAGAGTTAGAAAGGCTGCTCTCATCTCCAAGAGATTTATGTGCTGGTACCATTTGGACTCGTGCCATAGACATGACACCATATCTTGTAGTAATTGACCTTCCTAACCTTCTTTTGATGAGTCTGTGAAGAGCAAAAACTCTGTAGAGGGAACTACGAGATCTTGTCCTTTGCGGCGGTTGTCCTCTGCCACTCACCAAAGAATATCCGTCACTTGGTTCTGTGATATGTGAACCATGCTGCCGTGGGAATCCGAGAGTTGGTTCCATGACTTTTCCATCTGCCATTGTAGGGATGTTATCCTGAGACAGTCATTAGGAACTAGACGGATCAATGAGGTCAAATGGCCTAGGAGGCTTAACCAACATTGAGCTGGTAGAATCTCACATCAGGAAAGGGTTCTGCCACTTCCTTTAGTCTGAGAATTCTTTCCTCTAATTGAAAGACTTTCTGAAGGTTAGTGTCTATAACCCTGACAAGATAAACCCGTCTTTACTATGGAAGCAGAGAAGACTTTCGAAGATCATCAATACCCCAGATCCTGACAAAACTTGGTAATGGAGAAGGGTCATCTCTTTGTCTGCAAGAACCAGCCAGTCGTTGATATAGTGAAGGAGACAAATGTCATTCCTGTGAGCCCAAGATGACACCAGGGTAAACACCCTGGTGAACACTTAAGGTGCTGTCGAGAGACTGATACAGAGAACTTTGAACTGGTAATGAATGTTCTCGTGTACAAACCCCAGATACTTCCTTGAATCTGGATGGATTGGGATCTGAAAGCACGCATCTTGGAGATCTAATGTACACATGAATTTCCTTGGCCTTATCACCTGAATGACCTTGTCTGCTGTCTCCATCCTGAACAGACTTTACTGGACAAACTTTTTCAGGTGAGAGAGATCTAAGACTGGTCTTCCGCCTCTAGACGCCTTTTTTTTTACAAGAAAAAGTCGACTGTAGAACCCTGGAGATCTGTTGAGGACCTCTTTGAGAGCACCCTTCTGCAGCATGGTCTGAATCTTGCCACGAATGGCCAATTCCTTTACGGGCCCCTTCATATAGGAACTTAACGGAATCCGATTCCTAGTCAGAGTAATGAGAGATCATGTGAATGGTACAAGATAACCTAAACTGATCACAGCAATCATCCAGGGGTGGCCCCATGATGCTACCACCTCTGCCAGAGACGTTTCAGGAAACGCCCACTAGTTTTTGGTTGGGGGGATTGCATGCCTAGCGATGGCAGCCACCCCCCACCTCTTTTCTTCCCTCAAAGGGGTTTAGATCCTTTCTGATATCTCAAATGAAAAGGTTGTTTAGACACCATAGAAGGTCCATAGGACATGGAAGTCGATGAGTACAAATGTGTTGTGCTGACTTCTGGAAGACTGTGGAGGCCTATCCTAGGACTGAGATGTCATGGCCCTGTGAAGGAGAGAATCATTAGAAGAGTTTCCCAAAAAAAATTATATTCCCTAACTACCTCTTCAGGAGAGAAGAGAGAGAAACCCTTGAGCGTCAAGTTTCTCAGGAGTGACATCTCCACCTTCAGCACCTGATTGTGGAAAAGACAAATTTCGATATTCCAACATTTAGTGATGGCATTCGACCATACCTTAACTGCTTGGTGCTATCGAAATTTCAATGTATGGATACCCGATGAAATGAAGGATTCCAAGGCCTTCCTCGTGGATTCATTAGATAAATCTTTGGAATACGCGATTCATTCTAAACCCCAAAACCTTAGATTGAGCCAAAAAGCAGCCTGAGTGGCATACTTCACAACTCTTTCTACGTTCAGGAGCTCTGATGCCAAGAGAGAAGCTCTCAAGGAAGAGAGAGTCTGAGTAGGAATACCCCTAGTCAGCAGTTCAACTGAGGGGTTGAGAGTCAGAGTGAAATGAGGTTCCTGCTAATATCGAGATGGCGTTCCTCCTAGCAGTCGTCAGACCCTTCAATCAGGGTGAAGCCACGCTAGTCTTAGGAGGGCTCTGGGTACCAAAGATCGGGCCAAGGACCATTTCTTTGCCCTCCTTAGAGGTCGTACCAGGATCCGACAAGTTGTTGAAGGATCTCATGCCTACTAAGAACTACCAAAAAGCATGTTCAATGTTCTTTTGTTACTATTCGGAACAGAAGCTGGGACTAGCATCTCTTGGAATGAATTCTTCGTTCGTGTCCACCCCATCATATACCTCCAAGCATTCATCCATTGAAGCCTAGGGTAGGCCAAAGTCGTCAATGATATCATGAGAAATAACCTCCCGCAGGGGATCCCGCCTCTAACTCCTGTATGTTTGGATCCTTTATCTTTGCATTCTTGGCAACCATTTTAGAGTCCTTTGACTCTTTTCGAGGGGGAAAATGCTTATCCAAGATCGAGGTCTTAGGAAGAGCTTCCGGTTCCTCGAAAATGCCAGAATAAGGGACAGGAGGTTTGACAAGTCTTTCTGGGAGATCCAAGATCTCTGCTTGTGTGGTATTGGACGAGATCCACATGAGGAGAGTATAGATTTCCTTCTTCTTCCTCCGATCAGAGGTACTTCTGTGAACATTCCTATGTAAGTTTAATGAAGTCATTGCAGACAAGGGTCCGATAGAGAACACATCTTAATTTTAACACTGGGATCGGATGTAGAACCTGCTATAAGGAGACGCTACTCGGGACTGAAGTCCTCCTTGGGTCTAAGTGACCATCAACGTTAGGGAAAACCAATGGCCCATTTTTTAAAGTTATTTGTGGGAATCCCAATATTGAGAAGGATGATGCCTAGGGGGAAAGGCCAAACCAAGTGACATTTGTAGGTCTAATAACAGAGTATCATACCAAGAAGGGAGCTTTCCCACTTTCGAAAGGTCCAGAATTTCCTTAGGAAGACCGTGAGGAGGAGAGCGTCTATGAATTGGAGGACATTCAGATGGCTGAGGCTCACCAGGAGAGAGCCTCTGTGGCATAGAGATATCTTCCTTATTTACTCTATGGGGCCTGTAGGGAGATATAGGAATACTCGCACACTTATTTTGGGACCTTTAAACCTGTCAGGGAAGGGAATCGACCTACCGTTAGAGGTAATGTTAGCAGGAATTGCGAAATGGTGGGATTTACTCGTGCAGATGCAAGAATCATACTTGAAATTGTGAGAATTGTACTAAAAACGTGAGCGATTCACCAGAGGAAACTTCCAATTCACGAGCCACTAAACACACACAAGAAACAGGAAGCCCTATGGGAACCTGAGAAACTGGAGGATGATTAACACTCACCACAGGCAAAGATAGAGGTCTCAGAACCTGAGTGACTGGAAGCTTTTTGGAGCACTTTGATGCGGTCGAATGCGTTAGCGTCAGCTATCATTTCGCCAAGGCACGCAAGGTCTCAAACGGAATAGGGGGTAACTTAGCAAAATGAACAACAGAGGTTTGGTCAGTGGAATGTCCTCTGTAGTTCAGAGGTTGTCTGGAAGAAGAGGTCTTAGAAAGTCCTTCACATAAACATGAGCGTTTCGTTCGTGAAGGTGAGCGTCCTGTTCGTGATCATGAGCTTTTCGCTCGGGAGTGCGAACGTTTTGCTTGAGAACATGAATGATTAACTCATGAGCAGGAGCATCGGGAACATGTAGACTGCCTTCCTCGGGAACGTGAGCATCCCCTAATGAACGTGAGCTTGTTCCTGTTCGTGGATGTCGAGATCATGAACGGGAAAATCCAGATCGTTACAGATCACTTATCTCATGATTGCAAGTGTGAATCTTGTACCTATGAGCTTAAATATAATGATCAGGAACATATACCTCGTGATCTTGAACTTTTATTAGAATACCTTCATAAAGAAGAATGCTGAGATCATGATACCCTTCCGTCATGTTAGCGTACAGCTCTAGAGTTAGAATGACTTCGCGAAAACGAGCTCTCAGAATATGAAAACCTTCAATCTCTTATTTCAACACCGCACTGCCTGACTAGGAATACAAGGTGATGAGTCAAGCCCCTGCAATCATTAAACAGAGTAAATTCTGTTCTGCTCATTAGATTGTCATAAACTACATCCTGAACGACCAGGAAGACGAGTTAGTGAGTCTCACCCTTGCAATATTTAATCAGAATAAATTCTTATCACGTCATTGGATTGTCGCAAAATAAATCCCGACCAATCAGGAAAATGAGTTGATGAGTCTCGGCCCTGCTAAATGATCAGATTATGTGCCATCCACCTGGAGACGTTCTCTAGCAGCAGTAGGAAAGAGATTAGCCTGTGGGCTAGAAAAATTCTTAAGGGGAGAAACAAAGGTCTGTAAATTAGGAGACGACAATGCCACAGGATGGCCAGAAGGCTCAACGTCAGCAGAAGTTAGTCTGAAAGGCGGAAGGAAAACTTCACAAAGGCCTAGGGTGAAGTTGGCAACAGGTAAGGAAACCCTCTCGGCCCCATGTTGAAGGAGACGTAGAAGCTCTTCCTTCGAAGGGGAAGAAGAAATCTTCAAGGACGGCCAAGGCTGCAAAACATCTGAAAAAAACGCACCTTAGTAGCAAAGGGAGAAGTTGCTTCTCTAGGGGAAACAACTATTCCCCCAAGTCCGTGATACCACCCAGGAGTAAAAGGGACTACGCTCCTACTCAGTTGTTCCTTGAAGAAGACGGTCGAAAAGGAGATTTGGAAAGAGGTGTTAGAGAGCTCAAAAAAGAAGAGGAAACTCGCGATTGCTTCGTCTCAGAGTTAGACTTTAATGAGAGAGATTCCGCTAAGCCTTTTTTTCCCTGTATCACCCAAACTTCTTCCAATGGGAGGCAGACCACTCCCTACATTCATCACATGGCGAGTCTTGCTCATAACAACGCCCCCCTATAGGTCAGACATAAAGAATGTTAGTCAGTTTCTACCGACGACAATAAGGTCCAGCAAGGTAGAACCTCGGCATCCAAGACACGTTTGCATGGGACGGTCAATGAAGAAGCACAATCTGACCTGAAGAAGAGAAAGCTAGCTTAAGATGATCGCAAACAACAATGTTCGTCAAGTTCTTTGGCAACCTTGAGAAGGAGAGAGAGGATACAACCACTCTCTACAAGCCAAAGAGCAAAAGGGACTAGTTCACCACTCCGTGAGTATAAATACAGGTGGTTGGTACCGCTACCTACCACCTACCAGTCTCTGGGTAGGGATTCTACCTTGCACCAAAAGTCTATTTGGCTACCTTTCTTAGCAGAAAGTTGAGGGTGAAGGGAAATGTTCACTTTCTACAATGTATTGGCAAATTAAATTGTAAGAGAATTGGAGTAAAAACTTTAGCATATAGTTTACACCAAAATAAATCTCAAAAAAAGGAAATCGTTACGTCACAATGACAAGATTCCATTTGGCAAAAATTAATAAACAAATATACTAACTTTCAATCAATTTCATGTTAAAGTTGGCAAACATATCCGAATTCAATTCTTATTCATAAAAATTATTCTTTTTGGGAGGAATTAGTATTCAAGAATATGTGTAAAGAAGACTTATTCTCATTTTGTATATATAGTAAATTGTTAGCATTGGATTTTTATATTATTGGAAATTTTATAAATGCCCTATAGTCAGGGTGGCCCAACTACTGGCCCTGGGGTCGTTTTTAAGAAAGTCTATGAATACCCTATAATCAGGGTGGCCCAACTACTGGTCCTGGGGTAATTCTTAAGAAAGTCTATGAATACCCTATACATATTATTATTATTATTATTATTATTATTATTATTATTATTATTATTATTATTATTATTATTGCCTGTGTATAATATTAAACAAGAGAACTCTAACCCAAGAGAGTGTAAGACCACAGTACAGAGGTTACGGCCCTAACCAAAAGTAGAGAACAATGGTTTAATTTTGGAGTGTCCTAAAAGAGCTGCTTACCATAGCTAGAGAGCTTCTGCTACACTTATCAAGTGGGATGTAGCCAATGAACAATTTCAGTGCAGTAGTTCACTTCTTGAGTGAAGCAGAAATTTTCAGTAATCTTAGTGTTGTCAAGTGTATAAGGAAAGAAGAGAGTGTGTAAGGAATAGGTCAGACTATTCGGTGTAAGAATAGAGAGAGGGATCCAATGTAATTCTTTCTAGCCAGTCAAAGAACTCGATAGTAGCATCTCAATGGGTGACTTGTGTCCTGGTCAATCTTCTATCTGTACTAATATTCTTATTTTCCCCGAGATCTTCACACTCTTTTAAAATCTTTCAATACCGTTACTCTATCTAATAAGCTTTCTAACATTATTGTGTTAAAAGGGATAGCTTGTGTTCAAGGGTTATGACGGGGATCGCATTTTCTTATGAAATGAGATTGGAAATAACATGTCTTATTGTTTCCGTACAATGTGTAGTTTCAGTATTCTCTTGTTGTCTAACTGCTACATTATGTTATTTGCTCATATCACTGATATCTACTGTCAGTAGGATAATCAATACATTGCGGGAAAAGATTTTGCTGATTTACATTCAACCAAAGCTGTTGAAATGAAGATGGTTAATATTTTCCATTTATTTTTTAGTTTTTTATCACCTATTAATTTCGGAAATATATATATATATATATAAAAAAACAGAAGTTTGCATAAGTTTGTATGTCTCCGTCTTCAAAAGAAAGGACATATGAAAAACGTAACCTTCTTCCGGATGCACTCAATTCAGAGAATATGGCTCCAATACAAACCATGTGCTATCCGCGGAAACGACGATAGAAGTTATTTTGATAATTCCCTGTACATTATTCAAAAAAATATTATGGCTCATCCTATATCGAAAATGTTGAATAGATATCTATTGATATAAATGGTTAAAAGAAATATGCGCAAACTTATAACGTTTTGTCTACCTCTAGAGAAACATGCAGTAGTAGAAAAAATAAGACTAAGACAAATCAGATTTTTCTGCTGTCCTATTTATTGAAGAAGTTACAAAGAAAATAAACAATGCTATCAACATTCCCTGTGATCATGATAAAACACGTTTGTTGGGTGCTATATGTGTTAACTGGCTTACGACCACTTTTTATAGAGTTAGTAAAAGTGAATATGATACCATGTACCCACTAATGGAAAAGACTAAAACTGTTAAAGAAAAATCTCATTGGTTTGATGGAGAGAATTTATTGAAAAAAGGGAAAAAGTCACAAACAAAGAAAGTGGAATCAGTTAAAAACTGAAAGGTCATGGGTAGAATTCAAATCTGTTATGTGTCAATACAACTACCAACTAAAAAGGAAAACAGTGAATACTACAAGAGAAAGATCCGCGAAGTAGCAACAGATAAGTTATATCGAAAAAGGCTTTTATGAAACCAGTTCTGAAAAGTGCTCTGGATTACGAGGAATTAAGCTCATATAGATATATTTCGAACCTATCCTTTGTTTCAAAAATGCTAAAATACGTAATTCTTTAACAACTAGTCAGTCACTTAAAAGAAATAAAAGCTTTGCCTGAAAACCAGTCTGCATACAAAAATCTATACTCTACAGAGACAGAAATCTGCTCTATTGTGAATTATATGCTGGCAATGATGGATGGAAATAGATGGTATTTTAATATTACTAGATCTTAGTGCTGCTTTTGATACAGTTGTGCATGAACTGCTACTAAATAAATGATATAGGGTTCATTGGCGTTGAAGATCAAGATTTCGAATACCTGAAAGACTACTTGGTTGGTAGAAACTATTGTGTACA
This sequence comes from Palaemon carinicauda, assembly GCF_036898095.1. Lineage (NCBI taxonomy): Eukaryota > Metazoa > Arthropoda > Malacostraca > Decapoda > Palaemonidae > Palaemon > Palaemon carinicauda. Next base: position 62,514,925 of record NC_090737.1, read on the forward strand.
AATTGGAAACTCCTATTCACCATATGCACCTTTAAACAGAGGGGTACCCTAGGGAAGTGTACTTGGCCCAATCTTATTTTGCATCCATACAATTGGTCTATCGAAAATATTACACGAGCATGATGAAAAGTTTAAACTATTTGCGGATAACACAGAATTTTACTTCTTCATAAATAATATAGATGACACTACTAAAACTCTATACCAAATCCATGACCGTGTTAGAGAATGGATGACAAATAAACAAATAGAATTAAATGAAAACAAAACTGAATTTATGATAGGGGGAAAAAGAAACACAGTGAGAAACTTAGGTGATATTCAAATATGCATAAATAATGATTCAGTGCTGATATCTACTAATGTTCGTGATCTAGGCGTATTTCTTGACTGCAAGTTGTCTCTCAGTGCCAAAATAAATAATGCAGTAAAAAATGCTGGGTATCATGTAAGATATGTCGCTTTTATATAAAAAAAGGACCTGTAGGATTGTTCCGTAAAGAAACTTGCGATAAATTGTTTGATTACAAGAATTCTGTTTCTCCTACCAATGGCCATGGCTTAAGAGCTTTAGACTTTGTCTCTGAATCAGGCTGTGAGCAAATCATAAGTGAAGCTACTCACAGGTCTGGTAACTGCTTGGACCTTTTATACACCGACTCCCCAGGCATTATGTCAAGTAAGGTTGGTTCTCCATTTGGGACATCTGATCATGCATTGATTTCATTGATAGCGAAGACTGAACATCCTATCCCGAAGTATCTTACACATTTAAGATTTATATGAAATCCCAAGCAGACTGGAATGGGATTTTGCATGATCTTTTGGACTAGAATTGGCCACAATTGTGTAGTAGTGTTGATCCTGTAGTTCATTTGAATGAGAATCTAGTCAGCATAATTGATAGGCATATCCCTTCTTGTGTACTAAGGTACCGAGTGAAGGAAAAACCATGGTTCAGTGATGATTGTAGACATGCTTATTTGGTTAAGCACGAGGCCTATCATCTTCGGAAAGGTAACAGATCACATTTGACCTGGAATAATTATACTCCGCTTAGAGCTTTTGCTCCGAGTTTATGCTTCAGCTAAAAAAGAATACACTTTAACCATAAAAGAAACCCTTTCAGTACAACCCAGGAGCATAAGTGGTGGACTACCCTTAAAACTGCACTCTTTAGTTTAGATGCAACAGTTCCTTCTTTACTTCAACTAGAAGGCTGTGTCACTCACTGTCCAAAGGAAAAGGCGACCCTTTTGGCAGATGTGCTTGAAAGCAAGCACAGTAATGAGAAACACGAACTTCCTCTTTCCTGTTTTCCTGATGTCAAAATAATTAGTTTAGCTTTTCGATCTCGTGAAATTAAAGCTCTGTTGGTGGACCTTGATGCTTATGGAGGTGTAGACCAAAATGGTAATAGTCTTTTGTTTTATTTATAAAGAATGCAGATTTTTCAGCTCGAAAGTTATCTGTTATTTTGTACAAGTTAGCAAGAAGAGGCGCTTTTAGCACTTGTTGCATAATTGGTAATGATACTTTACTATGTAAATATGTTTGTGGTAGCTAAAGTCCAACTGATTACCGCCCAATATCCATAACTCCCATACTATCCTAAGTTTTTTATTGTTTTTTTTTTTTTTTTTTTTTTTTTTTTTTTTTTTTTTAAACGTCTTAATAGGTTTGCTGAAAGTAATCATCTGCTCCCTAGGTTGCAATTTGGTTTTCGTAAAGACCTTGGAGATTGTGATGCCATTCTTACAATCACCAATGCTGTATAGAAATCCCTTGATTGTGGTCAGGAAGTTCGTAAGATTGGCCTTGATTTTAGGGCTGTCTTTGACCGTGTTATTCATGAGGGCCTTGTTTTCAAACTTAAACTGTAAGGAGTGGGTGGGTCGTTTCCTATCATCATTATTGAATTTTTAAGCAATAGATCTCAAAGAATTATTGTTTATGAGCACCATACTGAGTATAGGAATGTGATATTAGGTGTTCCTCAGGGTTGTGTTCTTGGCCCATTACTTTTCATACTATATACACATTGACATGTGGTTTGGACTAAAAAACAAACTTGGTGCATATGCAGATGATGCTAATCTCTTTACATTAATTCTATCTCCTGAATTTAGATCTGAGGTCACTGGATCCCTCAATAGAGATTTATCTAAAATTAGTGCATGGGGCAAATTATGGGGTATGAAGCTGTAAGCAGGTCAAGGATCGCATCTCCTCAACATCCGGATCTCAGCATTGATAATGTTTCTTTACCTTGCATGACTCTTTCAAAATTTTAGGTGTGATTCTCGACAGCAAATTTACTTTTGAGAAACACATTAGGTCTGTGCCTTCTTCAATTGCACGAAAAATTGACTTGTTGAGAAAATCTTTCAAGATTTTCTTTGATCAATCTATTCTGAGGAAATGTTTTAATTCTTTCATTTTACCTTGTTTCGACTATAGTTCTCCTGTATGATCTCCAGCTGCTGATTCTCATCTTCATTTGTTGGACAGGAACTTACGGTCTACGTTTCTTATTCCCGATGTAGATATTAATCTCTGGCACCCTTGTTCAAATAGTTCATTATGCATGTTGCATAAGATTTTTTTTATAATTCTGATCATTCTTTATAATCAGATCTTCCTGGATGATTCCAGCCTGTTCGTAATACTAGGCAAGCTCTTAATTCTCTATCATAAGGCTCAATACTACACAGTACTCTAGAAGTTTTATTCCATCTGTGACCAAGTTGTGGAATGCTCTTCCGAATCGGGTAGTTAAATCAGTAGAACTTCAAAAGTTCAAACTCGAAGCAAATGCCTCATGTTGAACAGGCTTAGATGTGTCCTTTTATAGTTTATCTAACAATTATTTGTTTTAATGTTATGTTTAAAAAAAAAATTAATTTCAATTTTCATTACTTTTCATACCGTTTATTTATTTCCTTATTTCCTTTCCTCACTGGGCTATTTTTCCCTGTTGGAGCCCTTGGGATTATAGTTTCTAGCTTTTCCAACTAGGATTGTAGCATAGCTAATAATAATAATAATAATAATAATAATAATAATAATAATAATAATAATAATCGACTACTGTAACTCCATCTACTACAATCTACCAAAAGTAAAATTTAAAAAATAACAAAACATAATAAACAGAGGAGTAAGATAGGTAAAACGATGCTAACCTAGAGAAAGGATCACCCTTATAAATATCAATATACATTGACTGTCAATTAATGAGAGAATTTATTTCAAAATATGCTCAATAACCCACAAAAATATCGGAACCGGTCGACCTAAATATCTAAGAGAATTATTACATATTGTGCAACCAACAAATCGTCCTGTTACGAGTTACGGATGGTTTCAAACTATCAGAACCTAGATATATGCGTACTGTAGGAATTTCTAGATCCTTTAAATATGCGGCACCGACACTATACAATAGGCTCCCACGAGACATTCGAATAATTGAAGATATCAAGGCTTTCAATGGTAAACTGAGGACCTTATTTTCTGAGTGTTTTGACAGGGATGATAAAATAGTAAGCGAACAATACGTATTGTGAAATGTTAAATTCTCCCGAACCCCGGATTAATATCATAACACAGCCGTGGAGGTCCTGTAGAGAATAGGGTTCCCCTGCTGTACAGGACCAGATAAGCAGCCCTTAAAGAAAAAGTAAGTAAAGTAACCCTACTTAATCTAAGAAGAAAAGTTTTCTAACACACGTGTACTCTTTCACATAATTTACATAAGTGTTTTACGTCCACCTTCAAACAACAATTGTCATAATTTCTCTTTGTCAATATCATTCCTACTAATATTTCCTTCATACGTTTGTTTACCAAGATGCCAATGTCATAAACATATCAATCAACTAATCAAATATCATTCCTATATTTTCTTTGTGCTACAGCCAAGCACATTCTAAATCCTGAAAATAACAATGCTATTTTTCTTGTGTTTTATTAGCGCTCTGTAAAATACTACATTCTCATTTCGTATATATGTATGATAATTTCTTCAACAATCAGAGTGACGAAAATTCTATTATTCACCTGTCAATCTGAGAGGTAAGGAGTGGATACTAATGATTTCATGCACAAAATGAATAATCTGCAATTTAGGTGTCATTCCTTCGTACAAACGAATCCATGGCATTTCTCCAGGTTTTCGTGTTTTTGGGGTCTTTTCTAATTATACACCAAAATAATGGCACTTCCAAGATAGCAAGAAACTGATTGTAAAGCTTATCATCACTGTGATAGCAGTCCGCCACAAACTTATGTGCTTGAAGTTCTGTTTTACTGAAGCCTCAAGCTCTACATATACTAAGTGTATGTTTCTCTACTATGGCACCAAACCATTCGCTATCCTCGTATTATTATTATTATTATTATTATTATTACTATTATTATTATTATTATTACAATCTAAGCTACCACCCTAGTTGAAAAAAGCAGGATGCTAAAAGCCCATGGGCTCCAAGAGACAAAAATAGCCTAATGAGGAAAGGAAACAAGGAAAGCAAGTACTCTACAAGAGAAGTAATGAACTCAGTATAAAGTAATATTAGGAACAGTAATAACTTCAAATTAGAGCTTTCATATATAAACTATAAAATCTTAAAAAAAAAAAAAGACAAGAAGAAACAAGATAGAATAGCGTGCCCGAGTATAACCTCAAGCAGGCGAACTTTAACCTATGACAATGGAAGGCCATTGTACAGAGAATATGGCACTACCCAAGACTATAGAATAATAGTTTGCTTTTGGAATGTCCTTCTCCTATAAGAGCTGCTTCCCATACCAAAATAGACTCTGCTACCCTTACCAGTAGGATAGTAGTCACATGTCAATTACAGTACAGTAGTTAACCCCTTGAGAGAAGAAGTATTGTTTGGTAATCTCAGTGTTTTCAGGTGAATGAGGATTGAAAGAAATGTGTAAAGAATTGATAGAATATTGGATTTATGTGCAGGTATTGGAAAATGAGTCGTAACCAGAGAGAGTGGCTTGTTCCCTCTCCAACCTACAACTTGAAAATATACTGCATATGCTTACCGACACAATACTAAATCTCAATTTGTAAAACCCTGCACTAGTTAGAACGTGATAGTCCAGGGTATAAGGATCTATACTCACAAGGAATCAGTGCGCATCCAACTTGCTGAAAAACTAAATGCTGAAAGTCAGTGTCGAAATACAAAGTGTCGAATGAACAAAATGTCAAAGAGACGTCGTTTCAAATGGAAAGTGCCCAATGGACAAAGTGTCAAACACACAATGTGTTAGCTAGAGCTGAGTTATTAGTTGGATTATAGAATAACATGTACTAGTGTTTTCCGAAACAGAGGAGCAAAATAATATTAAATTGTAGCTAAAAGAGTCACGGAGAAGCAAAAACCAATTGAGCTTAGTGATTAATTAGAAATATTATGTTACTAACTAGGTAGCTATTCAAGAATCTAAATAGAGAAAAGGTTACATGCTTTGCTTACTCATGGCCTTTTGTTAAGGTATCCAGGAAACTTCCTTCAAGGTCAAAACGTTTTGACACGTTGTCATTCTGAGTAGATTATTTGTCCTATAAAAATATGTGTTTAGTCTTTTGACATTTGGTCCCAATAGCTTGATAAATATGCCCGTGCATTCAGATGTGCACCTATTTAGGCATTTGGTTATACATCTAAGGCTAAATAAAAATAATCTTATCTATGGAAATCAACATACTGGTCAGAGCCTTTCCTTTCAGGACTGTCATAACATAATCCTTTCTTTAAATATCACATGTCATCGTGATGTTTACCCAAAAGAAAATTTTCTTTTTGGCTGTTGATGTTTACGTCCCAAATAGATACTGATTAATTTGTATGGGTAACTTTATGTTGGTGTATATCCACGGTATAATTCTCCCAGTACATTAGACAGTGGAATAGTTCTCCACGGCAAATGGTGCCATAATTCTATTTGCATTGTGCTTTTCATCTCACTTCATACATAATCGTCACCATCTCTCTCTCTCTCTCTCTCTCTCTCTCTCTCTCTCTCTCTCTCTCTCTCTCTCTCTCTCTCTCTCTCTTCCAAATCTCAGTATCTTTGTCGCAAATCGTTAATATTTCTCACTGTCTGAATGACTATGTCCGTTTTCAAGGTCCCAATAGCACATCCAACGATCTATTGATTGTATCTTTTACCTTTTTTCTATCAATTTATTTCATTCCTTTGAAGGCTATAGCCCTAATACGTGATGTTATAAACTGTGGTTTAGGATTTGACTATATAATCAAAGAGCGTTAATGTCTCTTCAGATGTGTCTTGAAAATACAACCGGTAATATCATATGTTTTACTAGTGAATATTATTAATTTGTAACAGGCTATTACCTGTCAATATTATGGGTTCGTAACATAATTGAGCACATCATTATCTGTCTAGATGGATAAAATCATTAGTTAGATGATGTGTGAATATGAACCGTCAAAAACAAAGAATATATCTTCAATACCCTGCCTTGAGTCCGTATATACCACCATTACAAGGTACTAAGTAAGAAATTTAAATGACATGACGTCATTTTACTTATAATTCAGTCCCAATTTAATTTCACCCCAATTATTTACCAAATTTGTTTTCTCAATTGAGTATTTTTTTTATGTAGCCGTCTATTTAGAAATAAAGTTACTGATTACTTAGTAGGTGAACGGAACTAAATAAAGGAAATAAATCTTATATAAGCATTGCACAAGAGTGTTAAAACGGAAAAACTTGTGAGTAAGAAAAAAAGGATTTTATTAAACTTGGACAATGTGAGATGGCAATTTTTCACGAGATAATATTATTGACTGATGAAGATAAGAAAAATATCGTACCTTTTAAGCTTCCAACCATAGTATCAAGAATTTACAGAATATATTTTTGACAGTTATTTGTCGTGAACCATGTAGGAACTTTGTTGATAGTTAGGTGTAAAACATAAGGCCTCTCAGACAGATTTTACGGGTTTTTACAAATCATTTTGCCCTTTTGCTTCTTCGGATGCCAGACTTTACCCGGAAAAAGGAGAAGTGGCTTTTATAAGCCTTATGTTATTAGCGGTTAATATTTGTTGAAATTGTAGCAATCATTAATCTCAAGAATTATCGGCTACTATTACTGATAAACGGTGTCCTTATTTAGTAGCACTTTGTTCTATCATTATTATTCAATATTTCTCTTGACTGTTAGAATTCCCTTGTTCCCTCTTGTAGCAGTATTGTAAATAATTATATACTTTGATATCTTTATTAATGACTAAGTATTATTTAAAAATCCTTCTACAATACGGAAAATAGCCCAGTGAGGAAAGGTTACAAGAAAAGATAAAATATTTCAAGAACAGTAAAAACATTAAAAAAATAATATTTCCAATATAAACTAAAAAAAAAAGCCTTTGACAAAAAAGAGGAAGGGAAATAAGATAGAATAGTGTGCCCAAGTGTACCCTCAAGCAAGAGAACCCTAACCCGAGACAGTGGAAGACCATGGTACAGAGCCTATGGCACTACTCAAGACTTGAGAAAAATAGTTTAGTTTTAGAGTGTCCTTCTTTTAGCATAGTTGCTTACCATAGCTGAAGAGTTTCAACTACCATTACCAAGATTAAAGTAGCCCCTGAATGATAAAATTGCAGTAGTTAACCTCTTGGATGAAAGAAGAATTTTTTGGTAATCTAAGTGTTGTCAGGTGTATGAGGCAGCGGAAAATATGTAAAAATTACGCCAGACAATTCGGTGTATGTTTAGAAAAAGGGAAAATAAACCGTAACCAGAGAGAGGGATCCAATATAGTACTGTCTGGATAGTCTCTAGCGGTAAAATCTAAGCAGATGGCTGGTTCCTAGGCCAATATACTACCTACCAACCTGATGAATTTAACAAAATCATACTAACGATGTTCATGCTTAGCTAAAAACTTATTCCAAATATGGATCAGGTTATGGGTATCAGTTTTATAAGCCTGCTATGGTTATACTCACGATTTATTATATCTATCATTTGTTTTTGTTTTTTATTTCCAATTTCATCTTTACATTTTTAACAGCGTTTATATTTTTTTTTCCTGAACTCTACTTTATAAAAGACAATTATATAGTGTTTTAATTGATAATTATGTTACTTTTCTTTGGTGTCAAACCATGGTGAAAAATGTATGAAAAGGAGAACCTCACAAACAGAGAAGTACTACGTAGAATTAATAGTAATACAATAGTCATTAAATCTTGAGGTTTTTAAAAGAGCTGGCAATTAGCACACACACACACACACACACACACACACACACACACATATATATATATATATATATATATATATATATATATATATATGTATGTATGTACATACATACATATATATGTGTATATATATATATATATATATATATATATATATATATATATATATATATGTATGTACATACATATATATATATATATATATATATATATATATATATATATATATATATATATATATATATATATATATATATATATATATATATATATATATAATACATATATATATATATATATATATATATATATATATATATATATATATATATATATATATATATATATATATATATATATATATATATATATATGTGTGTGTGTGTGTGTGTGTGTGTGTGTGTGTGTGTGTGTTTCTGTGTGCGTGTGTGTATTGTAATATCTATACATGTATACATACAGATGTGTGTATGTGTGGGCATTTGTGTGAGTGTTAAATAGAAAAGGTCCCCTATGGAAATTGATCCTCGCAACATAGAGTTTCAGGACCCTCTCTAGGGAAGAGGGTCTTGCTGTGCTACTAAAAGAGCTGGGATAAATAAATTACGATATAATAGAATTGGGTGAAATCAGAATAACTATGGAATCGCACATGAAAGTTAAAAGAGTGGCATATCTTTTGCTTCAGAGGACATGAAAGTAACAAACAAAATGAAGTGAGCTATCTTATTAATATAAATCATGCATGTAACAGAAAAATTATATAGTATCAGTGATAGAATTCATGGATTGATTATCACACTGAATAAAAAGTATAAAAGGCAAATCATTCCAACGTATGCACCAACAACTTCCCAAACATAGGAAGAAGGAGTAACGATTCAGGAAGATCTGGGGATATCTTAAAAAGATAAGATTCTATTTACATTAGTTCTATGTGATTTCTATCAAAAGGTAGGTTAAAAGAAGAGAACGCAATCAGTTTTAGGATAATTTGGAGTTGGAACAAGAAACAACATAGGTGATATACATGAAAAATTTGTGGAAAAGCAAATATTATAATAATGAAAGCCTCTTTTTTTTTTTTTTTTTTTTTTTTTTTTTCTCCTAGAAAAGTGAACATTAAAAATGGACATGGAGAGTCCAAAATGTAGAAAAAAATTAAAATAGATTAATTCATTTAAAGATGTAACAGATTTAATTAATTAAAGTCAATTGATTGATTGATTATAATTTATCTGGCATCCTGACATCTATGGTCATTGACGCCGAAAATAATTAAAGTCAAACAACCATAGCACTGTGAGAAGTATTTTTTTTTTTTTAGAAATGAATGAAAAAAAAAATAATTCTATAGAAGAAAATAAACCTTCTGTAAATAGAAAAAATATGGTGAATTCAATTTAGCAATAAAAAATTGGTACTCCTAGTTACAGGACAAAAAGGAAACCAATATAGACGCATAATGAATAGTAATTTAACAAAATTTTACTGAAATAAGTATGAGGGATAGTGGAAAAAGTTTCTAACCAAAAACAAGAAAAACTATCATAAAACACCAAATATCTAATAAAGTAAGGATTGGAAATGCGGGTAAAATCCCAGTGAGATAAAACTATAATTAACAGAGCGATCCGAAACAATAAAGAAAGTAAAAGCCCAAGAAATTTGTAATCACAATCAGACCAAATTTGAGGAAACGCTAAAGGAAGGAAGATGCATCATACTAATGAAATGAACACTGGGAATAGGGTACTAACGGATATTTTCTTTAAAGGATAACAATAGGGATATATATATATATATATATATATATATATATATATATATATATATATATGTATATATATATATATATATATATATATATATATATATATATATATATATATATATATGTATATATATATATATATATATATATATATATATATATATATATATATATATATATATATATATATATATATATATATATATATATATATATATATATATATATATATATATATATATATATATATATATATATATATATATATATATATATATATATATATATATATATATATATATATATATATATATATATATATATATATATATATATATATATATATAAAATATAGTGAACAAAATTGCTGATTCCCATACAATGCTCTACAATGGTAATATATGAAATAGCTTTGTCCATAGAAATAACGAAACCCCTGAGCCGTTACCAAAGGTAACAGTAAGAGTAAAGAAAGTCTTAAAAGGCATAAAGGAGGCAATGGTAGCCTATTAGACGATCTAGTAATAGATGGAGAATATTTCATAATAGTAAATTTCGGTTAACTTTACGTGAAATATTTGCAAAACCACTCTATGCCTTCACCTTGGAGAAAAACCTTATCATGCATTATTTCATAAAAGTCCTAAAAAATTCCCTCCAAGTAAGTATACTTTCAGTAATATATGAAATATTTAAAAAGATCATATTAGGCAAAATGTAAAGAAAATAGACTTTAAGCAGTCAAGAGAGCAGGCAGGTTTTAGAAGTGGATATTTAACAACTGGCCATATTCATGTAATTAACGCTTTAAAAGAAATGAAAGCCGTTCAAAGACAAAGAATATATGATACTTATATTAGAACACTGGAAGATACTGGAATTAGTATAATCTTAAAACTATCTACATTCAGTAAGAAAATTAAAATTGAGAAAAATAAATAGAAAAGTAGACACTATCTCTCCCAAATTATTCACAACGTGAGTAGAATTTTCTAAAAACTTAGATTTGGAATAAGAAGGAATTGACATCAATGTGGAATACCTTTATAACTTAAGATTTGCAGATAACATAGTTCTGTTTAATGAATTATAAAAGTTGGTCGAAAATTTGAATGAAGAAAGCAGAAATGTAGGACTGAAAATGAATATGAGCAAATCTAATATAATATTCAATGAAAATGCACACCATAAATAAGGGGTGAAGACGAACATCTAGGGATTGTTAATGAATATGTGTATTTGGGACAGACTGTTTCTCCATAACATGAGACCAGAAATAAAAGAAGGATAAGCATGGGATGGAGAGATTTTGGTTACCAAAAAGAGATTATGAAATGTAAAATGCCCAGTTGTCTAATAGGTAAAATATTTGGTAACGTTTTACAGGTCACAAACTTGTACTGGCAAGCGGTAATGATGAGCTGTGCACTCTAAAAACATGAACATTAAAGAAATTGATGACTTATATGACCCGGACGACGAAACTTGTGGGTCACCGGGGTGTTGAGACTGTAACGACTCAACTTCTATGAACTGCACTTGGGACACTGTAAACATTTGGGGTATTACATTAGGTGATTTAAGGAAACTATCAACATTGGATGACGTATCAAGAAAATCACCAAGTAATTTAACTAATGCTTCTAAGTATGGAATACCGCAGCCGTTATAAGTTTCTATAACTTCCATCGCAAAATACGAAAAAAAAACCTCACTTGAAATAACAAAGACCTGACCAGGACAAAGGTTTCCACTGAAAGGGATTTTTTGGAAGGGGTATGAAGAGACCACTTGAAGAGATAAGGGAAGGGCGTAAGGAAATATTAACCTCCACCCCTCTGCAAACTTTCCATACGTATGGGTTCGTGATTGATTAACGGAAAACAGCGGAGTCTAGAGAGTAAACATGAATCAACTAGAATAGGAAAGTTGTCCAGGGCAAGTAAATTTGTGAAATCGGGGCGTGACAAGGTAATAACAAAATGTATAAAAGAAATATAGCAGGTTGAATGGAATGCAAGATAAATAATATTTAATGGGAATATAAAATGAGGTTATTTTATAAGGTATCAGATAATAAAACGTGTAATACTGGGGTCAAACGTAATATATATATACGAGGGTATTACATAAAAAGAATGGTATAGTTGTACTGGATCAAGTCATATACTTAAATAAAGTGGATGAAAACAAATTTGCCACTTTAATCGAATGATTAATAATATTGATACAGTCTGTATTACTGTATATTTACACTAGCGTAAGAAACGCTTGGCACAAGTGTCCGTATTATGCTTTAGTTCACCAACGTCAATGGAACAGTTCGTAAGGACGCGTTAGTGGCCTATCACTCAGTGTGTAGTAACAGTCTGTGACTACACACCCACCCTCTTAATTAATCGTCCCAAATTAATTTCACTGTTCCTCGCAGATTTAAACAGCAGGTTTAAGAATTCTACCTGCTACTACCACAGTCCTCTTGAGTTGCTCCACTTGCTTCGCATAGTGCATAAAGAACACCTTGGATGACTACCAGCCGGTGTACGAACAAAGATGTTCAAAGTCCATATAATTAAAGAAATTTTATGGAAGAGGCAACTTTCCTGGGATCAGGACTTGCGGGTGTACTGTCTGGATCCGCTCTGCGAATAACATAGGTGAGTTTCACCCTTAGTTGTTTCAGAGATAAATTTGAACCCGAGGTTTCTCCTCTGAACAGCTGTCCTCCCTTAAAGTCTGAACTTCTATGAAGATAGACCTTTAGGCACTCCACTGGACAGGGAGATGCATCTTCCTTCAGAGGGCAGATTCTCTAGGGACACCACCTGTTGGTGGGTAGCTCGTTCTTGGTAAGAAACGTTGGTTCTGGAAATAGATTCAGTTCTCCCTCCAAGAACTGGATGTGGCCTTCCTCTCTAGAGAGAGCCACTATTTCACTAACTCTGGCCCCCAAAGCGAGTGCAAACAGAAATTTGCCTTTTTTGATTCAAATCCTTCTAAGCGCACTCCTCATTGTTCATTATTTAGGCAAAATGAAGAATCTTATCTAGTGACCATGAAATGGGTCTTGGAGGCGCTGAAGGACCAAGCTTAGCATGGGCCTTAGGAATTCATTAAGAACGTCGTTAGAAAGGTCGACCAGAAAGGCATATAGTATCGGTCTTGTCAAGGCAGACTTGCACATTGATATTGTGTTGGCTGCTAAACCCTGCTCCTGAAGGTGAATGAAGAATGATAAACAGAAATCTGTCGAGATTTCTTTTTGGTTTCTTCGCCTTGACAAAGGACACCCACTTCTTCTATGATGCCTCATATTGTCTTTTGGTTCCCTCCAAAAAGTCTATACTGTCTTTTGATACCCCGAATCTTTTTCTCATCGCTAAGGAGAGAAAATCATGAGATGCAGGTTCCTAGTTTTCTGTGATGAAGCGAAGACAGTCGACTTCTGTACTTGTTGAGACAGGGTTGGATCCGGTAGCGGTACAAACTTCAGTCGTAGTTCCAATGCCAGAGCTAGAAAGGAAAGAAGGAAAGTCACATACTTGTATTTCCTGCCCAGGCAATTGCTGTAACCTCCCAAGATATTAAGACTAAGGTTAATTCTTATTCTAGAATACCTTATATATTTTCATAGCGGACAGTTAAGGTGTAGCTCACACCTTGAAATAAAGTTTTAATATACGGGATGGAATGAATACAGAAAGAACTCATTTTCTATATATTGTACGGTCTGAACAAAAGGTTGTACAAGATAACATTAAATATGTTGGAAGAACTTTTGTGTTGCAACAAACTCTGTACTGTAGTTTTATTAATGCAGTGTGTACTACACCACAATTATAGTAACTAATGTACATCGCATGCTGTCGTGCCGGCCGGCACGCGCTGGAATTTACCCCTGTATAGTTTAAAGGTATGTTACCTTCAACTAATAAGCGGCAGGTCACTGGTTCGCAAATGTGTGCCGGCCGGCAATCACTGCCGGCTGGCAACTGAAAACACTAGCACCCGACTGCCGGCCGCTAATCGTAGTGGCCGGCAGATCTCGGGATGTGTTTCTACTACCGGCAGGCAAAGGTAGCGATACCCATGCCAGCCGGCAGTGACTACGAACCAGAGAACCTCCACCTTTCCCGGCTGCCGGCTGTTTAAGCCAGCTGCTGGACTAGGAGTACAATAAACTAGCAAGAGAAACAGTATGGATGTAAGGTTATAAGGCGGCATTGCCATACAACCTTCATCCAGAAAGAGTGAACATATGGAAGGGGAGAATGTAGTATTCAGGCTTCCTATATATCCATAGCCTGCCGAGCTCTACCAGCAGACACGGAAGGGAGACCAAGGGAGGTGTGGTGTTCACTCTGTAGAAGAAAAAGGGTCTCTGCCGGCTGACACGTTATTGCAAGCTGGCAGAGAGCTGAGCCAATCCCTCATCCTAACCTACACTAGGTACAGAAGTAGGACTGCGGCCAAAAGATGTGATGGCTAGCCCATCACTAAGAAAGAGAGGGGGAACGGGATAAGGGTCCTGTAAACTTCGTTCTAGTATGAGACACACCCGGCAGTTAGGAAAGCTCATCCTAACGTAGAGTTTGTCTATTAGGGAGGAAGGTTGGCAATACTTGCTATCCTCCTCCATACCAAAACAAAGTTAGGTGTAGTTATTTCCCCAGGCAACAGAGAAAACTCATTCTCCAGCCCGAGAATAACAACACAGGACAGTCTGCTAGACCACTAGTAGAAGGAATCATCTCCTACAGAATCTTTCAGATGTGGGCTAGGGAAGCAAAGCCTCCTGTGTCTGCACCCAACCTAGCAAAGGAAACTCATTCTCTATGCTAGGAAGACGCAGACCACAGGCTAAAACTCTGATGTTCTGCCCCAAACCCAAAAACCAGTCAATCTGGTTAGCGGGTCAGGACAGACATATCCTAGTATACTTATACGTGAATATTATTCAGATAGAACCACTAGCACTAAGCCTAAGGCTTACTCAGAGGGAGAAAGGGATTGAACTTAGTCTCCGGAGGAGAAAAGAACAACCGGGGATGTGTGAGAAAGTATACTAAAGCCTCATAGGCTACTAGCTTAGGT
>NC_090737.1:62540070-62552570 GCF_036898095.1 Palaemon carinicauda
TTCATTTGTACACAAAACGAGTAATTTAACATAATGTGAGATATAATTCTTTTTTTATATCCTAATGATTAGAATATATGCATAATCTTTGCCAAAAATATAGAGTAAGTAATGAGAGTAATAGATAAACAAAAATTCAGGCGTTAGATGTAACGCGAGAGAACAGAATTTTACTGGTCAGGTAATAAAAAAAGTGAAGTCCTTTATGATGCCAAGAACCCTAAAGAACTCAAAATATAAAAAAGTATGCTAGTATGGATAACGTTCAAACAATAACCTTTTGGACGAATATTTACACGAATAGTTGTGGCGGGATGTTGCAAAACAACCCCCACACCCTTGAATCACTCTAACTGACAATTGTCCCACAACACAAACTTTCCCCTTACTTTATCAACCGGACTCTTGGACAGAAGGAAAATTGAAACAAAACATAACCTTAAAGCTATATTACCTTACAAACTAAAATAATTAACAACAAAAGCATCCACATTCAAAATACTTAAAACTGAACAAACTTAATATTAAATATGCAAAAAGCAAAACACCAAAAAACCCTATCAAACTTAAAATTAAAATAGACCACAACCAATATGTATATATTATTTTATAGGACACTGACACTGTCCTCAACACAAGCCAAACAGTGTTTTATGGCAACCTACCACTATCACCACTTGGTGGTCAACTATTCCACTGGGTGGCAATTTGCACACACTACTTCCCTGATTGGGGTCATTGTTATCATCATCATCATATTCATCATCATCATCATCAGCAATCTTAATTCAAAGGCCAAGTCATCATCCGTTCCGAAATCCAAAAAAAAAAAAAAACAGTCCAAAAAAAATTGTATTCAGGCCAGGTCATCAACAGTTGAGCAATCGAATAGCGAAGTCTAAATGCAATCCTTTATTACAGGCCTGGTCATCAACAATAATCCACTTTCAAAACTTGAATCTCTCCAAAGGAAGAATCACGGCCTGCCAAAATAAAAAAAGAAAAACACTTACGAACACTTCTAGCTAACTGAACTATCACACTATAATCAAAGATAAATAATAAATTGTTCCTATCATTCACAATCACGATATGCAAAGATAAACAAAACTGTACTTACTCAGAAAATCAATGAACACTTCCAACGCTGGTAAGAAAAATATATATAATCCAGCGTTCACACAACTGCCTTAAGCTACAGTCAAATAAAAAAAGAATTCGCTCCGAAACATTCACCACTGTCGTAACCTAGCTAAAAACAATGTAAACAAACAACCTCAAATATACAGACAGTCTTTCCCACTACAAACAATCATTCGCTAACTACCACTTGTTCTTCGGCGCGTACCCCGGACACACAAACACACATACACTCCCTCTCTCTCGCGCACGCGCGATTTAGCAAAACTAAAGCAAATGAAATTCTCTCTCTCTCTCTCTCTCTCTCTCTCTCTCTCTCTCTCTCTCTCTCTCTCTCTCTCTCTCTCTCTCTCTCTCTCTCTCTCAGGATTTGGCAAAAACAAAAATTAAAATAAAGCAAAAATAAATCCTCCACATTCCTCCCCCCTTACTTTGCCAAATCCTTCTCACACAACACTTACATTATTTTTTTCATAACCCAGTCGCAGTCGGGAACGGGACCTCCACTCCGAGTAACTGGGCCCCCATATACTCTCTCATTCACTTCTTCCTGATCACAATCATTCTCTACATTAACACTATTCCTATCTAAATCCCTATCATCTAATATATCATGTACAATCATATCTACCTCGTTCTCATCTGGCCCTAAAATTACACTCATTTCTGTAAACAGTTCATCCATTTCCTCAAAAACATTCTCAAATTTAGCAAAAGATTCATTCATACTACTAATCATTCTCCTATCTCTCACTCTCGCATTCGTCATCCTTTGTTTTACATCATCTAATGGAAAACCACACACACTATAGGTATCATTCATACTCAGCCATGATTCATCTGAATTAACACATTTATCTTCCATACACACTTGTACATTTACTCCCTTGTCATACTTATTTCTATTCTCACCTTTACTTATAAAATTTTCCCTTCATTCACCCTTACTTAAAGCTCTCGTATCCTTCCTTTTCATATATTCTACTAACACCAACTGTTTACCTTCCAGACCTAATTCCTCATACATACTAGGTTCACACTTGTTCCTTTTCAACCATTTACTCATCCCATTCTCTTGGATATACTCAGGTACCTCTTTCCATTTACGCAACTGGTTGTGGTGGGCCGTAATATTTTCCACAATACCACCCACACACAACTTACCCAAAACGTAACTTAATCCACTCGAACCAACTTCTAACACCTCATATGGACCTTCAAACTTATCACGCACCTTATTTATATTCATTCTACCCTTTTCAATTACTTCTTTAATCACTCTCTCGCCAACCTTAAAGCTTTCAAACCTCTCATTTGCTTTCCTCCACACATCTCTATCATCCTCAGACACACCCAACCTCGGTCTTACTATCTTTTCAAAATTTAACACAAACTTACATGGAGACATACCCGTACTCTTATGCACTGTTGCATTGTAAGCCCACAACGCTCTACCAACATACAAATCCCAATCATTATCACATGTACTCATCATTCGCAAAATTTCAGTTAATGTTCTTACAGTCCTTTCAGCCAACCCATTCGCACTTGGCATATAAGGAGTCGAATACACATGTTCAATACCCCATTCTCTTAACATCTGCTCAAACTCCCGTCCAACAAGCTCAGGGCCATTATCACTTAACATTCTCTCAGGCTTACACACACACATCAGCAACATCACTTGACCTACCATTCTTGCAACAGTCTCACTCCGTTTATCCTTGATAGGTATTGCATAGGTAAATTTACTCATGTGATCAACCATAACAATCATTCCCACATGTCTTCTCGCAGTCACAGGCAACGAAACACAATCAATCACAAACATCTCAAATGGTTCTTTCATACGTAATCTCAAAACAGGCGGATTAGCATGCACTCTCTGATACTTCCCTTTCTGGCAATCTTCATACGTAGTCGCTACATCCTTACATATCTGACTCAACCCAGGTGTAAACAATCTCTCACGCATGCATTCCCATAATTTATTCTTACCCATATGCCCATATCTGTCATGCACTAACATACACATACTTACTGCTGCATGCATCGGAAACACAGGAACATATATATCTTCATCCATTCCTTTATGTAGAAAATAAACAATATTCTTGCACACAATAAGTCTCTTACTAACTTTCTTATACACCTCTAAATCAGACGGCCATTCTTCTACCTCAATACTATTCAACATACATTCACGTAACCTTTTAATTTCCACACATTCATCTTGCATTTCTTCCACCTCCTCTTTAGTCAGTAGATCATCCTCACTCCTCGTAATATCAACCATGCCAACAAAATTCGCCATAAATACACTATTATCTTATATCACAACTACTTCACATCCATTCTTCAGAAGCAAACCACTACCAATATCAACTGATAAATCATGCAATCTTAAAAAGTCAATTCCTATAAAAAAACAACTAGGCATCTCATTCTCTCCCATTACAATAAAATTATGTTCCACCTCCATACTTCAAGTCACTCGGACAATCCTCCTCCTCACTCAACAACTTGCAACATCTTTCATTACATTGTAACCTTAATATATACTCCCTTTCAGTCTCTTTATTTGCTCGGTACTGCATCGGACGATTCCACCCAAAATACAAATAAACAGTGACACCATACAACATACTTACTACCAACAATACTTTTGATAACAATTCACCCTCAAGCACACTATCCTCCTCCTTATATGCTATTTCTTTCGATACTTCATTCCTAACACTCATTCTAAGTTCATCTACACTAGCAGGTATATCCCTATTCAAACCCTTCAATTTGAACTTATTTAACCCACACAAAATTCATTTATACACCATGTCATCCCCTTCAAAACTTATTACCACCACTAAATCTTCCGGCAACCTTTCAAAATTACTATCATTCTCACTACTATCTTCTATCTTACCATGCATTCTTGACATCGCATCTGCTATCACGTTCTTACTCCCAGGTACATATTCTAGTTTAAAGTCAAATTCATTCTAATCCTCTATTGTCCTCGCAACTCTAGCATTCACAGACTCTTTCCTAATCATGTACACTAGGGGCTGATGGTCAGTACGCACAATAAATTTCACACCATACAAAAATACCTTCAACGCTTTCACGCAAAACCGTATCGCAGCCAACTCCCTTTGAATCGTGGAATACTTTCGCTCAGCCTTATTAAATGCTTTACTTACATACGCTATCACTCTCAACTGTTCATCTCCACTCATTCTTTGCATTTGAACCAAGCAACCACCCATGCTAATTCCACTAGCGTCCGTATAGACCTCTAGCATACTCGCATGCTCACTATAGTCGGGAAAGGCCAAAGTGACGTCTCTCGCAGCCTCTTCTTTCAACTTTTCAAACGTTTCAATCATACGTTCATCCCATTTCAGTCTCGTACTATTTCTCTTACCTGTCCACTCATTCAAAGGCTTCCTTATTCCCGAACAATCTCTGACAAACTTCCGACCAAATTCAATCAACCCTAGAAAACCTCTCAACTCACGCACCGTATGAGGACGTGGAAACTCTCTCACCTTACTCAAAAACTTTTCACTCTTCCTCATACCCGATTCACTCACCACATGTCCAAGAAATTCCACCTCCCCGGCCAACCATGTACACTTTTCAAGCTTAACTTTCACACCAACTTCTATCAAACGTTCTAATACAGCTTCAAGCAACTTCATGTGTTCCTCAACAGTCTCACTAGCAATCAAAATATCATCTATAAAAACAGTCACCTTCTGTCGATCAAACCCAGCCAAAACTACATTCATCGCCCTCTGGAAGGCAGCAGGCGCAATAGCAAGGCCAAAACTTAATCTTCTCAACTGATAATGGCAATTACTACTTGAAAATGCCGTAATGGGCCTGCTCCCCTCTGCCAGAGGCATCTGGTAATAGCCCCTAACTAAATCTAACTTTGTAAAAACTTTCATACCATGCATCTTATACACACAGTCAGACACTACATTCATCGGAAAACGTTCTTTAACAGTTACTTCATTCACCTTCCTATAATCTATACACATACGTAAACTTCCATCCGGCTTTCTTACAGGTACAATAGGGCTATTCCAGGCACTCTTGCTCCTTTCTATTACACCCATTTGTTCTAACTCCTGGCACTGCTCTTCTATTTCTCTGGCAATAGGTGGAGAAAAATGTCGGGGACGCTGATATATGGGGGTATCATTACTAAGAACTATCTTAAATTCAGGCAGCTTTGATCCCCCACAATCCTCGTCACCGCGACTCAAAACTCTCCGTCTATCCCATAACATCCTATACAATTGTTCCCTTTCTCCCTCCCTTTTATTCTCATCTACATTAATTCTTTCTTTCAAACTTTCATAGTCCCAATCGTCATCCTGCTTTATCTTACCCGTCATAGCATGCCTCAATTTAACATACCTTTCATCCTCTACATTGACCAACGTATACATACATCACATGTAATCACCCTCACGTATACCCCGTATTCTCTTCCTCCTTACAGTCGGCAACAAGCTCACATACACCTTCGGCTCCTGCAAATTCAAAATACCATCATACACATACACACTTGTTTTCACCAATTTACTTGCTTCCGAACCTTCCACTACATATTCACAATTGTCACTATTGGCAATTCCCAGACTATTCGGCCATGCAACTTTTACACTGACAACCTCACTCGCATCTCTTGACAATTTAAAACTTCTTTTGCTATTAACGGCACACCTTTCCATACCTTCGTACATACACTCCCATCTTCATTCAAATAAAATTCCCCACAAAATTTACCCTTAACTTTCATCTCTATCATATTTACACTAGGATGTACAATCATACCGCATTTTTTCAAGAAGTTATAACCCAACAACACATCGTATTTGTCATTTACTCCCTCAACCACATAAAAATCATTATCTACCATCATCAGCCCCCCAATCATAACATTTTCTCGTAACTTTCCTTGCACAGATATACTTAAATTATCGATACCTTTCACTTCACCTTTACACCCCCTAAATTCACACACATCCCTTACCTTATCGTATGCATTCCTAAACATTAAATTGACACCACAACCAGTATCAATCAGACCAACTAGCTCTATTCCATTAAAATTTACTTTTGCACTCATGCAGTCATAAGCTCTTTCGCTCATCACGTCTTCATGTAGTAAACCTTCACGAACATGCATCACATTCACTCCGCACACACTCGAGGACTCACCCAGCTGAACCCTCTTACACTCTAGTTTCCCGAACATCCTGGCTGATTTACTCCCTTCTTCCTACATACCCTAGCTACAGGCCCATCTGCACCACATTCAGTACACTTACCCCGTGGCTCCTTGCACATTCTAGCATAATGACCATCCTTACCACAATTACCGCAAATCACATTTGTACGATTACTCCGACATCCACTCGCTATGTGCCCAGTCATACCACACCGATAACATTTCATCCCTTTCTCTTTCTTGCACTCACTAATTCTATGCCCTACCTCACCACATCCAAAACAAGCACCTAGAGCCCATCTACATTCATTCTACTTATGACCTTCCTTTCCACACCTATAACACTTTTCATTACGGACACGACTATCTGACATACCTCGATGCGCACTTACACTCCTATCCCTCCAAACCTGATTCCCTTGCCTAAACCCTTCATTTGTCCTTACAGGTATTCCCACATTACTCGCCCTAGCACTCCTATCTACTACACTATCAGCTACCCTCATCGGTCCTCTCATAACAGCATCTCTAAAACTAACAAATTCTGGCACACTTTCCTCCATTCCAGTTCTTACACTCACAGATTTACTTTCTTTCATACATCTATCCAACTCGTAATCCTCAACTATCTCTAAAATATCATCCCATGTCAATCTTTCTTTCGTCCACCTCATTTTCTCCTTCCGTTTCAAATTAACAAACTCGGCAACATTCTCGGGTACAGTAGCCAAAAACTTCTTCATTAACTCCTTATTCTCATTTATACCTTCATCCCCATACTTCTTCCTAGCTAAAGTTTCCAACCTACATACATACATCGATATCGCTTCTCCTGCATTCATCTGTGCTTCATCAAAATCATTCTTACGCTTATACTTAACACTCCCTTTCATACGTTTTACCTGCTCAATTATTCTCTTTTTCACACTTTCATAATCAACGTCACCTACACTCATTATCACTCCATACATCGTCAACAAATACCCAGTCAAATATTCTCCTAACTCCCTAGCCCAAACTCTTTTACTATCACCATACTTATCCTGACAATACCTCTCATACTCCTTGAAAAACTCGTATACATCCCTACTACTATGCTCATTGAACCTTTCACACCGAGGTACCTCTCTCATAAACACAGTCTTACACACATCACGTTCATTCTCACTGCTATCATCACTGCTACCTTCCTTCTTGTTTCCTACTTCCTCGTTAGAATATAAGGAATCTAATTCCACAGTCGTACTCCTATCCTTGATCATACTCTTCCTAGCCCTTTTCTTACTCGCCACTTTCACCCATTCACGATCGTCCTTGCTATCAGCCCGATACTTTTTCTTCTCTTTCTTCACATCACTTTTACCTTTCTTCTCATGATTCCTATCACATTTCTGTTCATCCTTCCTATGCCTTATTCCCTTATCTTCAATCTCACTATCACTATTACTATTACTATCACTATCACTTCCTTTCCCATTATCACTAACCTTAGCCTTCTCATCCACTATCAACCCATTACCCGAAGCTGAGGACACTCCTCCGACTGCACCTTCA
The DNA here is from genome assembly GCF_036898095.1 of Palaemon carinicauda. Lineage (NCBI taxonomy): Eukaryota > Metazoa > Arthropoda > Malacostraca > Decapoda > Palaemonidae > Palaemon > Palaemon carinicauda. Next base: position 62,548,010 of record NC_090737.1, read on the forward strand.
CCCATTAAAGTTTTCATCATCCCCATGACTTGCCTCATCATAGCTTCCAATCGTTTCTCCGTTCGTTCCTCATTCTCTTTCATCCTCATCTTAACACATTCTTCCACTCTCTCTACAGTTCCCTTCAACTCCCTGAGCTCCTTCTGCATCGCCTCCATCTCCAAGTTCAACCTCTCATTCTCTACTAGCAACCTCTCTTTCTCAACTATCAACATCTGCTCCCGTTCTTTATAATGCCGCAATTCCTCCTCCAAAGCCTTGTATTTACCTTCCATTTTTCTTCAACCTTAATCCTAATTCCGTCCTTCGTCCAACAGTCCGGCTTCCTATCCCACCTCGGCAGTCCCTGTTCGGGCGCCAAAATAATGTGGCGGGATGTTGCAAAACAACCCCCACACCCTTGAATCACTCTAACTGACAATTGTCCCACAACACAAACTTTCCCCTAACTTTATCAACCGGACTCTTGGACAGAAGGAAAATTGAAACAAAACATAACCTTAAAGCTATATTACCTTACAAACTAAAATAATTAACAACAAAAGCATCCACATTCAAAATACTTAAAACTGATCAAACTTAATATTAAATATGCAAAAACCAAAACACCAAAAAACCCTAACAAAATTAAAATTAAAATAGACCACAACCAATATGTATATATTATTTTATAGGACACTGACACTGTCCTCAACAAAAGCCAAACTGTCTTTAATGGCAAACTACCACTATCACCACTTGGTGGTCAACTATTCCACTGGGTGGCAATTTGCACACACTACTTCCCTGATTGGGGTCATTGTTATCATCATCATCATATTCATCATCATCAGCAATCTTAATTCAAAGGCCAAGTTATCATCCGTTCAGAAATCCAAAAAAAAAAACAGTCCAAAAAAAATCGTATACAGGCCAGGTCATCAACAGTTGAGCAATCGAATAGCGAAGTCTAAATGCAATCCTTTATTACAGGCCTGGTCATCAACAATAATCCACTTTCAAAACTTGAGTCTCTCCAAAGGAGGAATCACAGCCTGCCAAAATATAAAAAGAAAAACACTTACGAACACTTCTAGCTAACTGAACTATCGCACTATAATCAAAGATAAATAATAAATTGTTCCTATCATTCACAATCACGATAAGCAAAGATAAACAAAACTGTACTTACTCAGAAAATCAATGAACACTTCCAACGCTGGTAAGAAAAATATATATAATCCAGCGTTCACACAACTGCCTTAAGCTGCAGTCAAATAAAAAAAGCATTCGCTCCGAAACATTCACCACTGTCGTAACCTAGCTAAAAACAATGTAAACAAACAACCTCAAATATACAGACAGTCTTTCCCACTACAAACAATCATTCGCTAACTACCACTTGTTCTTTGGCGCACACCCCGGACACACAAACACACATACACACCCTCTCTCTCGCGCACGCGCGATTTAGCAAAACTAAAGCAAATGAAATTATCTCTCTCTCTCTCTCTCTCTCTCTCTCTCTCTCTCTCCCTCTCTCTCTCTCTCTCAGGATTTGGCAAAAACAAAAGTTAAAATAAAGCAAAAATAAATCCTCCACATAGTATGATAGAACAGGTATTATTGACATTTATCAGTTTTAATATCAATATGATGAAAAGGTAAGAAGAAGGGCCAAATATATACCTAAGAAGTTGTATATAAGGCAGTATTTTTATAAATATCAGGATTTCTTTACATCATTTGTATCTATCTTTACTCACATATTTTGCATGTAACTGTTTTGTCAAATATTACCTATTGTAAAAGGAAAAAAAAAAAAAACATACACATAACAGATATTTTTACTCGCACCTTTGGTAACGGATGATTATACGTATAGACCTCTTATGAGAGTATTTTCTGCAGAGATTTTTAATGAAAAATATCATTTGCGCCCAAAAATACTCAATCACATATCATACTATATGAAATCCAAGGATTTAGCTATAGCCATAAAAAAACGAAATTTTATAGCATTGCAATAGCCAGAAGATGCGGAAATAGAAAGGAAGGGGATATCAAAAAGCTGGGTTCAAAATAATTGAATAATATCATCATTCCATGGGTAAATATAAATATAGGTACTTTAAATTCATGCCTAAAGGGTTACATATATTGGGCCCAAAAACCATTATGATCAAACTACCGCAAAGGCTCTTCTCTCATAGAGACACGCACACTCATATATATATATATATATATATATATATATATATATATATATATATATATGTGTGTGTGTGTGTGTGTGTGTGTGTGCGTGTGTATTCATTGTTGCAAAAATAAAATTGCTTCGGATTTGTGCATCAGCAACCATAAAGAAAATGCTCTTTCACAATGGGAAAAAAACTTAATGTTTTAATATAAAAAAATAACTCTTTTCAGGAAACAAAGTAAAGTAGTACATTAGAATCCACAAAATTATAAAAATGTGCCTCATTTCTTCCGTAACCAAATGCGTTAATAAATATTGAATATTGGTAAAGAGTTGTGAAATATTGGTTGCGGAAATGTCCTTTGTCAATTGGTAAATTTTTTTTTTTGTTCAGGTCAAAGGAAACAACATTAGTCAGATAACCTTTTTACTACTATATTTCTTTTTAGGGTGGGGGTGGGGAGGGGCTGGAGCCTTAGCGATATCAGCTTTACACCCAGTTCACTGATGACCCACGAGGTAGCCGGTTTTGGGGTTAAGGTAAAATGTACAAACAAGCACAGGGACTCCCAATTAAGAACTGAATTGTAGATGAGTGTCTAAAAAGTTACTGGAATGAATTCTGAGTACTTTAAGATAAATAGAAAAAAAGGCATATGGTATCATATATTTTCAATACCTATATAACAAACATGTCATTCGAAGAATTGACGGGGTGAAAAACGTGGCGACGGCAGAAAAAAAAAAATAGAAAAAATACGTTAGTGGAAGTGCGGCCCCAAATATTTTGAGGTGCTTTTATCTATTGGGAAGAATGTAGGGTTCTAGTTAAATCATGTTGGAGTTAAGGAAGCCTGAATAAGGCCAGAGGATAGAGCGATGAAGATATTGAATAGCAGTACCCTTAATATTGAAAATGTGGTAAAGCAAATAGTGGTGATTAGAGTTGAGTGTGAATAAGTCGATTCGCTGATAATATGTGACATTTTCCTAAACAAGGAATGGGTATGATTTCATAAGAGAAAATGTTTAACGATGAGGAAAAAAAAAACAGCTTGTTTAATTAGTTAATGTTTAAAGAAGGAATGTAGGCCACTCAAAATATCCTATACTGGAAGTTAGTATGATCGCATTTACTGTGCATATTTTCAATGTATATTCTATTACAGTATGGTTTCAAATTGTAGGTGTAATCGTGACAGTTTAAGAGTTCAGGATGAGTATATTTTTAGTGTTTCAAATTTGTAATATTCAAATTTGCCGAATCAATGGTATTATTTTCCAGGCCGAATTGAAGTCAGACGATTTTCTCATGTATTATTAAAATGTTAATGACTTGCTTTCATTAAGTAGTAAATAGTATTTTTTTTCGGGGGGGGGGGGTGTTCTTAGTATTAATTTAGTTTAGTTCCATTATTTTGCTTTAAGAATGAATACGTTATTTTTGTATTGGCTTTTCTTACATGTCACTTAATTTGAGTTATTCCTCCACAGTAAAGTAGTACAGTAGTCTTAGAGTATCTTACATTTCAATTATAGTACTATATACGTGTTTATACAAAAAATCTCACCTGAGGATCCACTAGCCCAGAACCGAAACAAAGTGTGCTCCCCATTTCCATACGTTGTTCCTCGGCAAATACATCTAAATGTATGGAAGGCTTGGTTGCGCTTGGAGTCGTCCTTCTGATAATAACAAGACCTCAGCTTGCTAACCACTACGACGCTTTTCCTCAAAAAAAAAAAAAAAAATAGAATTTTAGCATCTAGATAAAATCAAACAAAGATTTGTCAGGTCATATTATAGCGGAATAATAGAATTGTGCGAAAAAAAATTTCTTAACCAGTTAATTATTCTTCAATCACATTATTATAATAGGAAATTTATCGGCAGTAGACCAGTATGAACATATATTACAAAATGAACTAATGTTGATAATGGAAGTCAGTATGATAAAACGAAGATCATTAGTTATGGATGCAGGAATAGTGGGAATGGGTTATTTGTTAAGCATTGGAGATGATCGTAGGATAGAAAAAAAAATGTCACGGAATGGGTGAAGTTTTCAAGTATGGTCCAATTTTAACGATGTTTTAACGTATACTTTGTATAGCAGTAATAAAGTGCTTCCTATTAATTTGGGTCACTTCGATACTGTCAACAGCCGGGGTTTGGGGAATCTTGGTATTTGTCGGCTAAAGGCAATTGAAACTAGTTTTTTGAGCCATGGAATTTTAGTACCGTTAAAGGGAGAGAGACTTGTTATGTTGACCCTATCACATTATGGTAACTAATGATAATTCTTATAAAAAAAAAATGGTAGCCTATTAGTTTTTACCTTCATTTCACATGACAAATAAATGGAGCTTTCGAAAACGTAA
>NC_090737.1:62567570-62570070 GCF_036898095.1 Palaemon carinicauda
GCTGAATTATCACAAGGCCTTTATATTTACACGCTACAGTAATGAGATTGGAGAACAGCTGCTTCACTTGAAATATTTCTTTATTTTGTTAGAAAATCTTCCAGACTGACACAAATCTGTCTGGCCTTGTAACCATGCAATATAAGACTTGTGTCCTGATCCAACTGCTCAGTTACAAAAGAAATATCTTTAATGTCATAATGATATTTTGAAACTCTGACACATAATGGCTTGGTGATTCCTTATGACCTTACCAATTTTTCGGCTTTTCAAGACCATGAGTAAAACTAGCATCATCTTTACCTACAAAGGCATGAAAGACGGAAGCTGAGGCCTGGGCTTCTGAGTCAAGCTTTTTCAGTAACCTCATAGAATGGTAAATATTCATTACCTACCAAGTGTACCTATAGTTATTTTATTGAAGTGTATTCACTGGCATAGTAAGCACAAATAGCAATGAAGTTTGTTTTATTGCTGTGCACCACCACTCGTTTTGCAGTATAAGTCTTGTGTCTGCTACTGCCTGCTTACTTTTAAAATCCGCTACATTTGAGGTGGCTTTCTGATTAACAAGAGGAGTAATTATCTCATCAGAGAAATCACCTTAGAGGAAAACTGTAATACTATTGCATTCTTTTGGGCTTGACCATGCCTTACATAGCATGTAAAGCAGCTGAGCTTTGTTGCTAGAGTGCTTTACAAAGCTTTGTGTCGTTGTTCAGATACTTTTATACAGAGTAAAAAAAATCGTAATGATCACATGTAATGGACACTTTCGTTGCCTAATTTAGGTTACACATTGTGAAATATCTCAATAAGCCAAAAGATCATGTAAATTGCATCAAAAATTTCACAAGTATTAACTTGATATATCTTCGTAAAAATCCACTGGGAATAAACAAGGAAGAAAGGAATTATTGAACACTCATGCATTCCAGTAATTCATTTCACAGATATCCACCGCAAAGCCAGACACAATTATCTGTGAAAGTCTGTGTAAAGGTGTGAGCTTTGGAAGTATTCATTCCTGTACCGTGGTTGTTAAAGGTTTTGGAGACTGAGACCAAAGTTATCAATTTAACAACTGGCATATTTTGACCTGATTCTTAATAATTATGCAATACAGATGTCGCATCCTTTCCATTCTACCAGTATGGTGGAGTTTGTTGAAAAAAAAATAATCTATAATTCTGCCTGACATAGCTACAAAAACACAGCCAACTTGGTTGTTATCTTTATTTATCTGTGATGATCCAGGCTCATGATGAATGGTTATTTCACCGTGATGCACTTGAAGTATTTCTTTGAAACATCCATACATTTCAACCGTTTCAACCACCCAAATAGGAAGATCATTCAAAAACTTCGTCAGAGCCAGAATTAAACTTCTAGAATACTGTGCAGTATAGAGCGGCATGGTGGAGAAGGCCTGACTATTTGAATTAACTGCATGCCTAGTATTACAAACTGGATGGAATTGTATGGGAAGATCTAAATGTAAAATATCATCAAAATTATGATAAATCTCATACAACAAGCATAATGAGCTAATTGAGCAACGATGCCTGAGATTAATATCTAGATCAGAAATTAGATATTTAATAGACCGAAATTCCTGCCCAACAAGTTAAGAAGAGAATCGGTAGCTGAAGACCAGAGAGGGAAATGATAGTGAAAACAAGGTTCAAAAATTCAAGAAATAAACTCCTTTTTCGGAATAGATTGATCACTGAAAATCTAAAAACACTTTCCCAATAAGCAAATTTTTTGTGCAATCGAAGAAGACACAGACATAATGTGTTTCTCAGAAGTAAATTTGCTTTCGAGAATAATACCTAAAATTTTAAGTCATAAAGAGTTAAAGAAACATCAGTTTTGCGATCTCGATATTAAGGAGCCACTGTCCTGGACCTACTTAAAATCATACTTTGCCTTTTATTAGGATTCAACTTCATGCCCCATAATTTGCACCATGTACTAACTTTATCTAGATTTCTCTTAAGAGATTCAGCAACCCTAGATCTACATTCAAGAGATAGAACTGATGCAAAATGTGCAGCATCATCTACATGTGCAAAAAGCTTGTTTTCTACGCCAAACCACGTGTCATGTTCATATAGTATGAAAAGTAATGGGTCAAGAACATTACCCTGAGGAACTTCAGATATCACACTCCTATAGTCGTCACTGTAGTGCCCATCAACAACTCTTTGCGATCTATTACTTAAAAACTCAATAATAATGCTAAAAAACGACCCACCCACTCCCAACTGTTTGAGTTTGAAAAAAAACAGCCTCATGATTAACATGTCCATAGGCAGCACTAAAATCATGGGCAATCATACGAACTTCAGACCAAATTCACGTAATTTCTCTACAGCATTGGAGATGAAACAAGGGAATCACATGCTCCAAGGCCTTTACGAAAACCAAATTGCAAACAAATGTCTGCAACCCTATTAGGAAATTTTTTCCAAAAATTTTTTTTTTTCATAAAGTT
>NC_090737.1:62575070-62577570 GCF_036898095.1 Palaemon carinicauda
GTTTCCTAAATCTGAGAAAATGGCTATAGTCACACCAGTTCTGAAAAATGCACTGGACTACCAGGAATTAAGCTCATATAGATCTATTTCAAATATATCCTTTGTCTCATAACTGCTTGAATATGTAATTCTTGAATAACTAGTCAGCCACTTAGAAGTAATAGATGCTTTCCCCTACAACCAATCTGCTTACAGAAAACTATACTCTACGGAGACAGCCATTTGTTCTGTTGTAAATAATATGCTAGAAATAATGGATGAAAATAAATGTGGTATCTTAATACTGCTCGATCTCAGTGCTGCTTTTGATACAGTGGTGCATGAACTGCTACTAAATGATCTATGGTCCATCGGCGTTGAAGATCAAGCCTTCGAATACATAAAAGACTTAGTTGGTAGAAATTACTGTGTACAAATTGGAAACTCTTATTCATCATATGAACCCTCAAACAGAAGGGTACCCCATGGGAGTGTACTTGGCCCGATCTTATTCTGCATATACTATTGGTCTATCGAAAATGCTACAAAGGCATGGCGTCAAATTTAAACTATTTGCAGATGACACAGAATTTTACTTCTCCATAAATGATACACATGGCACTACTGAGACTATAAACAGAATCCTTAGTAGTGTTAGAGAATGGATGACATTTAAAAAACTAAAATTAAATGAGAACAAAACTAAATTCATGGTGGTGGGCAAGAGAAACAGCGTGAAAAACTCATGTGATATTAAAATGAACATGAATAATGACTCGGTGCCGATATACTGTATAGTAAAGTTCGAGATCTAGGTGTATTTCTTGACTGTAACCTGTCTCTAATTGCCAAAATAAATAATGTAATAAAAACTGCTGGTTATCATCTAAAAAATATTGCGTTTATAAAAAAGAACCTGGATGAAAATTCTGCAAAGTAACTTGTGATAAACTTTGTTATTACCAGGATTGACTACTGCAACTCTGTCTACTACAATTTACCAGTAGTTGAACTTAAGAAATTATAAAAGATTATACACAGAGGAGCAAGACTGATAAAAGGTGTCCCACCTAGAGAAAGGATCACCCCTCTACTAATCGATTTACACTGGCTGCCGATTAAAGCGAGAATTGAATTTTGAATATGTACAATAACCCACCAAGTTATCAGAGCCGGGTATCTCAAATACTTAAGAAAATAGCTACATATTGCGCAGCCAACAAATCGTGTCGACACGAGAATAGTTACAGATAGCTTCAAACTGTTGGAACTAGATTTATATCTAGTTTAGGCTCCTGAGCCTTTAAATATACGGCTCGAGACTATATGATAAGCTCCAACGAAACATACGAATGGTTGAAGAAACTAGGGCTTTCAAGAGGAAACTGAAGACTTCTTATTTCATGAGTCTTTTGACACTGACGATTTAACATTAAATGACAATACCCGATATGAAACGTTAAATACTCTGGACGAACAAAGTAAAACGACAGTGGATTTCCTATAGAGAGTGGGTTCCCCTGCTGTATGCGACCGGAAAAGCAGCCATCAAAGTAAATAAGTAATGTAATTAGCGAAGATGGTGAAGAATGGTTAATTACAATTTTCAGTACGAAAAAAAAAACAAAAAAAAAAAAACATGAATTTGACAAGTAAAAGTACCGAATGTTCATTGATATTGATCTTTCTCCGTGGCTAAATGGTAAATCACTATTGTTACAAGTTTTCTAGACCAGGATTCGAGTCCTGGCCAGTCAGAAGCTATTGTCTTTGAGTGGCTTCACCTGGAGCTCTGATCCCGAGGTAGGTAAGAGAATCCAGACATTAATGAATGAAATTACAAACATACAAATTGGCTACAATGGTAAAGATGGGTTGATTTCAATTCTAAGTACAAAAAAACCTGAATTTGACAGAAAAAAAAGTACAGACGAATTGTCATTGACTTTTATCTTTCTTCGTGACTAAATGGCAAATCATTGTTTCCTAGAGCAGGGTTCGACTCACAGCCAGTCAAGAGCTATTGTCTGTAAGTGGTTCTGCCTGGGGTTGTGATCCCGAGGTCGGTAAGAGACTCCAGAATTTAATGTATGAAATTAAAATTATATGGTTTATTTGAATATGAAAAACACATCTAAATATGTAAAATATATCATTAATCAAATGCCAAGTACAAATATACCAATTAGCAACAATGGTGAAGATGAATTGACTTCAATTCTACGTGCATAAAAACTGAATTCGACTAGTAAAAGTACAGAAGAATTTTTAATAACTTAATGTTTGTTCGTGGCTAAGTGGTAAGTCACTGTTGTAACAAGTTTTCTCGACCAGAGTTCGACTCCCGGCTAGTCAGAAGCTATTGTATTTGAATGGTTCCGCCTAGGACTCTGATCAAAAGGTCGGTAAGAGAATCCAAACATTTATATATCAAGTTATATGGCTTATTTGAATATGAAAAACACGTCTAAATGTGCAAAATTTATCGTTAATCGAGTGCCAAGTACAGGCATATCAATTA
>NC_090737.1:62585070-62607570 GCF_036898095.1 Palaemon carinicauda
CCCTGAGGTGTGGGCTATCAAACTGACGACAGTGCTGGTACCTACAGGCTTTGCCAAAACCTTTTGGCACACTATCCTATAGTATCTATACTGGCGCCGTGAAGCTGCTTGCGGCAGTGCCGCCACTGGCGGCGCTGCCTTCAGCGAACGCTTGGTATTTTCTGGAGGAATACTTGCCATATGGCTCCGCCGCCCTAGGCACCTTTGCCCTTGACGGTGTTGCTGTTGCTGGGGGGGGGGGGTGCTAGTACTAGTCTGTGGGAGTGTTTTAGTGTACCAGCGCCTTAACCCTGGATAAGTACGATGGGTCGTTCGCGACCCCGAGCGTCAAAAAAAAACAGGTTTTTCTCACGTGACTCACCCCCGTGACTGAATTTGTGGGTGATCGACCTACACGCTCTAGTAGTGTCCAGATGTGCATTGCTGTAGCTGTACTCCTTCCCCGATTTCTGAGACGCGTCGGGGTCGAGCGCGACCGAGTTTACCCTTCTAAGGTAATTTGCATAATTATCAAAGTTATTACGTATTATGAAATTGTCGTAGAATGGTGCAACTTGTATAGGTTATCAGTTGTGGAAAGTCTTGGTGGATTGTTTGGCTACCATGTGCATGATTTTTTTTTTAGTTAAAATGTCGTTCATCACCACGAGGACCATTTTACCGCGAGTGCCCCTTTTTCATTTTTTTTCATTTTTTTGCCAAGTCATTTTTCCGTAAGATATTGCCAAATAGTGTCGTAAAACTTTTGCTTGTTTAGTGTTGGAAAGTGTGTCTAGATGATCTGGCTACCCATGCGTGACTTTGTTTTTGTCAGATACGACGTAGTTATTGGTATATTGGGTATTTAACTGCGGTTACCAATTTCTGTTTTTTTTCAATATTTGTAAAAATTACTACGTAGTAAGGAATTGCCGTATATTATTCATTTTTTTTTTATGTTTATGTGTTAGAAAGTGTGCCTTGATGGTTGGGCTAACACGTGCATGTCTTTTCTTTTATCTGAGATGCCGTATATTAGAATGACGGGCATTTTACCGCGAGTGCCCCTTTTTCATTTTTTTTCATTTTTTTGCCAAGTCATTTTTCCGTAAGATATTGCCAAATAGTGTCGTAAAACTTTTGCTTTTTTAGTGTTGGAAAGTGTGTCTAGATGATCTGGCTACCCATGCGTGATTTTGTTTTTGTCAGATACGACGTAGTTATTGGTATATTGGGTATTTAACTGCGGTTGCCAATTTCTGTTTTTTTTCAATATTTGTAAAAATTTACTACGTAGTAAGGAATTGCGGTATATTATTCATTTTTTTTTCATGTTTATGTGTTAGAAAGTGTGCCTTGATGGTTGGGCTAACACGTGCATGTCTTTTTTTTTTATCTGAGATGCCGTATATTAGAATGTTGGGCATTTTTCCGCGAGTGCCCCTTTTTATTTGTTTTGCATTTTTTTGCTTAGTCATGTTACACCGTAAGGAATTGGAAAGTAGTGTCGCAAAACTTATATTTTTATAGTGTTGGAAAGTGTTTCTAGATGATCTGGCTACCCATGCCTATTTTTTTTTAGCCAGATATGGCGTATATATAAGTATGTGTTCGATTTTCCTGTGATTGCCATTTTTTCGTTTTTTCCCATTTCTTTCAAAATTACTACGTACTAAGGAACTATCACAGAGTAATGATTCATTTATATGTTTATTTGTCGGAAAATGTGCCTTGATGGTTTGCCTAGCACGTGGCTGAAATTTTTTTTTCTGAAATGTCGTATATTAGAATGGCCATTTTTCCACGAGTGCCCCTTTTTATTTGTTTTGCATTTTTTTGCTTAGTCATGTTACCGTAAGGAATTGGCAAGTAGTGTCGCAAAACTTATAATTTTATAGTGTTGGAAAGTGTTTCTAGATGATCTGGCTACCCATGCCTATCTCTTTTTTTTAGCCAGATATGGCGTATATATAGGTATGTGTTCGATTTTCCTGTGATTGCCATTTTTTCGTTTTTTCCCATTTCTTTCAAAATTACTACGTACTAAGGAACTATCACAGAGTAATGATTCATTTAGATGTTTATTTATCGGAAAATGTGCCTTGATGGTTTGCCTAGTACGTGGCTGAATTTTTTTTTTCTGAAATGCCGTATATTAGAATGTTAGCCATTTTTCCGCGAGTGCCCCTTTTTATTTGTTTTGCATTTTTTTGCTTAGTCATGTTACCGTAAGGAATGGGCAAGTAGTGTCGCAAAACTTATATTTTTATAGTGTTGGAAAGTGTTTCTAGATGATCTGGCTACCCATGCCTATCTTTTTTTTAGCCAGATATGGCGTATATATAGGTATGTGTTCGATTTTCCGGTGATTGCCATTTTTTCGTTTTTTCCCAATTCTTTCAAAATTACTACGTACTAAGGAACTATCACAGAGTAATGATTCCTCTAGATGTTTATTTGTCAGAAAATTTTGTTTACTTCTTTTTTTATTGAATATCAAATTTTTTTAGCTAAAATATTATATTTTACATTTTTTTTTTCGATTTTATTTCCCTTCAAAAAAATTTTTTTGGGTCAGAATTTTAATTTTATAGTCGTAAAATAATCGACAATTATCCAGCAACCCACCATACAATTTTTATGCATATCCAATAATAATTAGATTAGTAAATAACACCTTGAAATTGACATACCCTTCCTACATTTCAAGTGGCAGATTAGGGAGTCTGAGTCAGTGTGGTTGGCGGCCATTTTGTGGACATATCCGAAGCGTAAGTTGCCCTATCTATATATATTCTTGTTCCCTATAGAATTTGTGATATTTTGGTATATTTTTACCTGCATAAATATCATATTATATATTAAATTTATGTATTTTTTTACGAAATTTCTAAGTACTCAAAAAATTACCTTTAGATATGGCCCCTGATATAAATGTAATTTACAAAATAATGAAGATTTTTTTACATATTTCTATTTTAGGATAACATATATTTATTCCCTAAAAAAATTAGCCACTTCCTATTTCATTTGGGTACCCAAAAAAATTCATGAAATTTGGACAAATTATTTTGGCCAAAAAAAGTTACCCTTTTTTTCTCATTTCAGATCTTCACCTCCATGGGTCTGACTTCATCCAAAATACATCAAGATGTGTCCTAAACATTCAAGAATCAATTCCTAAAAGGATTTGTGTATATATGTATAAACTTTTTTTTTATGAATTTTTATGTCAGGTCTTTTTTTTCTACTTAATTTTTTAAAATATTTATAATAAATAGTTTTTCTGCAGATGAGTAGTATTTATCTTTACAGTTGTTTTAAGCATTCATTGAAGTTTTTTTGGCAAAAGAAAAAAGGAGGTTACTGCAAAAACTGATTTTTCAAGAATTTTTTTTGCCGTCGGGGTCGTTCGCGTCCGAGTATACCCTTAAAGGGGTGTCCGAGGAGCGTACCTATCCAGGGTTAAGCCACATAGGATGCTGGTGGCAAAGCTGTTACCCCCTAGCGCTGATGGTACTTCCGGCAACACTGGTACATCTGGCGTACATGCCTTTGGCAGTGCCATTACCTAAGGACTATATCGCCAACTTTCGACATTTCATTCCATTCTGTAGTATCCGAAATGGCAATACGTCGCTGCTTACGGCAGTGCCGCCACTGACGACAGTGTCGCCACTAACGACACTGCCTTCACCTTTGGGAAGATGTTTTCTGCGGAAACCTTGACCTTTATCACCGCCGCCCTTGGGCACTATTGCCCCTGAAGGCATTGCCGTTACTGGCGGTGGGGTTAGTACTAGTCTATGGGAGTGGATATCTGTACCAGTGCCTTATGGCCCATAAGACGTTTGCGGCAATTCTGTTCCCCCTCTAGCATTTCCGGTACTTCTGGCAACGTCGTTACCTATAGGGCACATGTCTTACTGTCCTTTTATCTGAGACTGTCTTACCTAAACTAAGATGGGCTCTTTACTGACTGTATGTGAATTCAACTACAGATTAACATAAAAGCCTTACTCCTTCAACTTTTCAATATTCTTTATGTATACTGGGCCAGAGAACTCCTTTTCCGAAGGGTTTTATAGGCTATTGCATTGAAATAACCACTACATATGGTTACGGGTTTCCTACCAATTTGTCCATTTCCCTCTGAGTGTGTGGATTGGATAGTTGGGTGATAACTATATCGGCTAGTTCCAACTCCTAGCTTTTCTATTGAGGTTATCAAGTTGTTGTTACAGCCCTCGGGTTGCTATAGACTCTTGCTCATTAACCGAGACGTTGAATCCTTAAACTTTTAAGTTTACCCTTACCGTTGTCTTCTAAATGGCCATTTCTCTGTGGAGATATAGAAGTGACGGTTCTTTCCATGAGTACCTCCCCATCCCCCCTATTTGGGCCTATAGCAACAGATTTTTAGGAGGCTATTTTTTCCAATCTCACGTTTTTCAATAGGGGAATGGACATTTCATACTTTCTCTCCTTTCTCACCAATTGCTTTTACACACAATTTGGGGATAACTATTCCCTCAATTGGTAACATGGAATGTTAATAACCCATTTCTTTCCGCCTTTGGTTAATGTTATAGGATGTAGTACTCATTTAAACCCTTTTCTCCTTACAGGCAGTGCCTATGACGGAGATGCACTGTTGAGTGCAAATTTGTATCAGGACTGTGAGGCATCCTTGTAGTCCCGATACTTGCCGCACACATGCAAAGTGTAGGAGGATGAAAGGTCCAGTATTGTACGGGGACCATCAGTATTGCATCATTTGTAAGGTTTTACTTCACTCTGTATGGGGCTCGTAGGATACATCCGATGATGACCGCATGTTCCTACCACGGTCCCTTCGCACTTGGGTAAGAGGATGAGGTAAGTCTAATCTCATCAAGGATTCAGTGGTGTCTACAACTTTCGACCCAATTATGACAACGTCCTCCCGGTCTACGGTGATGATTATTTTTTCCATGACGGGGGCTGTTCCTACCCTTTTTCCTCCCAACATCTTATGCTGGGCTCATGGAGCCCCTCAGTTCTTGTGTATCAATGGTACTATAATGCGTCTGTTACTTATGGCTAACATGGAAGCCTTCATGGAAGGATATTAATAATACCCGATGATGATGTTCAAGGCCTCATGTGAAGAGATCCAGGCCTTGAAGTAGTAAGAGTAGTCAACTAGGTATATGGTCTTGCCCTCCTAGCTACCTTATTGTACGCAGCAATGATGACGGCAGGGTATATCAATATACATATTGTTGCCTACGGTAAGAGGTTAGCCTCCTTCGTGGCTCAAGACAATGTGGTCTTCCCCTTTGCCCTGTAGAGCTACGCTGCAGTGGAGATAACCATCAGTACTGTGAGGGTAAGCCTCTCCCAACTTTGGAAGAGTAAACACCAGCCTCACCTGTCTTACCACATGATGCCGTCCACTGGACCAGTGCCCAGTTTATTTTTTCTGAGAGTAAACTGGATAAGGATGCGGCCGGACACCAATTTCATGAGAAGCTGCCTAGAATTCCTGAATACCTTCTAAAGGTTGAGTTGTAGGCCAGACAATTGTTGTCAGTATCGATGTCTCTGCAGTGCTTCATGGAGATAATGATCAGGAATTTTGCAGATGTCTCAGTCGTTCCTTGCTGGCGAAAACTCATCTTGCCATCCTAATGAAGGATCTTTATTCTTCTTTTTAAGCCTGTCGAGCCTGTAGAGAATATATTCTTAACACACCTTCCATCTGCTACGACCTGGAATGTTTCATTATCTCTAGCATCTGTGGAAAAGACCTGTTTCCTTAGAAGTTAGTGGAGGAAGTTACGGATAAGGCTGTCGCAGAGCTTAGAGCCTTTTGTAGAAGTGGGGGATCTCATTGAAGAAGAAGTTAACCCCTGGGAGAGGCGCAAAACCAAAGAGGTCTCGCAAACTGACTTATCATCAAAAGTCGTTTGTTCTTTCCTATGACGTTATCCCTCAGATTGTCTAACCTGTGCCATAATAAGTGGTGTCATAGTCTCCGGACCTCCACCCTGTGTATGATTAAGGGTTGTCTTCAGAGGCCATCTTGACAGAGGAGGCAAGTCCAGGGGTCGGGTACTTACGAAACGACAGTGGAGGAATAGGTTCACTATCTCAACATAAATAATGAAGGCCTCCCGGGAGGGGGGCAGCAGGCTTCTTTCAAGGATGTGGGTTCTTCAGTCCTTGTACACAGAACATCATTTCCAATGGCTTTGGTTGGAAGTGGTAACAAAAGTCACCACAGTTCAGGAGATTCTTTCAGAAATATCACCTTATCTGGAACATTATGTATAAGACTTTCTGAAGAGAAGAGTTATTCGCTACGTGAGATCTATGAGATTTCAAGGTCGTCTATTTAGCGTGCCGAAAAGGTTTTGAGCATGCCTCAAACTATTCTCGTCTTTTTCCGTCCAGGCCTGTTCGTTCAGTGCGACAGGTTCCGGATGTTGACTATTTCGCAGATACAAACCTTACCACTCCGGGAGGCTTTCATTGTCTCCATAGATCTTACCGACGTCTTTGTATCGTCCGATAGATCGACACTTCTCCCCTACCTTGGTTTCAGCCAAGAGAGAAAGGGCTACGTATTCAGAGGTAGGCCAGTCGGGTTCAACATGACTCTGAGGATTTTCATGAAGTTTACCGACGCAATCGTACAAGAACTTTGGGAGGTAGGCCTTCAAATAGAGGCGTGCCTGGTCGAATGGCTAGTGTGGGCTCCCTCGGCACTGAGTGCTCGGAAGCAGCCATTCGAGTTGTACGGTTCCTCTTGTCCGTTGGATTTCAGGTCAACTTCAAGATATCAAGACTGACTCCAGCTCAAGATTTCCAGTGGCTGGAGATTCGTTGGGACCTTAAGTCTCACTCCCTTTCTATTCCTCTCTACAAGAGAAAGGAAATAGAGACGTCATTTAAATCTCTGATCGAGTCGGGGATGATCACCAGGCGACGCAAAGAGGTGGTTCTAAGACTTTTACAATTCACCTCTGTAACGAAGACTTTCCTCAATGTATGACTCAAAGATGCAAGCAGAGTTTTTAAAAGGAGAGCCTCCAAAGCTCTTCGCAACCATCAGACGATGACTCCGGTTTTACTGCACAAGCAACTTAGACCGTGGTCCACTGCCAAAAGTGTTTCACAGACGGTGCCGTTGCGATTTCCTCCTCCAGTAGTGACACTTTGTGCGGACGCCTCGTTGGATGGTTGGGGGTGTCATAACCCACCCAAGAAAGTACAAGGCTGTCGGTCTCTGAAATTTCAACAATTCCACATTAATATTCTGGAGTCCATGGCAGTCTTCTTGTCCCTCAAGAAATTATACTTGAAGGAGAACATTCATATCCGTCAAAACCTCGACAACAGAGTGATAGTCCATTGCATTAACAGACAAGAGTCGAGGTCTCCTCAAATAAACCACGTAATGATAGCTGTCTTTATGTTGGCTCAGAAGAATGGTTGGCACTTGTCAACACCCTACTTTCGGGGAGATCAACTCACTGGCCTTCAAGTGAATCTGTTTGCGACGAGTCTCACCGAGATAATTCCCTGCTAGGTAGCACCGAAAGGGGATCAAGCAGTACTGGGCGTGGACGCAATGTCCCTAGATAGGAATCGTTGGACGACGATTTACCTATTTCCACTGTTCAATTTCCTCACGGAGGTTTTGGACAAGCTTCAATCTTTCAAGGGACGGCAGCTCTGGTGGCTTCTCTGCAGCCAAAGAGCAACTGGTTTCCCATCGTCATGGGTTTGATACCCAAGTAGGTGCCATGACCAACCTGATTCTGTCTTAGGAGGAACAGCAGGAGATTATTTACACTTTATCATTGAGATCGAACAACCCTCATCTCATGATTTTTACGCCATATCCCTGGGAAAGAAGTTCTAAATTCAACGTGATAAGTGGGTATTTGCGGAAACTATCAGTCGTCCAACACCATGACTCAGTATGCAACGTCATGGACGAAATGGGTCAAATTGGTCAAAGGCAAAATCCATAGATGATTACTATGGATTTTGTTTACGTTTCCTGCTTGCTTTGCACGATTAGGGTCTAGCTTCCTCCACGATTTTGTTGTACAATTCGGTCCTCGTTAGATCTACACTATACGCCTTCGATGTTGGCTTTAACTCGGATCTCTTCCACAAATTCTGATTGTTGGACAAGGCTTTGGCTGTCCGGTCCACCGAAGCCTATCTCTTGGTCTTTGGACAAAGTTTGGCAATTCGCTTTGGACAGAGACAATCAAACAGCTTCTATTCATGATCTCAATCAGAAACTAATCTTTTTAATTGCCATGGCTTCTGGTGCTCAGGTTAGTGACATTTTGATGCTTTCTAGAGACAATGACCACATGGCATATGTGGATAATGTTGAGGTTAATTCAAACCCTGATTCCCCTTTCTGGCTAAGAATGAACTTCGCTTTAAACATTGGGGTCTATGGAAAAGAGTTCCCCTACCAGGTGATCCTTCCCTCTGTCAAGTACACTGTTCAAAAGTGTATTTACTAAGAGCAGTGCAGTTTAAGGGTGGTCATTTGTTTCAAACAGATACAATGGAATCTGATTTGTCTCTGAAACATTTAAGAGCAAAAATTGCTTATTTTATACGAAGAGCGGACCTGGCTAGTATGACATCGGATCTCGACCCTAGGGACGCGGTTTCCTCCTTGAACTTTTTCAAGGATATGTCCTTTGAGGGACTGCAGACATAAACTGGTTGGAAGTCCACTTGGGTTTTCTTCAGAAATGATCTGAAGAAATTGGAGGAGATACGTCCTTTTGTGGTGATTGCAGGAAGTGTTATCAAACCCGCTGCAATGACGTAGCCAGCAATGCGTCCTAGGGCACTCTTTTAGCTTGTTATTAACAATGAGTAAACATTTGGTTTTTACTTCAAGGAGAAAAGGGAAAAATTTATTTCATAAATTTTCCTTTACAGCTTTACATGTGTCTTTCAGACGCTATGTGTGTTCATTTATTGCTACAGCCTAACTGTCTAAATGGTAGTGAAGCTATATCTCATTTGGTTCGGATGATTACCTCTTTTATTGTACAGGCGTGATCATGTCTATTGACCAGGTTTATATTGTCATAAGTTTCCTATGGTTATTTATGTCATGTATTTTTCTACTAATCTTATTTCTGAGTATGGACGGGATATATTTTCTTTGTACAAAGATTTTCCCTATGAGGTTAATGGTGGTTGCTCGTCAACCTAGGCACTAACTCTTTTGAGGAAAACGCTGTGAATTGTTACATGCCTTTTAATTTTACGCCCTACTATTATAATTATAATTACTGTAGCGGCATTAACTTTAGTGTGCCTTCTCATTATAACCCTTCCTGAACATAATTGGATTTAGTCTCCTGGCGGGTTTTGGTTCCATACGCCTCATCAATGATGCCTCCTTTAGTTTTGGGTTCCTTAAGGCTCCAGACACTAGACTCAGGTGAATTTTCAATTACAGAGGGCGGGCCTTTGGTCCTTATTGCCTCCTTGTCGGACCATCATGCTTGTTAATACTGCCTCCGAACTGCTCAGGATATATAGATGAGAGTGATACCTATGCCTTGACGGATTAATCCTGTAAGTGCATTTTGGTATTGGGACCTCTCTCTTAGGGGCTTCCTACCGAGGTATAGGTAATTCTATGGTACACTAACATCAGGACGACATGGCTCGACCCCAAAAAACGAGTTTTGACGTAGGAAAAATCCCTTTTTGGATGAGATAGCCGTGTCGTCCTGATGGCCCACCCGATACGTTGTCCCTTCCCAATGCCTCGTCAGATGCCTCTTCTCATGGTTTTTATGCTGCTATGTGGAATGAGTTTATCAGAGATGAACAGTACTATGATGGGAGAGGATATGTAATAGCTTCTCGCCTATTCTCCTCCTTAGATTCTTAGACTGGTTTAAGTCTGTTTTGGGGTACAGATATCTATGGTTATCTACGGATATGTCCCTGATTAATGAACCCGAAACTAAAGGAGGAATCATAGGTGTGGTATATGGAACCAAAACCCACCAGGAGACTAAATCCAATTATATTCAGGAAGGATAATAATAAGAAGGTACACTAAAGTTAATGGTGCTAGAGTAATTTTAATTCTAATAGTAGGGCGTAAAATTGAAAGTCATGTAACAATTCCCAGCCTATTACTCATAAGAATCAGTACCAAGTTTAACGAGCAACCATTATTAACCGCATGTGGAAAATTTTTTTACAAAGTAAATACATCCCGTTCATACCCAGACATAAGGTATCATTAGGGGACAAATACATAAGGAACCATAGGGAACTTATGACAAGATAAACCTGATCAATAGACACATAATCATGCCTGTACAAAAAGGGGTAATCACCTGAACTAAATAAGATAAAGCTTAACTACTATCTAGAAAGTTAGGATGTAGAAATGAAGTAACATACATAGCGTCGGAAAGACACATGTGAGCCTGGAAGGGAAATGATGAAATGCATTTTTCCCTTTGCTCCTTGAAACAAAAACAACTGTTTACTCATTTCTAATAATAAGCTGAAGGCGTGCCCTAGGACGCATTGTGGGCTTCGTCATTGCAGCGGGTTTAATAACACTTCCTGCAGCCACCAAAAATGGTGTATCTCCTCCAATTGCTTCAGATCATTTCTGAAGAAAACCCAAGTGGACTTCCAACCAGTATATGCCTGCAGTCCTTCAAAGGATATATACTGGAAAAAGTTCAAGGAGGAAGCCACGTCCCTAGGGTCGAGACCCGATGTCATACTAGCCAGGTCCACTCTTCGTATATAGTAAGTAATTTTGGCTCTTAACTGTTTCAGAGACAAATCACACCCTACTGTATCTTTTTGAAACAAATGACCACATATAAACTGCATTGTTCTTAGTAAATACACTTTTGAACAGTGCACTGGACACAGGGAAGGATCACCTGGTAGGGGAACTATTTCCCATAGACCTCAACGTTTAAAGGGTAGCTCATTCTTAGCCAGAAAAGTGGGATCAGTGTACAAATTAGCCTTACCATTATCCGCAAATTCAATGTGGTCACCGTCTCTAGAAAGCATCAAAATGTCACTAACAATTCACAGCGTTTTCCTCAAAAGAGTTAGTGCCTGAGTTGACGAGCAACCATCATTAACCGCATAGGGAAAATCTTTGTACAAAGAAAATACATCCCGTCCATACTCAGAAATAAGATTAGTAGACAAATACATGACATAAGGAACTAAATGAGATAGAGCTCACCTACTATCTAGAAAGTTAGGATGTAGAAATGAAGTAACATACATAGCGTCGGAAAGACACATGTGAGCCTGGAAGGGAAATGATGAAATGCATTTTTCCCTTTGCTCCTTGAAACAAAAACAACTGTTTACTCATTTCTAATAATAAGCTGAAGGAGTGCCCTAGGACGCATTGTGGGCTTCGTCATTGCAGCGGGTTTGATAACACTTCCTGCAGCCACCAAAAATGGTGTATCTCCTCCAATTGCTTCAGATCATTTCTGAAGAAAACCCAAGTGGACTTCCAACCAGTATATGCCTGCAGTCCTTCAAAGGATATATACTGGAAAAAGTTCAAGGAGGAAGCCACGTCCCTAGGGTCGAGACCCGATGTCATACTAGCCAGGTCCACTCTTCGTATATAATAAGTAATTTTGGCTCTTAACTGTTTCAGAGACAAATCACACCCCACTGTATCTTTTTGAAACAAATGACCACATATAAACTGCATTGTTCTTAGTAAATACACTTTTGAACAGTGCACTGGACACAGGGAAGGATCACCTGGTAGGGGAACTATTTCCCATAGACCTCAACGTTTAAAAGGAAGCTCATTCTTAGCCAGAAAAGTGGGATCAGTGTACATATTAGCCTTACCATTATCTAGAAAGCATCACAATGTCACTAACCCTAGCACTGGAAGCCATGGCAATTAAAAAGATGAGTTTCTGATTGAGATCATGAATAAAAGACGTTTGATTGTCTATGTGCAAAGCGAATTGCCAAACTTTGTCCAAAGACAAAGAGAAAGGCTTCGGTGGAGCTGAGAGCCGAAGCCTTGCAAAACCTTCGGAATTTTGTTGAAGAGATACGAGTTAGAGTCGATATCAAAGGCGTATAGTATATACTAGTGAGGGCCAAATTGTACGACGAAATCGTGGTGGAAGCTAGACCTTAAACATGCAAAGCAAGCAGGAAACTTAAGCAAAATCCATAGTAATCGCCCTGGATTTTGCCTTTGTCCAATTTGACCCATTTCGTCCATGACGTTTTATACTGAGTCATGGTGGTGTTAGACGACTCATAGTTTCCACAAATACCCAATCATCACGTTGAATTTGGTACTTCTTTCCCAGGGCTAGGGCATAGAAATCATGAGGTGAGGGTTGTTCGATCTCCATGTTAAATCATAAATAATATCCTGTTGTTTCTCCTGGGATAGAATAGGGGTGGTCACGGCACCAACTTGGAGTTCAAAACCATGATAATGGAAAATTTATTGCTCTTTGGCTACATAGAAACTCCCAGAGCTGCCGTCCCTTGAAAGATTGAAGCCTGTCCAAAACCTTCATGAGGAGCTTGAACAGTGGAAATAGTTGAATTGTCGTCCAACGATTGCTGACCAGGGTCATTGTGTCCATGCCCATTACTGTTTGATCTACTTTCGGAGCTACCTAGCAGGGAAGTATCTTGTTGAGACTCGTCTCAAACAGATCCACTTGAAGGCTAGGACCTTGATCTCCCTGAAGGTGGCATGTTGACAAGTGCCAACCTTTCTTCTGAGCCAAGGTAAAGACGTCTATTATCATGTGGTTTATTTGAGGAGACCTCGACCCTTGTCTGTTGATGCAATGGACTAACACCCTAGGGTCGAGGTTTAGATGGATATAAATGTCCTTCATCAAGTATAGTTTCTTGAAGGACAAGAAGAAACAGCCTTGCACTTTCTTGGGTGGGTTATGACACCCCCCCCAACCATCCAACGAGGCGTCCGCACAAAGTGGCACTACTGGAGGATGAAAGAGCAACGGCTCCGTCTGTGAAAGACTTTTAGCAGTGGACACGGTCTAAACTTCTTGTGCAGTAAAACCGGAGTCAGCTTATGATGGTCGCGAATAACTTTGGAGGCTCTGCTTTCCTAAATTCTGCTTGCATCTTTGAGTCATACATTGAGGACAGGGGATGTTACCAAGGTAAATTGTAAAGATCTTAGAACTACCTCTTCGTGTTGCCTGGTGATCATCCCCGACTTGATCAGGGATTTGACTGATGTCTCTATTTCCTTTCTCTTGGAGGGCGTAATAAATAGGGAGTCAGACTTAAGATCGAAACGAATCTCCAACCACTGGAAATCTTGAGCTGGAGCCAGTCTTGATTTCTTGAAGTTGACCTGAAATCTAAGTGACTGGAGGAACCGTACAACTCGAGTACGCCTTTACTTGAAGGCCTTTCTCCCGAAGTTTTTGTACGACTACGTCAGTAAACTTCGTGAAAATCCTCAGATCCACATTGAGCCTGAATGGCATAGCTCTTAATACGTAGCCCTTTCTCTGCAAGCTTAAATCAAGGTAGTGGGAGAAGTGTCGACCAATCAGAAGATACAAATATGTTGGTAAGATCTATAGAGACAGTGAAAACCTCAAGGGGTGGTAAGGTCTCTATATGCGAACTAGTCAACATCTGGAACCTGTCGCACTGAACGAACAGGTTTAGATGGGACAAGACTAGAATAATTTGAGGTATGCTTGAAACCTTCTCTGGCACACAAAATAGACGGCCTTGAAATCTCATAAATCTCAAGCAGCGGATAACTCTTCTCTTCAGAAGGTCTTATAAATAATGTTCCATATGAGGTGTTGCTTTTTGGAAGAAACTCCTGAGCTGTGGTGGCCTTTGTTAACAATTCCAACCAAAGCCTATGGAAATGACACTGTGTCCAAGGACTGAAGGACCCACAATCCTTGCATAAGGCCAGCCATCCCCTACCGGGAGACCTTCATCATTTGTGCTGAGGATTTGACCCTCTTCCTCCACTGCTGTTTCGATGTCCATGACCACTGGACTTGCCTCCTCTGTCAAGACGGCCTCAGAAGATGACCCTTACTCATACACATGTTGGAAGGCCGGGGACTGTGACAATACTCGATAGGGCACAGCATAGACAGTTTGAGGGATAGCAGCATAGGAAAGAACAAACGACTTCCGATGATAAGGCAGTTTGCGAGACCTTTTGGGTTGTGGGCCTCTCCCAAGGGTGTACTCCCCCTTCAATGAGATTCCCATCTTCTGGAAAAGGCTCTAAGCTCTATGACAGCCTTATTCGTAACTTCCTTAACCACCTTCTAAGGAAACGGTCTTTTCCCCCGATGAAATGTTTCAGCTCGTGGCGGGTGGTAGCTGTAGCAAGTATATGGTCTCTACAGGCTCAATGGGCCTGAAAAGAGGCATAAAGGTCCTTCATAAAGGTGGCAAGATCATTTTTTGCCAACAAGGAAAGACTGAATCGTCTGCAAAATTTCCGATCATCTCCATGAAGCACAACGGAGACATCGACACTGACAACCTTTGTCTGGCCTACAACTCAGCTTTAAGAAGGCGTTCGGGAATTCTGGGCAGCTTCTTATGAAATTGGGGGCCAGCAGCATCCTTCTCCAGTTTACTCTCAGCAAAAATAAACCGGACATTGGTCGAGTGGACGGCATCCTCTGGAAAGACAGGTGAGACTGGTGTTTACTCCTCCAAAGCTGGGAGAGGCTGACCCTCACCGATGGCTTTCTCCACAACCGCGTAGCTCGTCGAGGCAAAGGGAAAGATCATATTGTCCGGAGCCGCGAAGGAAGGCTAACTTCTCGCCGAAGGCGACAAGCTATATATTGATACACCCTGCCATCATCATTGCCACGTGCAATATGGTAGCTAGGAGGGCAAGACCTTATACTTAGTCAACTCCTCTTGCTCCTTCAAGGCCTGGATCTCTTCACATGAGGCCTTGAACATCAGCATCTGGTAATACTAATTCCCCTCCATGATGGCTTCCATGTTATCCATAAATACCAGATCCATTGTAGTACCCGAGGTTGGGAACTGGGGAGCTCCATGAGCCCAGTAGAAGATGTTGGGAGGAATAAAGGGCGGGAACAACCCCCGTCACAGAAAAAGTAATCCTCACCATAGACCAGGAAGCTGTTGCCGTTGTGGGGTCTAAAGTGGTAGACCCACTGAATTCTAGACCTACCTCATCCTCTTACCCAGATGCGAAGGAACCGCGAGAAGAACATGCGGTCGTCATCTGAGGTATCTTTCGAGACCCATACGAAGTGGAGTAGAACCTTACAAACACTGCAATCCTGATGGTCCCAGTACGATACTGGACCTTTCCTCCTCCAACATTTTGCATGTGTGTGGCATGTATCAGGACCACAAGGATGCCTCACAGTCCTGACACAAATCCGTATTCAGCAGTGCATCTCCGTCACAGGCACCACCTGTAAGGGGAAAAGAGTTTAAATGAGTACTACGTCCTCTAACAGTCACCAAAAGCTGAAAGAAATGAGTTATTAACATTCCATGTTAACAATTGAGTGAATAGTAATTCCCAGATTTTGTGTAAATGAAATTGGAGAGAAAGGAGGAGATAAAGTACGAAATGGTCATTCCCCTATTTAAGAACGTAAGATTGGAAAAAATAGCCTCCTTAAAATCCATTGCTATGGGGGGGGGGGTGAATTAAAGGCAACGGTATGGGTAAACTTAATAGTTTAAGCAATCGACGCATCGATTGATGAGCAAGAATCTATAGCAACCCGAGGGCTATAACAACAAACTGATAATCTCAAATAGGGAAGACCCAGAAGTGGGAACTAGCCTCTAGTTATCACCCCTCTATCCAATCCATGTCCCTAGAGGGTATGAACTAATTAGTAAAAAATCAATAACCATATGTAGTGGATATATTTATGCAGGGGCCTAGAATACCTTCCGTAAAAGGAGTTCCCAGGCCCAACATACATAAAGAAGTCTCAAAAGTTGAAGGAGTAAGGCCTTTATGTTAATCTGTAGTTGAATTCACCTACAGGCTGAAGAAAACCCATTTTAGTTTAGGTAAGACTGTCTCAGATAAAAAGGACTGAAAGGCATGAGCCCTATAGGTACCGGCGTTGCCAGAAGCACCGGCAACCCCAGAGGGGAACGATATTGCCGCCAATGTCCTATGTGCTCTAAGGCACTGGTACAGATATCCACTCCCATAGACTAGTACTAACCCTGCCGCCAGTAATGGTAATGCTGGAAGGGTCAATAATACCCAAGGACAGGGGAGATAACGGTCAAGGGTTTCCGCAGAAAAAACCTTCCAAAGGTGAAGGCAGTGTTGCAAGTTGTGGCACTGCCGTAAGCAGCGACGTATCACCGTTACGGGTACTATAGAAGAGTATAAAGTGTCAAAAGTTGGTGACAAAGCCGTTAGATACTGGCACGGCCAAAGGCATGTACCCCATATGTACCAGCATTGCCGGAAGTACCGGGAGCGCTAGGGGGTAACCGCATTGCCTCCAGTGTCCTATGTGGCCTAAGGTGCTGTCACAGTCAACCACTCACACAGACTAGTACTAGCCTCGCTGGCAGTAATGGTAACACAGTTAGTGGCAAAGGTGCCTAGGGCGGTGGAAACAAATGGCAAGGGTTTCTGCATATAACAACAGTAGTGGCACTGCCACAAGCAGCGACGCATCGCCAGTACAGGTACTATAGGATAGTGTGCCAAAAGGTGGCAGCAAAGCCGTTAAGTAGCAACATTGCTTTCAGTCTAATAGCCTACCTCTCAGGGATAAGCATACTGACGGCCATGGAGGGTCAGACCCCAGAAGGAATCAACCCCTACGATCAAGTAAAATGATAAAATTCATGCAAATTCCGTCCCGGAAAGGCTACGGTATAAAGAGTGATGATGGGATGGGGTACCTATACCCATGCATCAAAGGAGCATTGATTAACAATCCCCAGAACAGAGACGATGACAAGAAAGTCATGCTCAGAAAGAAACCTAGATTCAATCCGAGGGTTATCCAAGCAAGGAAGAGTCTCTAGACAGACACTCTATGCCGCTGCACCCTGAATCCCAGGAAAGGTTAGAAAGACTCTAAAATAATGCCATGCCGTCAGAAACGGCGGCTACTGTCCGATCGAGAAGTCTCAGAAGCTAGGAGGTAACAGTAATACATGTAAGTCGGCACACCGACATGCTGAGATCACCCTTCACAAAGGGGAGCTCCAATGGACTGTGCAGTCCTAGCATGGCAGATCACGAGCAAATGCAGAATAGCAGACCAACGGATCGCCGAGAAGGGCTAGGCTAAGCCTAATAGGTCGATACCGCAAGTCGAACTAAAAATCCTAGAGGCTAAGAGGGAACGACAGTACAGGAAAGCCGGTGCACCAACAAGAGGAGAACACCCTTCGCAAAGGGGAGCTACAAAGGACTGCCCAGTCCTAGCATGGGAGATCATGAACGAATGCAGCAAGGCAGACCAATGGATTCACCTACGAGGGCTAGGCTAATGGCCAATGAGGGCTAGACTAAGCCAAATAGGTCGATGCCACATATCTATCAGGAAATCCCAGAGGATAGAAGGGAACGGCCGTACAGTCGGCGCACCGACAGGGAGAGATCACCCTTTGCAAAGGGTAGCTCCAATGGACTGCAAAGTCCTAGCATGGGAGATCATGAACGAATGCAGCATGGCGGACGAACAGATTCACACAAGGAGGACTAGGTTAAGTGTAATAGGTCGAAAAAACCGGGGAATCGAAGGCAGGTAAAGATGCTCAGTAAATTAGTAAAACCGAGGAAAAAACCCTCTAAGGGTAAAATGGTCGCTGCCAACGAGACCGGTAAGAAAGACCTGATCGCCATCGCCAAACCCGTCTCCAACAAAACTACTACACTCTAAACTAGGCTAGCCGAGACCGACACACATAAAACTAAAACTAAAACTTAAACTACATCAATGCATAGTAAAAGTATACACAAAACAGAGCGCAAGGCATAGTAATCTCAAAATAAAGCTAGCTAACATGATACTAGTGAAATAATACTAAGTGAACAAGAAATAAAAATCTGAGAAAAGGCGCACTTAACAGAATACGAATGCATAGGGAAGCTGTGAACAAAGGTATAAGTTTAAAAAAGACAAACAGTACTATGAAGAGGAGAGGATATGTAACATCTCCTCACCTTTCCTCTTCCTTAGATTCCTACACTGGGTTAAGTCTATTAGGGGTGCAGATACCTATGGTTATCTACGGGTTACGTCCCTGATTATACACAATATATTAGGATAGTTGTTCCGGGGGTTAGAACCCTCTGATACTTGACGGTAATTCTCTTGTAATATCACTCACAGAAATATTATACAGTAGGAAGCTGCCTAGGAGAACTTCCATCAGAACGACCTGGCTCGTGCCCCGCGCCACATATATATATATATATATATATATATATATATATATATATATATATATATATATATATATATATATATATATATATATATATATATATATATATATATATATATATATATATATATATATATATATATATATATATTGTTAGAAACCAAAAATGAATTATAGAGGTACGAGTTGCAAAAGAAATGGAAAGCAAAACTGTTTCCTTATAAGGAGTACAGTTAACGTAAATAATTGTGTCCGACTGTGGGAAATAACCGTTCGGTCGTTAGCTTGACTCGAAGCTTTACCTATTTTTCTTAATAAATTAAAAGTAGATAACTTGATGCTACTTAGTATAGTAACTATTAGCATTAATGATAAATAAAATGAATAATAAAATTAAACTTATGAATTAAATGATTTAAATTAGTAATTGCCTAATAGGCCTTAAGCTCGCGCGTGCGTAATATTTACCTGTCAAAGGTAAGAAGTAAATTACTTCCGAGGCTACCACAGCCACGGCAAACAGTTCCAATAAAAAGTAGTCAGTGGAAAGGCCGGCATCTTCATAGGATATCCAGAACTAAGGTTTTATTCAATTAACAATTCCACTGCAGTTATACACTGCAAACAACAAAACAAACATTATCAGACAGTCATAAACATAAATAAACGTTTGTGTTAACTAAGAAGGTACATACATCACACTCCTTATGAACAACAGGATAATATAAACAGGTTTATTTTTACCACATTCTTCCCTTCTGAGTTAATTTCACGTGGAGTAATCCTGAAGGTACTTTGGAGGTTGCCTCACTCTCTCTGACCTTTGAAGTGGAGGAGGTGAGGCTACCTGTTGAGGCACTGTACGTGATTCGTGAAGAGTGTCATTCTGAGGAGCAGTATCCACATGGGAGAAACCACGTGCAATCTCCTGGGGAGCATTCGCAACTGACAATTCCTCAAGAACCTCGGACTGAGGTGCAGGATCCCTAGCATCTGAATTTTCTCTGTTGTCACTAGCCAAAGGAGCAAGATGTCTTAATGAAACCGTAGTCGCCCTACCATCTGAAAGCTTCACATGAGCATACTCAGGGTTCGTCTCTACGATTTCAACCTCATCCACCAAGGGGTCGTTCTTACTGTGTCTTACATGGCGTCTCAGGAGAGCACGTCCTCCTTGGATAAGCCAAGTAGGCAACGATTGGCCGTTGGTGGACCTTCTACTATGCAGGAAAAGGCGCTCGTGAGGAGTACTGTTCGTGGAAGTGCACAACAAGGAGCGTATAGAATGGAGAGCATCTGGGAGAACAGTTTCCCACTGAGACACATCAAGGTTTCTTGTCTTAAGGGCCAATGTTAGAGTTTTCCATATAATTCCGTTATATTTTTCAGCCTGACCATTCCCTTTAGGATTATCAGGTGTAGTGCGACTGGAAGCTACACCTTTCTTCATCAGGAAATCCTTCAGCTCTTCAGACATAAAAGATGCACCCCTGTCAGTGTGGATGTATGCTGGCATACCAAACAAAGCAAATAGTTCCACCAAACAACTGATGACAGTTCGAGTGGTCATATCAGCGCAAGGGAAAACAAAAGGGAACCTTGAAAATTCATCCACAACCGTGAGGAAGTACTTGTTTCTAGATTGAGAGGGAACTGGGCCTTTGAAATCTAAGTTCAGCCTCTCGAATGGCTGGGTTGCTTTGATCAGTTGTC
This sequence comes from Palaemon carinicauda, assembly GCF_036898095.1. Lineage (NCBI taxonomy): Eukaryota > Metazoa > Arthropoda > Malacostraca > Decapoda > Palaemonidae > Palaemon > Palaemon carinicauda. Next base: position 62,605,255 of record NC_090737.1, read on the forward strand.
CCGAGTATTTGAAGAATCGAGGTTTGAGCTCTAAACACACTTGGCAAGAGGTGGTAATTTTCTTCACTTCTTTTACCGAGTAAGGTAGATTCCGCCCTCGGACGAAATGCATCATACGAGATATTCCTGGGTGACATAGGATTTCATGAAGTTCTCGGAGTTTATCAGAAGTAGTGGCACCACAGATGCGGGAGAGAGCATCAGCTAGTATGTTCTCTGTTCCTGGACGGTATATTATATCATAGTGAAAACATGAGAGTTCAACTCTCCACCTTGCTATTTTGTCATTCTTTATTTTACTGTTTGATTTAGAGTCAAACATAAACTTTACACTACGCTGGTCCGTGATGAGCTTGAAATGGTGTCCAATTAAGTAGTGTCTCCACTTCCTCAATGCCTCCACTATGGCATAAGCTTCCTTTTCCACTGCAGAATGTCCCTGTTCACTAAGAGTGAGAGTGCGGGAGAAGAAAGCCACTGGGCGATTATTCTGTGTCAGAGTAGCTAATATTGCATGACCTGAGGCGTCCGTTTCCACAGTGAAAAGAGAGGTGGGATCAATGGATGTTACCACAGCACTAGCAATGTCTTTCTTCAAGTTCCCGAGAGCTTGCAGTGCTTCAGTAGATAAAGGAAAACCATTGGCTTGTGTGAGAGGGCGGATTTTCTCTGAAAAGTTTTGGATCCATCTAGAGTAATGTGCAAGCAATCCCATGGTCATGCGAAGAGAAGCTGCATCCTTTGGGGGTGAAAGATTCCACAGTGGTTGCAAGCGTTCTGGGTCGGGTTTGATTTCCCCATCCGTTACTGAATACCCAAGTAATTTAATGGTTCTGACTTTGAAGTCACACTTGTTATGGTTTAGAGTCAGGTTGTATTCCTCGGCCACCTTCAAAAACCTTCTTAAATTTTGGTCATGATCCTCCTCTGTCTCACCACACACAGTAACATTGTCTACATAAGCAAATGTACCACCTACTTTTTCTTTCTTAAGGATTTCGTCAAGCACACGTTGTAAAGCAGCCACTCCATTTTTCACTCCAAATGGAATGCGATTGAACTCGTAAAGTTTACCCCCAGCTTCAAATGCAGTGTACGGTCTCTCTTCTTCTCTTATTGCAACTTGATGATATGCACTTTTCAGATCTAAGGTACTGAACACCTTGTACCGTGCAATGTTGTTCACCATCTCGTCGATATTTGGCAAGGGGTAAGCATCAAGATCAGTGAACTTGTTTATAGTACGAGAGTAATCTACAACCATCCTCCTTTTCTGATTCTCCCCTGATGTCACCAGCACTTGAGCTCTCCAAGGAGAATTGCTGGGCCTTATTATTCCTTCCGACATCATACGCTCAATCTCCACTTCAATGAACTTCTTGTCACTCAAGGAGTATAGTCATGACTTATTAGCCACTGGTCTACAATCTGGCGTCAGGTTCTTGAAAAGGAAAGGAGGGGACACCTTAACAACACCTAGTGAACATATCTTCAAAGGAGGTTTCTCTCCTCCAAAATCCATTTCCAGACCAGAATGTTTCCTCAGGAAGTCATGGCCTAGAATCACATCACTACATAATCTTTGTAACACCTTGAGTTCAACACCGTGATAAATCTCTCCTTTTAACTCCAAGTCCACACTGCACAGACCTAAGATGTTTGAGGACCGGGATTCATCAGCCATGGAGATTTTTCCATGCTCTGGAGACATAGTTAGTTTGTTTAGGTCCACTAAATTATGACGCACAAAGCTGTCCGAACTCCCAGTATCAATAAGGGCACTGACAGGGCTACCATTAAGCTTGAGAGGTGTTATAGATTTTTCAAGAAAATTAGGGGAGGCCCCCACTATAGAAGCTAGCATTGCTGAAGAATATTTTGGGCTAGAAGAGCCACTCGCCTGTTTCACAGAGCGGCACACCTTAGCATAATGTCCTTGCTTCTTACATTTCAAACACACTGCGTCCTTAGCAGGACACTGAGTTCGGGGATGCCGGTTGTTCCCACAAAAAAACATCGAGCACTAGAAGTAGCAGCAGAAACAGACACACTGTTATTTTCAGCACTAAACGATTCCTCCTCTCGATTCATTGCTGACACAGCAGCATTAACAGGTTCTGCTGAAGAGTAGGAGGCTGAATGCTTCTGGGTCATTTCCAGAGTGCGGGCCTGTTCATAAGCAGTATTTAAGCTCAGTGTCAAATTCTCCAACAGACGCTGGCGTATTGCACCAGAGACCAAACCATTAATGAAGGCATCCCGAACATAACTGTCACATGCTTCCTCCGCAGTTACACTTTTGAATTGACAGTCCTT
>NC_090737.1:62612570-62625070 GCF_036898095.1 Palaemon carinicauda
TATATATATATATATATATATATATATATATATATATATATATAATATATATATATATATATATATATATATATATATATATATATATATATATATATATATATATATATATATATATATATATATATATATATATATATATATATATATATATATATATATATATATATATATATATATATATATATATATATATATATATGAGTGTATATATATATATATATATATATATATATATATATATATATATATATGTGTGTGTGTGTGTGTGTGTGTGTGCATGGATAAATATATATACATATATATACATATATATATATATATATATATATATATATATATATATATATATATATATATATATATATATATATATATATATATATATATATATATATATATATATATATAAACTAACAAAGTCGATTATCGGCCTCAAATGATGTTTCTTTGTATATGTATGATACAATAAACTTAACCGTGTAAATGAGAACTATAACGGCATTTACTCATTACTTGGTAATTTCTTCACCTGATTGAAACCCAAATGAAAAAAAGGCTACATAAAAAAAGACACTATGATATTCTTAATGAAAAAGAGAAAACGATATAAAACGCACCATCTATTTTAAGTCAAAATAAGTCAGCGCTTTGTCTCTCAATGTCTCAATCTTAACATTCCACCGTAATAATAAGGAAATGTACATATAATTTATTTCGGTTGAACTGGGTGAATTAGAATAAAATTATTTTCTTTTGTGTAAACGCAAATGAGAGGTAAGGGGCGGGGCTTAAGGTTTTGTTGAGTAGTGGTGTTCGGTATGTATTCATTCTGGCGTTCAAACTTTGCACGGGAAAGTTTGAATTTTTAGGGTATTATCATATACTGTGATAACCGGAATCAAGTTTAGCGGTAACATGTTTTTGAGCATGCATGTATATGACAAGCTGCTTGTCTAATGAAAACTTCAGAAGTTTTCAGATGTGGGTGATTTTGGAATGTGGAATTAAAATTGTGTGGGAGTTGACTTCCTGTAATGCAAGAACGCTAAATGAGGATTATCATATACTGTGATAACTGGTATCAAGTTTAGCGGTAACATGTTTTTGAGCATACATGTATATGACAAGCTGCTTGTCTAATGAAAACTTCAGAAGTTTTCAGATGTGGGTGATTATGGAATGTGGAATTAAAATTGTGTGGGAGTGACTTCCTGTAATGCAAGAACGCTAAATGCAAAAAATAAATATTATTTTGTTCTTTGGTTGTTTATTATTTCTTATTAAGTGGGATTACAAAAGAATTTAGAAAACATGTAACTGTTAACCTCTTCCAGCATTATCCACAGGCCTCAGTGTTTCGAGAAGTATTTTTTTCCTTTCCCGATTGCATCAAGTACTATAAAAAAAAAACACACACACACACCACAGCCACTTACTAAATAATATGTTTCTACTCTAACAAATACCGACTGTTCAATGCTTGACCTTATTTTGTTATGCTTATTCGTCTCTCTATAGCAGTGAAATCACATCTCTCTACTTATTGCCGATTTACTTTCCACTTGTTTGTACTTTTATAATGTCTTTAGTTTAAACCCTAACCTATACTGATAGTATCTCACATTTATTCTTATGAGAAGAATTACATCAAGAACATATTTTACCTTTTCTAAAAGAAAAAATAAGTAGGGACTTTGCGATAGGACACATTTCTCGGCTCCGTTAAGAAAAAAAAATCTTTATCCTTAATTTCGTATATAAAAATTACGAGATTTTTAATGAGATCATCATGTAATAACATTCCAAAAAGAACGTGTTAATAAACATCATGAAAACGTGCAAAGTGAGTTGACTTTTGTGTATGACTCTCCAACAGGCTTTTAACTTTTAAAGGTTTATATGTATAAAGATATAAAAATATATAAAGAAATTCTGTGCCAAACACTGGTAGAATGTTGACAATAAAATGCACCTTTGAAGCTTCTGTTGTTTGAAAATATAAAAATAGCTATCATTGACATTCACTGTCCCAGAATGATTGATATCTTTTTATCAAGTATTGTTTCCTGAGGTGTATCACGAAAAAATAAAACTGCCCCATGAAGCATGAAACGAATATATTTCCAGTCATGAATTCCTTCACATAATGCCCACTGATACAAAAAGATTTTTTTTTTTTTTTTTTTTTTTAGGATTTAATGATAACAAGTTACATCAACGCAAGTTCTATTTCCGTTGATCGCAATCATTTTCTTATCATACTAAAAGAAAACCATTTGATGCTTACCTTAGGTTATTCCAAACTACTCATAGCAGAGAAAACCCTGAAAATTTTTATGTAATTCTCAAATGATTGATACCGTTTTTTACAGTTGTAAACAGAAAAATGTGATGTCAAGTAATGGATAGATCCAAACTCATCAATTACAGCTTTCAAACTACTATTTAAATTAATGTTTTCTACTTCCATGAATAACACTGATTAAATAGGTCATCCACCTTCAATGACAATTAAAACAAATGAGGAAAGGGGACACTCAAATCGATCACTTTATTGGAAATGTAGTCGGTGAAATACTATCAAAATTGCCAGAAACTAAACAATGCTGTCCCCACTCTCCCCCCCCCCCTTTTTTTTTTACTTTTACTTAGTTTCAATTGTTTAAAAACAACATTAAGACAATATACTCTGAATATATTACAAAAGAGTCAACAATTTCTTAATCAAATTCTCTTAACTTTCTCTCATATTTATATTTATATCTATATTTTTCAATAATTTGGATATTTTGCTGGAAATACAAGTAATAAATTCAACATCATTTTTGAAAGATTACATAAGGATGGAAACATAACACTCCTGAAAATATAATAAACCATTTCTACCGATGTGTACAAACAGTAATAATTTCAATGTTTCTTTGAAGGTTTTAGGTAGCTCTAGTGTATGATTAGTTTTATTAGGTGGAAGGCTCTCCCCCATCTTCATCCCTATCAGTTCTCAAAAGTGACTTGCTGATATTAGTGTTCACCTCATCAGCTCCACACATGAACCTCTCTGAGGAGATGATGCACTAAGATGAGTAGGAACAGTAGGACCTGCAACTGGTCTTACTGCACCCACATTTCATAAGATGTGTAACTGTGGCTGGAGCTGGATGATCCTCTGTTGGTAGAGGCACAAGTCTTCCCCCTTTTTCGTTTTACCAAAAGGTTGATGCTGGTGGTAGCTGAGAGTGGGCAGTGTTATCTTGATACCTCACCATGGCGCAGTGACAAGCTTTAAGCAATGACTTCATGTACGACTCCTTGAGTTGATGGCACCCTTAGAACTTCTTGTTATTTCTTGGTGAAAAGCTTCTACTTGAGATCACGAACATCCACCAAAGATGTATCAGGCTCATAGAGCAAGAAAATAAATGTCTCACCGACCAGCTCAGCGTCAACTCCCTGCTCTTTGGAGGTTTTTAGGGGAGCAAAAGCAGATATCAACTCAATGAAGCATCTTTACAGTGCCTACCAGCACGCAAGCTTCTCCCTGCCACAAAAACGACCAGTTATGTCTGCTCTAGAAGTAAGGCTTCAGCCTTTGCAGCCCCAAGGTAATTCACTATTGGCTCCAAAGTAATAATTCTCTTTTGATTTCCATACCAGTGACAAAATATGTGTCCTTGCAGAGGTGATGGTAACAGCGTATTGCAAACACAAACACGTCATTGTCAGGTGACTGAATGTAAACTTCTGTTGTTCATCTTCGAGCAGTATCTAGATTCTGGAGAATAAGCCTTGTGTCGGCTTCTCCATGCGAGCTGCAGAGATGCTGAACATCCATAGAGTTTAAGACCATCTTCTGCAATTAAGTAACTATGAAGACTGTTGTCCGACCTACAAAATGACGGAGCGTTTTCTTTGTAAGATAAACAGTCAATTAATTTTTGGTCAATTAGGTTTCAATCCTCAGGATTCAAGTGTAAACCGCAAATAGAACAAACTCTTGCAAGAGTTCAAGGAACATTTTGCTTCTAGTGAACTGATGAACTATAATGCCGATGGCAAATTGCTATGGCCATTCCAAGCGATAGCAAAATGGAGTATCTGGTTATTTTGGCTTGTAATGGACTTGGAATTTTGACTTGAACAATGAAGATATTCTGACTGATAGGTAGAACATCATTAATGGTGGCAGAACGAACTATCTGTCTTTCAATGTTTCTAAATGGTCCTGCAACCAACAAGCAAATGAACGAGTAAAGTGCTTTGTGAACATGTTAAGCTTGATAATTGTGCCATTGTCGATAGAATTTTCATGGGGGTTTGATCTGAGAACTTATATTTGCATCCTCAAAACTTACTTGATTTCATTCTCAGTGGTCCTTGGCATAGCATCCCCCATGGCAGCATCAGAGCCAGCTCTATGAATACACGACCAGACTCATTGTGATGTTTTGGCTCCATGAAGTGGACATCAGTGATTTGAGATGCAATTTTCTACTTGAAATCTGGTATTGATGGCTCTGTTCGCACACCATTTGATTCAAGCATACTAGAGTAGGCAGACTTGAGATCAGTAATGTTGGGAACTTTCCCAGCCTTTAGTTGACTGCAAACCAGGCTGACGAAATCAATAAGGAGACTTCTTTGCCAATAATTGCTTCTTGCTTTGCACTTTTTGATACTGACTGCACCTCATTAGGCATTTTGAACTCAGCAAGACCAATAATACTTAACATTAAGGGCATGAGCATCATCCTCAGTGATAGCAGCCCTCAGCTGCCCCTTTCAAGTCTGGCTCTTGCTTGTATCAACAGGCTTTTCAAGTTGTTTCCCATACTGAATATACACACCTCATGAACTGGCTTATTTTTTCTTGTTGGCAGGAAAAACACATGTTTGCATTGAAAGGAGATGCTGCTAAATTGTACTGTAAGCATTAGGTTTTTTAGCAGTCGGGTATACAAGCGGCATCTGCAGAAGAATGTCAGCCAAGCCTTCTAGTGTCATAGCTTGGTGTATTCTAGATAGCCACTATGAGATGTCAACCCATAACATCCTTTGAATACCATTTTACTTTCTTCTCTTTCAGGTCACTGGCAGTATACCGTTTGCTGGTATGTGAATATTCCATTTCCATACTGTCCTCATTCATCTAAGCACTTGAGGAATTTCACAAGATCACGTTCCTTACATATGCCTCATACTTCTTTTAATTCCCCTCTCTTATCCTGGGGAAACACTTACTCTCTGTCTTATGTATGTGCATATCCATTATATATTTCTAGATATTCATCCATGACATTTATTTGTTGTCTCTTTGCATGTTCATTGAAAAGTATCTTAGTTTTACTCATATTCCATTTCATTCTTTGTTTTCTGTTTTTCGTATTCAAATCTTTTGTAATTTCTTCCATGATTCATTAAACCATAATTATATAATCTGCAAGTGGCTTAGGTAATCCTCATTGATATAAATTCCCATTTTTTCCTAATCTAGATTCTTAAAAACCTAAATACACACACTCACACAAATATATATACACACACATATACACACACACACACACACACACACACATATATATATATATATATATATATATATATATATATATATATATATATATATATATATATATATATTATATATATATATATATATATATATATATATATGTGTATATATACATCACATTTGAATCAAACCCTAACTTGTAGCTATTATTCTTGCCATTAGAGACCCTAAGAAGCCTAATATTTATATATATATATATATATATATATATATATATATATATATATATATATATATATATGTATATATATATATATATATATATATATATATATACTTGTAGCTATTATTCTTGCCATTAGAGACCCTAAGAAGCCTATATATATATATATATATATATATATATATATATATATATATATATATATGTATATATACATATATATATACACACACACACACACACACACATATATATATATATATATATATATATATATATATATATATATATATATATATATATATATATATATATATTTACATCAATTTGGATCTAACCCTAACTTGTAGATATTATTCTTGCCATTAGAGACCCTAAGAAGCCATATATATATATATATATATATATATATATATATATATATATATATATATATATATATATATATATATATATATATATATATAAATATGATATTACAGTGTATGGTTCCCAGGTCTGAGTAACCAAATTATATCATACCATCTAGCTCTCTGGTCTGGGCACTAACAAAATATATTATACTATCATTCGTGAATGGGAACCAAATATACAATATTATATATTATACGACTGGTAAGTTAATCAACCTCTCGAATTCCAAATGACCTTGTTTGCTTTTACATTAAAACTGTTACACTTTAAAACATTAATACCCAAACTCTGAGACCGTTAAAAAACTTCCAGACAGCAATATATAAAACACTGAATATCGAAAGGTCTCATATGCACACTAACAAAAAAACACTAGATAATTACTCTTAAATATCATTAGACATTATTTAACTCTCACTGTGGTTCTTTACAGAGTCACGGTGAATATGGTCTCAAAAAATGATGATTGGAATAATACACTCTTCACAAAATAATTATATTCTACATAAATTTCAACACTTTGAAAAGAATTCACATAACTAAATTTAGTCACTGGAAAAATATTAAGTCTGAACAAAACTTAGAATAAGACAATAATTTTACAATCTGAAATTATATAAAAAAACTTGACTTGAACAATTATATCTTTATAAACATTAGTCTAAGAACAGTAATGATGATATGAAAATTATGCAAAAAATTTAATTAAATCTAATAGTACAATGTACAAGTTTGGCACTTAATGAATAATACATAACCTTAATACGTAACAAAACTATCTTCCCAACAGGGCCGTTTACAAAAAAATATACAATGCCAACACTTACCCTAATACAATGAATTCACAATCACCTTTTAGTCTTGCATATTTTTGAAACACTATTCACTTTGCCGCACAGAGTCACTTAGGAGTGGACACACTAATGTAATAAACTCTTTCGATAATACACTGGGTCATTTGCAGGAGAGGGATAGGAAGGCTCCTGTTCTAACACGATCTCTATGCCTGTCTATCTCTTACAATAACCTAACCATGGTAATTTTTTATATGGGATATGGCGAACTGCAGAAGGTTTCCAACTAGATAAAAATGTCAAGAGGCAAATCAGGGGATTTCAGGCAACTCTCAGATACACATCAACGCATCCGCAAGACTACTTTCCTAGCTAGCTCCACCTACCTATTGTCCCCGAAATAATAAAAAAAGATAATATCCTATCACCGGGTATTCACGAAATTTCAGAAGCACATGTCACTGAACATTATGTCCCTATCATGACGCAGTACTTCATAAATATAAAAAAGCATTACCTAAGCCCTTGTTCCTATCTCGCATGAATCCACAACACTTCCAAATAGCAAACATACGTGAAATAAAAAGTTAATTATTAAAAAATAATGTAAAATTATGTATATTACCTTGAATAAAAAAAGAACAATGAAATTCAAGACGAAAGTCTTAAGTAATTTACATAAAATACTTACATCAACATGAGAGGAGTTCATTTTATGCGCTGGATATCATCATTTCAATGCACAAATGGAAATATATGAAATATAAAAAAAATTATCAATAAATAGCAATATTTACTCTACACTAGACCAGGTTCGTAAGATATCCCCACAAAAGTGATTATTTATTTTGGGTCTGAATCCATCGATTCAGCCCGAGATAAATAATCAGACACCATGTTATCTTTACATGTTCGTTATCTTTATTTGATAAATACCTTACATAAATACAATACGGTTTCAAACATAACGACCACCTACTTAACCTTTGATTATTACTTTTCATCTTATTCACAAAAGTTAAAGGATTATGATCTGAATACAAGGTAATTTCTCCATTTTATGATTGACTTACGTAAATCAAAAACTTGGTCAACGCTGTGATCAGCGCCCGCAGTTCTGTTTCAACTGTCGAGTCAGCTCGTTGCTTCTTTGACGACATAACACACACGAGGTGAAGAATTCCTTCCTTATCTTATTGCAATAAGACAGCTCCTATCCCGTTATCCAACACATCCACTTTGATAAGGAATTTCTCGGTGAAATCCGGTGCTTGAAGTATAGATTTCGAAGTTGATATGGCCCTCCTCAAATTTCTCTTTTTTTTTCTGATATCTTGATACCGTTGGTCTTGTCAATCTTCTCCTCCAAAACCCGGAATGGTTCTGGGAACTCGTTGGCGAGAGGGAATCTTCTTTCAGATGCATAGACCAACACCTGCCGTCCTACCTTAACCTCTCTGTTTGTACTTTTCATGCTGAACCTTTTTTTGCTTGTCCTTGCCTCGTTTTCAGGTTTTCTAGGGTAAATCCTAACTCGCTGTTTTCTTTACTTATTATTCTTGATATTTCCTTTGTGTGTTTCCTCTCGAGCCTTCACTTCTCATGCCAATATTTTCATTGGTCCTTTGCTGAAGGCTCCTGTAACCTGTCTATTCGTATTCTTCCTACCAAACCTTTCCTTCGTCTGTCCTTGAATTGTCGTCTTCATGCCTTCTAGGGAAAATTTTCTTATCTCGCTAATCCTTTTCTAAATTTTTTCGAAATATTTTCCTTCCATTTTCTCTTGAACATTCCATTTTTCTGCTATCATTTTCTTCAGTCATTTCCTGAAGGGTTCTCCTCGTACTTCCAATGGGCGTGAGGGAGCTTCCTTGAGGCACTTGTTGGGCATTTCAGTCGTTTGACTTACATGATATGCATGGCAAAACTAGCCCATGTCCTTATGCATGCCAGGCCAGAAAAGGTGTTTCATTATCTTCTCAGGCCTCTTCCTTATCCCCATATTTCCAATCTTGTACACTACCATGATCACCTGTGTTCTCAACAGTGCGGGAAATAATATCTGCTGATGTATCCCCCATTCGGCATTCCTAGGGATATCGGGAGGTCTATGTTTCCTCAAAAGCAACACAGCATTAGGATGATAACAGGTCGGAGACTGCTGTGCCTACATCTCGTCAACCACACAGTAAAATAACTCGGTTTACGTTGCATCCTTCTGTTGCAATCTTATTATACTTTTCCTACTCATTTGTCCTACTTCTAACGTTGAATTTTCTGTTTCCTCCAAGTTCATTTCTTCTTTGTTTACTTGTCTGTTCATCTGACGCTCCTTTTCACTCGGGCTAACTCTTGATTTCTCTTCTTGTGTACCATCAAGAGAATCCTCTTCTTCGGGAAAAAAATCCTTCAAGATCATTACTCCTTCGATTTCTTTTACGTCTTCATCCACTTGTCCTCTCGTCTGTCGTTCCTCTTCACTTGGGCTTAGTCTTGAGTTCTCTTCTTGAGTATCATCCAGGGAATCCTCTTCTTCAGAAAACAAATGCTCCAAATTCATTTCTTCCAGGTCTATTTTTCTTTATCCTTTTGTCCACTCGTCTGTTGATCATCTTCAGGCTTACTCGAGACTTCTCCTCTTGCGTACTTTTACAGGCTGGGGATAATATCCTCAATACACAAATGAAAAAAATAAATGAAATATAAATCAAATTATCAATTAACTGAGATATTTACCCTACAATAGACCAGCTTCGTTAGAATATATATATATATATATATATATATATATATATATATATATATATATATATATATATATATATATATATATATATATATACCAGCACTATTTTCATAGAAAATAAGGGAAGAACTTGCCAAAAAGTACTTTCCCCACGTTCAGTAACGCATATTCGGAGCAAAAATGATATAGAGTAGAGTACATTATTATTATTATTACTAATATTATTATTATCATTATTATTATTATCATTATTATTATTATTATTATATATGCCCTCTCTGGCCGCGGGGGCATATAAAAATTAGAATAGCGCCAACGTTATCCCTGCGTGTTGTAAGAGGCGACTAAAAGGGACGGGACGAGGGGGCTGGGAACTCCCTCTCCTGTATCTACATCCTGTGAGACATCGACAAAGAGATGGAGCTGGGGGGAGAGTGACTGCTCCCCGCACTCTAGTTTTGGGGTGTTTGAATGTGCGTGGATGTAGTACGATAGAGAGTAAAAGATGTGAAATTGAAAGTATGTTTTGGAATAGAAGAATGGATGTATTGGCCTTGTGTGAGACGAAGATAAAAGGAAAGGGTGAAGTGATGTTTGGTGAAATGTCTGGTAGAGTGTCTGGGATTGAAAGGGGAAGAGCGAAAAGAGGGTGTGGCTTTATTGCTGAGGGAATGGATGACAGGTAAAGTAGTGGAATGGAAGGAGATATCATCAAGGTTAATGTTGGTAAGGGTTAGCTTGGGTAGGGAATGTTGGGCGTTTGTCAGTGCGTATGGGCCAGGTAGTGAGAAAAGTGAAGAAGAGCGGAATGAGTTCTGGAATGAATTAACTAGGTGTGTAGAAGGACTGGGTAGAAGGAATTATGTAGTGGTCATGGGTGACTTGAATGCTAGAGTGGGCGCTGGAGAGGTAGAAGGTGTCATTGGGAAGTATGGCGTACCAGGTGAAAATGAGAGTGGTGAGAGACTGGTAGATATGTGTGTTGAGCAAGAGATGTTGATAAGTAATAGCTTTTTTAAAAAGAAAGATAAAAATAAGTATACATGGGTAAGAGTGGCAAATGGAAGAGTAGTAGAAAGGGCATTAATGGATTATGTGTTGATAACTAAAAGAATGTTTGGAAGATTGAAAGACGTGCACGTGTTTAGGGGTATGGCTAACGGTATGTCTGATCATTTTTTGGTGGAAGGAAAATTAGTTGAAGCAAAATAGTGGGGGAATAGAGTAGGTGGATGTAAAAGGGAGCTAGTGAGGGTTGAAGAGCTAATAAAACCGGGGGTAAAAAGTAAATATCAGGAAAGGTTGAAAATGACATAGGACGAAGTGAAAGTAAGAGAAACTGGCAATTTAGAGGAGTGGAAGTTAGTAAAAGAAAATTTGGTTGGGATTGCAAGTGATGTGTGTGGCAAGAAGGTTGTTGGAGGCAGCATAAGAAAGGGCAGTGAATGGTGAAATGAAGGAGTGAAGGTAAAAGTGGAAGAGAAAAAGAAGGCTTTTGAAGAATGGCTGCAGAGTAATAGTATAGAGAAGTATGAAAAAAATAGAGAGAAAAATGTGGAAGTAAAGCGCAAGGTACGTGAGGCAAAGAGGGCAGCTGACCTGAGGTGGGGCAGGGTTTAGGCCATTCATATGAAGAGAATAAGAAGTTTTGGAAAGAAGTGAAGAGAGTAATGAAGGCTGGCTCAAGAATTGAAGAGACAGTGAAAGATGGAAATGGAAGGTTGTTAAAAGGAGAGGAGGCAAGGAAAAGATGGGCGGAATATTTTGAAAGTTTACTGAATGTTGAGGATAATAGGGAGGCAGATATAATTGCTGTTGCAGGTGTTGAGGTACCAGTGATGGGAGATGAGAATGAGAGAGAGATTACAATAGATGAAGTGAGGAGGACACTAGATGAGACGAGAGTAGGAAAAGCGTCTGGTATGGATGGTGTGAGGGTTGAGATGTTGAAGGAAGGGGGTGTGACTGTATTTGAATGGTTGGTGAGATTGTTTAATATGTGTTTTGTGTTGTCAATGGTACCAGTAGATTGGGTTTGTGCATGTATTGTACCACTATATAAGGGTAAGGGAGATGTGCAAGAGTGTTGTAATTCAAGAGGTATTAGTTTGTTGAGAGTAGTTGGAAAAGTGTATGGTAGAATAATGATTAATAGGATTAAGGATAAAACAGAGAATGCAATCTTAGAAATACAGGGTGGTTTTAGAAGAGGTAGAGGTTGTATGAATCAGTTTTTCACAGTAAGGCATATATGCGAGAAATATTTAGCAAAAGGTAAGGAGGTGTATGTTGCGTTTATGGATCTGGAGAAAGCGTATGATAGAGTTGATAGGGAAGCAATGTGGAATGTGATGAGGTTATATGGAGTTGGTGGAAGGTTGTTGCAGGCAGTGAAAAGTTTCTACAATGGTAGTAAAGCATGTGTTAGGATAGGAAATGAAGTGAGTGATTGGTTTCCGGTGAGAGTGGGGCTGAGGCAGGGATGTGTGATATCACCGTGGTTGTTTTACTTGTATGTTGATGGAGTGGTGAGAGAAGTGAATGCTCGAGTGCTTGGACGAGGATTAAAACTGGTAGACAAGAATGATCATTAATGGGAGGTAAATCAGTTGTTGTTTGTGGATGATACTCTACTTGTTGCAGACGCAAAAGAGAAGCTTAGCCGATTAGTGACCGAATTTGGAAGAGTGTGTGAGAGAAGGAAGTTGAGAGTTAATGTGGGTAAGAGTAAGGTTATGAGATGTACGAGAAGGGAAGGTGGTGGAAGGTTGAATGTCATGTTGAATAGAGAGTTACTTGAGGAGGTGGATC
>NC_090737.1:62630070-62640070 GCF_036898095.1 Palaemon carinicauda
TATCCCGCTTCGAGTGTGTATACAATGCCGCCGACGGCGCCATCTTCATTCCTTGTAGCGATACACGAGGTGCTACAGATACTGCATTATAGGGAGGGGTCCTATAGCCCTCATTATTAAAAAGGAAGGGCGGGTCCATCAGGACGACATGGCTCTCTCACCCAAAAATAGATTATTCGCTTTGCTCAAAATCCGTTTTTTGGGCTCAGGCCATGTCGTCCTGATGGAAGTATACCAGAGCATTACTGTATCTGTGGATTCTCAAATAGTGCCGTACTCTCGAGAAAGTATTTCCTGGTCAGCTTAGACCTAGAGACCTATGATGTTACCGTCATACATCCTTTCATCTAAACATAAACAATGTTAGTGCTTCCTCCACCGTACAGGGAAGAGTCATACTAGACTCTGGAAAAAGTCTCGAGGAATACATATACCTATGGATGACTAACAGAAAAGCCATTATAGCGGTCTCACCCTATATGTTATAAAGCAAAGTTTGTATAAGAGCCACCAATGTCAGTATGAAATACCGACAAGTCCCCCGGTGTGCCCGTTCTTAATACTGGATTGGACAAAGGTTTATATCCATGTAGGAATAAATTTTGCATATCCACCACAATCCCTATAGGTATGAAGTCTTTCCTACTTGGGGAAAGCATAAACCAATGAATGTTTGCTTGTAGCAAAGAACAATCTTTTAGGACTATTCATGTTAAAATTATCCATAGTTTTAAAGTAATGCTAAACCATTTTATAGTAAAATGACATAGGCGAATAAGACGCAAGGTTCACAAAGAACTAGTTTATTGACAATCAATAAAATTATATAGGTTAATCGACAATTATAAAATTATAAGATGTGGATGAACCAATAAATAAGCATAAGGATCACAGTAAACAGAAAATATTGTTTCATTTGAAAGGATAAAACATATGCGCCACTTTTAATATCGAAATATTAATATTATTATCATAGTCTGTCTTACTACTCAATCACACTAGCGTCAGAAACGCTTGGCATACGTGTCTGCACTTATGCTTGGTTCACCTTTGTTTATGGAACAGTTAACAAGGACACCTTAGTGGCCTAACGCTTAGTCTGTAGAAACAGTCCGTGACTACACACCCACCCTTGAATAAATCGTCCCAATTAATTTCACTGTTCCTCGCAGAATTAAACAGCAGGTTTAACGACACTACCTACTGCCACCACAGACCTCTTCAGTTGCTCCACTTGCTTCGCATAGTGTCTAAAGAATACTCTGGATGACTTCCAGCTAGTGTATGAGCGAAGATGCTCGAAATCCATATTATTAAAGAAATTTATGGAAGAGGCATCATGACCTGCGGGTGTACTATCTGGATCCGCTCTGCGAATAAAATAGGTGATTTTCGCCCTTAGTTGCTTCAGAGATAAATTTGAGCCCGATGTTTCTCCCCTAAACGGCTGACCTCCCTAAAGTCTGAAGTTCTACGAAGATAGACCTTTAGGCACTCCACTGGACATAGAGATGCATCTTCTTTCAGAGGGTAGATTCTCCAGGGACCCCACCTCTTGGTGGGTAGCTCGTTCTTGGCAAGAAACGTTGGGCCCGGAAAAAGGTTCAGTTCTCCCCCATCTAAGAACTATTACATTAACTCTAGCCCCCGAAGCGAGTGCAAACAGAAATATAACTTTTGGGGTCAAATCCTTTAAAGCACACTCCTCCTTATTCATCATTGAAGTAAAATGAAGAACCTTATCCAAAGACCATGAAATGGGTTTCGGAGGTGCTGATGGTCTGAGCCTAGCACAGGCCTTTGGAATTTTGTTAAACATGTCATTAGAGAGGTCGACCTGGAAGGCATATAGAATAGGTCTTGTCAAGGCGGACTTACACGTTGATATTGTGTTGGCTGCTAAACCTTGACCATGGAGGTGGATGAAGAATGATAAGCAGAAGTCTGTCGAGACCTTTTGTGGATTCTTCGCCTTGACAAAGGACCCCCACTTCCTCCATGATGACTCATATTGGCTTCTGGTAGATTTGGACTTATATTCCTCTAAAAATTCTATACTGTCTCATGATATCCCGAATCTTTTTCTCACCGCTAGGGAGAGAAAATCATGAGCTGCAGGTTCCGGGTTTTCTGTGATGAAGTGAAGACAGTCGACTTCTGAATTCGCTGAGTCAAAACTGGATCCGGTAGCGGTAGAAACTTCAGCTGTAGTTCTAATGCCAGAGGGAACCAAACGCTGTTCGGCCACTTGTGAGCCACTATTGCCGCTTTCCCCTTGAAAGATCTCACTTTGTTGAGAAACCTCAGTAGAATATTGTGCGGAGGGAACAGGTAAATCCTGGACCATCTGTTCCAGTCGAGGGACATAGCGTCCACTGCTTCCGCTAAAGGATCCTCGTACGGGGACACGTAAAGATGTAACTTCTTGTTGTCCTTTGTCGCAAAGAGGTCTATCTGCAGTTCCGGGACTTGACTCAAGATGAAAGAGAATGATCCTGCATCCAGGGACCATTCTGACTCTATCAGCGTGAGCCTGGATAAAGCGTCCACCGTCACATTGCGGACTCCTTGAAGGTGAACTGCTGACAAGTGGCATATCTTCTCTTCCGCTAGCCGGAAGATGGCCAACATCACTTGGTTGATTTGAGGTGACCTTGATCCTTGTCGATTCAGGCATCTCACTATCACCTTGCTGTCTAGTACCGATCTTATGTGGATTGAGTGGCGAGGAGAAACTTTCTTCAATGTAAGAAGTACTGCCATGGCTTCCAGAAAGTTTATGTGAAACTTCTTGAATAGGTTGGACCAAGTTCCTTGGACTTTCTTCCAGTGAGAATGACCTCCTCATCCTTCTTTCGAAGCGTCTGTATGAATAGTCATTGAGGGGGGAGGTGGCTGAAGAAGTACCAATTTCTTCAGTTGCTTGGCTTTGGACCATGGCTTGAAAAGCGTTCACAGAGGAGTCGGTATTGGTCTTGTCAGATCTCTTCGCACGTTTGATGCATATTTTCTCCAAACTCCGGTTGCATCCTTTAGCTGTGCTCTTAGCACCGGGTCTGTTACTGAGGCAAACTGAAGAGAGCCCAGCACTCTCTCCTGTTCGCGTCTTGATATCCTTTTGGATTCTAGTAGTCTCTTGACAGAACCTGCTATTTCTTTCCTCTTCTTTACAGGGATGGAAAGTTGGTGTGACAGTAAGTCCCAGTGGATTCCCAACCACTGAAACTTTTGAGATGGAGAAAGTCGAGACTTTTTTCTGTTGATCTTGAATCCTAGATTTTCCAGGAACTGAATCACCTGTTGGGAAACTTGCATGCATTCTGTCCTGGAAGCTGCCCACACCAGCCAGTCGTCCAAGTAGGCCACTACTTGGATTCCCTTTAGGCGTAATTGTTGGAGAGCTGCGTTCGCAAGCTTCGTGAAAATTCTTGGGGCTATGTTTAGCCCGAATGTCATGGCTCTGAAGGCATAGAGTCTTCGTTGTAGTTTGAACCCTAGGTAGGAGGAGAGGTGACGACTGATTGGAATATGCCAATAAGCGTCTGACATGTCTATAGAGACGGTAATGCCCGTTTGGGTCGTAAGGTCCTTATGTGTTGAAGTGTCAACATCCTGAACTTGTAGTTTACTATGAACTTGTTAATTGGCGACAAGTCCAGAATAACTCTGAGGTTTTCTGAGTCCTTCTTTGGAACACAAAACAGCCTTCCTTGGAACTTGATGGACTTTACCCTTCGAATTACTCTTTTCTCCAAGAGTTCTCGAATATATTCTTCCAGAACGGGGGTAGTGTTGGAAGAATTGTGGGAACGGAGGTGGAGTGCTGTACCAGCTCCAACCCAGTCCATACTTCATTAGGCTGTGGGCCCAGGGATCGAAGGTCCAACGATCCCGAAAAAGATGAAGTCTCCCTCCTACCGGAAGCGTTTCACTTCTGCTATTGTTGACCTGGGAAGGTCTTCACCGAACTGACGTCCAGCAATATCAGCCTCCAACTTCCCGACTGAAAAGGTAAGATGGACGTCCTTCCAGTCTTTCTGGTCCATGGGTAAGATCAGGGACAGAGGTTTACATTCCTCCAGCGAGGGATATGGTTTCCCTGCCTCAACCGCTTTCAAGGCAGCCTTAAATCCCTTCTCCATAAAGGGAAAGGCTCTGGAAGGAGAAGCCACAAAGGAGGAATGCTCATACTAAAAGCAGGTACCTTTGAGTTTGTGAAGCCCTTCTCTTTCATTGAGCTCGATAGTAAAGCCTGTGCTTTACTATGGTAAAAAACTATGACCTCCTTCGGCTTCGTCTCCTCCTTTGAGGCTGGCTCCTTCCTGAGACGGACATAGCAGTCCGGGTAAGACTCCTTGTTGGGCCAGAATTCCACTTCTTCAAAGGGAATTGAACACAACTTCTCTGATATGACAATCTTCCCAGTTGTCATAGGCATGTGCTCGGCATACCTTCAACGATTAGCATCCGAGCTCAAAGGAAGATCCTTCACGTTGAGCTTCTTCTGGGGCCCACGTGATGCTGCAAGTCTCCGCATCTCGTACTTCATTGCAGCTTCCTTTTCATCGTTCTTCTTCTGCAACTGTTGAATCATTTCAACGATGGAAGAGAGAGTCCTTCCCAGATCATCTGGGATAGCAGACAATGTTGAGGGAACAGGTTCAGGGGCCTGAACCAATGTAACCGACCCCTCGTCGATTTCTTCCTCCTCAGTATTCGGAGCCTGGGTCAGCTCCTCTTCTTGGTCTTCTGCCGGAAGATCCTTTTCAGTGTACTCAGACACCTCAGACATCCTATCGTCCAGTTGGATGTCTTGTAGGGCGTCCGAGACTTCAGAATCAACCGGAATATGAACTAATGGTGTCTCCACATGAGGCTAAGGAATCACTGCATCCACTGATGCCTTAGGAAAAAGGTAAGCCCTCATCTTCTCGCTTGGAAGATAGGGGCCAGAAGTATTCTTCTGGAAGACCCTCACCCAGGTTCGAAGCTTTTCTCTAGCTGCGTCCCTTGACTCCGCCGACTTAGGGGCGTCAAATGCCTCGGTAATCAGGTTAGTGCAAATCGTACATACCTGAGGGTCCCAATACCGGAGATCACCTTTGGAGACTGCGCATGCTGAGTGTCTCCTGCACAACTCATGTCCAAAGAAGTTTTTGCTGCGGACGTTGCAGAACATGCTCCCAAACTTCGGAATGTCCTCCTGTAAAGAGAAGAAATTCCACGAGTATCAAGTGAAAAACATATCACTGGATAACTAATGTTAGTATATATATAGCTTAAAATAACTAAGCTAGAAAGGAAAAAAGGAAAGACACACACTTGTATTTCCTGCCCAGCCAATTACTGTAACTTTCCAGATAATAAAATTTTGGTTAAATCTTATTCTAGAATAACCTTCAAGATATTTCCAGAGGAAAATGTAGGTGTATCTCACACCATTATAAAGAATTTTAATATGCTGGATAATTAATAAAGAAAGAACTCACTTTCTTCATCTGTACGGTCTCAACAAAAGGCTGTACAAGACAACACAAGTATGTTGGAAGAACTTAGTGTTACAATATATTCTATACTATAGTTTTCTCCATGCAGTATATACTATACTGTAAAAATACTGGCTACTGTATACAATGTAACATGCCGGTCGGCACGTACCTTAATATAGTTCCAAGGTATACTACCTTTAGACTACTGGGCGGAAGATCGCTGGTTCAGTTGTGTTTGCCGGCCGGCAGTCTCTGCTGGCCGGCAACTATAAACACTAGCACCCAGCTGCCGGCCGCTATTCGTAGCAGCCGGCAGATCTTATGGTGTGCTTCTGTTGCTGCCCGGCAATGGTAGGCTACCTAGGCCGGCCGGCAGTAAAAAGAACCAGAGAACTTCCACCTGCCCGGCTGCCGGCCACTTAAGCCGGCAGCCGAGCTAGGGGTACATACACTTAAAGAAAAACAGAATGGATGTAAGGATATAAGACGGCACTGCCTTACAGCCCTCCATCCAGAAAGAGTGAACATAAGGAAGGGGAGAATGTAAAATTCAGGCTTCCTTCTATCCATTGCCTGCCGGGCTCTACTGACAGACATGGATGTAAGACCAAGGGAGGTCTGGGGAACACTCTACAGAAGTTAGGCCTCTGCCGGCCGGCAAAGGACTGAGCCAGTTCCACATCTTAACATACACTAGGTACAAATGTAGAACGACGGCCAAGAGATGTAATAGCTAGGCCATTACTAAGGATACGGGGGAAAGGGAGAAGAGGGTCCTACAAACTCTGCTGTAGTATGAGATCACCCCACGGCCAAGAAAGCTCATCCTACCCTAGGGATTATCATGGGAGGGAGGTCAGCAATACTTGCCACCTCGCTCAATACTAAAACAAAGTTTGATGTTGTTATTCACAAGGAAAAGAAGAATCTTATCCTTCAATCCGAGAACAAAAACACTGGACTAGTCTGCTAGATCACTAGAAGAAGGAATCATCTCGTACAGAAACCTTCAGATGTGGTCTAGGGAGGCTAAGCCTCCTATGTCTGCCCCTAACCTAGCAAAGGAATCTCATTCTCTATGCTAGAAAGAAACAGACCCCAGACTAAATACTCTGATGTTCTGCCCACCCCTGAAGCCAGATTCTCTGGTTACAGGAAAGAACAGAAACACCCTAATATAGTTATATCTAAATGTTTATTCAGATAAACCATTAGGGTTAAGCCTTAGGCTTAATACAGAGGGAAAAGGGATTGCACTTACTCTCCAAGGAGAAAAGAGCAACCGGGGAGTGTGCGAAAGTATACTAAATCGCGGAGAGAAACAATTACCTAAATCACCAAAACTCTCTCGTATACGATCTTGGAAGAGAATATCAACAATATCTTATATGTATAAAACTGCTAATAGCTTCAATAAATTTTAACACACTCGGAAATCTGTATATCATGCATGAAAGTACTAGGGCCAAACGCCTAGGCTACTAAGCTTAGCGTAGACTAGGATCGGTTACCTCAATCGCCGAAACTGAAATACTAACGGCATCATATAAAGAATTACTATCGTAAAGCTAAATAGCTAGAATTATTAAAGCATATGGACCGGGAACGTCGCTCTGGCTAACTAAATGACTCGTGCATGGCGAGCGACAGCGTCCTGGACGCCAACGGTAGGCAACAGCTCTTGTAAACGTTAATATCGCTTTCAATTTATTTCAAAACACCTAGAGCTTACATTTATACATAATAAAGATAATACTCAACTTTCCATAGGCAGAAAAGCCTGGAGAAAGCATCATAAAGTTGAAATATTCCAAGATTCACGAGAAAACACAGGGAAAAACACCAAGTTGTTGAGCTACGGAAAAAGGAATGAAGATGGCGCTGTCGGCGGCATTGTATACACACTCGAAGAGGGATAGTAGAGGTATCTTATTAACCCTGGATAGGTACGCTCCTCGGACACCCCTTTAAGGGTATACTCGGACGCGAACGACCCCGACGCCAAAAAAAATTCTTGAAAAATCAGTTTTTGCAGTAACCTCCTTTTTTCTTTTGCCAAAAAAAACTTCAATGAATGTTTAAAACAACTGTAAAGATAAATACTACTCATCTGCAGAAAAACTATTTATTATAAATATTTTAAAAAATTAACTAGAAAAAAAAAGACCTGACATAAAAATTCATAAAAAAAAAGTTTATACATATATACACAAATCCTTTTAGGAATTGATTCTTGAATGTTTAGGACACATCTTGATGTATTTTGAATGAAGTCAGACCCATGGAGGTGAAGATCTGAAATGAGAAAAAAAGGGTAACTTTTTTTGGCCAAAAAAATTTGTCCAAATTTCATGAATTTTTTGGGGTACCCAAATGAAATAAGAAGTGGCTAATTTTTTTAGGGAATAAACATATGTTATCCTAAAATAGAAATATGTAAAAAAATCTTCATTATTTTGTAAATTACATTTATATCAGGGGTCATATCTAAAGGTAATTTTTTGAGTACATGGAAATTTCGTAAAAAAATACATATATTTAATATATAATATGATATTTATGCAGGTAAAAATATACCAAAATATCACAAATTCTATAGGGAACAAGAATATATATAGATAGGGCAGCTTACGCTTCGGATATGTCCACAAAATGGCCGCCAACCACACTGACTCAGACTCCCTAATCTGCCACTTGAAATGTAGGAAGGGTATGTCAATTTCAAGGTGTTATTTACTAATCTAATTATTATTGGATATGCATAAAAATTGTATGGTGGGTTGCTGGATAATTGTCGATTATTTTACGACTATAAAATTAAAATTCTGACCCAAAAAAAAATTTTTGAAGGGAAATAAAATCGAAAAAAAAAAATGTAAAACAATATAATATTTTAGCTAAAAAAATTTGATGATATTCAATCAAAAAAGAAATAAACAAAATTTTCCGAAAAATAAACATCTAGAGGAATCATTACTCTGTGATAGTTCCTTAGTACGTAGTAATTTTGAAAGAAATGGGAAAAAACGAAAAAATGGCAATCACCGGAAAATCGAACACATACCTATATATACGCCATATCTGGCTAAAAAAAAGATAGGCATGGGTAGCCTGATCATCTAGAAACACTTTCCAACACTATAAAAATATAAGTTTTGCGACACTACTTGCCAATTCCTTACGGTAACATGACTAAGCAAAAAAATGCAAAACAAATAAAAAGGGGCACTCGCGGAAAAATGGCTAACATTCTAATATACGGCATTTCAGAAAAAAAAAATTCAGCCACGTGCTAGGCAAACCATCAAGGCACATTTTCCGACAAATAAACATCTAAATGAATCATTACTCTGTGATAGTTCCTTAGTACGTAGTAATTTTGAAAGAAATGGGAAAAAACGAAAAAATGGCAATCACAGGAAAATCGAACACATACCTATATATACGCCATATCTGGCTAAAAAAAAAAAAAGATAGGCATGGGTAGCCAGATCATCTAGAAACACTTTCCAACACTATAAAATTATAAGTTTTGCGACACTACTTGCCAATTCCTTACGGTAACATGACTAAGCAAAAAAATGCAAAACAAATAAAAAGGTGCACTCGCGGAAAAATGGCTAACATTCTAATATACGGCATTTCAGAAAAAAAAATTCAGCCACGTGCTAGGCAAACCATCAAGGCACATTTTCCGACAAATAAACATCTAAATGAATCATTACTCTGTGATAGTTCCTTAGTATGTAGTAATTTTGAAAGAAATGGGAAAAAACGAAAAAATGGCAATCACAGGAAAATCGAACACATACCTATATATACGCCATATCTGGCTAAAAAAAAAAGATAGGCATGGGTAGCCAGATCATCTAGAAACACTTTCCAACACTATAAAATTATAAGTTTTGCGACACTACTTGCCAATTCCTTACGGTAACATGACTAAGCAAAAAAATGCAAAACAAATAAAAAGGGGCACTCGTGGAAAAATGGCCATTCTAATATACGGCATTTCAGAAAAAAAAATTTCAGCCACGTGCTAGGCAAACCATCAAGGCACATTTTCCGACAAATAAACATATAAATGAATCATTACTCTGTGATAGTTCCTTAGTACGTAGTAATTTTGAAAGAAATGGGAAAAAACAAAAAAATGGCAATCACAGGAAAATCGAACACATACTTATATATACGCCATATCTGGCTAAAAAAAAAATAGGCATGGGTAGCCAGATCATCTAGAAACACTTTCCAACACTATAAAAATATAAGTTTTGCGACACTACTTGCCAATTCCTTACGGTAACATGACTAAGCAAAAAAATGCAAAACAAATAAAAAGGGGCACTCGCGGAAAAATGCCCAACATTCTAATATACTGCATCTCAGATTAAAAAAAAGACATGCACGTGTTAGCCCAACCATCAAGGCACACTTTCTAACACATAAACATGAAAAAAAAATCAATAATATACGGCAATTCCTTACTACGTAGTAAATTTTTACAAATA
>NC_090737.1:62650070-62657570 GCF_036898095.1 Palaemon carinicauda
TCCCCGCTGTCTCTTTTGTGTTGGATGAGCCATCACCCTCCCTGGCCGTCATTCTATATTTGACCGTACAGGTAATCTATAGAATTGGCCTGAGGTTCCCTGTCTGCTGCCGGCCAAGCCGGCTGCCGGAAGGTACCCTCATATTCTTTAGAGTGTTCTTCAGTCCTCCCTTGCACTGCCTTCCATATCCCATGTGGATGGGATATGGTTGAGTGGAAGCCCGAATATATTTCCCCCTTCCACTTGAACCCTCATTCTGGATGTAGGCTGGCAAGGCTGAGCCTTTGCCTTCCTCCCTCCACTCTCTTTTTCTCTACCTTTCCTTTTACTGGGCCGGCCGCCGGGAGCTTATAGCTGTCGGCGGCCATGTTGGTTGTCTGTCAGCCGGCAGTTGCTCTGCCGCCACTTGCCGTGGGTGTCGCTAAGCGACAACCCAACGACAATAAACATACTATGACCAGTGGCCGGCAACTAAGTTGTCGGCCAGCAGTCGGCCACCCAAAAGTCTTGATTTTTGCTGCCGGTTGCCGCCGGGTCCTACTTGATAGAGGGATCCTTCGGCTGCCGGCCGGCAGAGTCGCGGCTGATGACCTGCCGCCCATTACTCTGAAGACAGTAACTGCCTTCTATAGCCCAGAATAGGCCGGCATATGTTGGCAGGTCCAGCATATGTCGGCAGGCGCGGTATATGTCGGCAGGCCCGGCATACGCCGGCAGGCCCGGCAGGACTGGCGGCATGCCGCCGCCAGTCAGTGCTGTACCCCAAAAGTTTTTTCCAACCTACAAGGTACTTCATGGCCAGCCTATTGTGAGACCATCACATATAAGAGAGATTCTCTCTATCTTTGATGGTTATCAACCATTATTTTCATCCCCAATATTGAACCTGGAAGAATGTGTTAAGAAGACACTTTATATCAAAGGATATCATCTTCCCTTGAAAAATTCGTTAAGAATTTAGTGTTCAATATCGGAGGTCATAGCAATGGGTTGGACAGGAAACACATGTAAGTGTCTTTCCTATTTTTCTAGCTTACTCTATCCAAGCTAATATTATGAAAAATATGTATGCTGAAATCTGAGAATTTCACCGAATATTTATATGCTTTCTTTCTTTACAGGAGGAGCATCCCGAGTGCGGGAACAACTTTTGTAGGGCCCGTAGTAAGAACTTCTACGGCCATGACGCGTGCAGGGCCCATGCTTGATGCGCAGTCACCAAGGGGGCTCTCAAGTACTGGGACACACAGGTATGTACCGTTTGTGACAAACTGCTAAAAGAGGCTTTTGATGACCAAAAGTCTACTGAGTTAAGGGATGCAGCAAGGGACACGCTGCGAAAATGGGTCAGGGGTTTTCAGAAGAACACCTCTGGCCCATACCTTCCTAATGAAATGACGAGGGATTGTCTTTTCCCAAGGTACTTCATGGCCAGCCTATTGTGAGACCATCACATATAAGAGAGATTTTCTCTATCTTTGATGGTTATCAACCATTATTTTCATCCCCAATATTGAACCTGGAAGAATATGTTAAGAAGACACTTTATATCAAAGGATATCATCTTCCCTTGAAAAATTCGTTAAGAATTTAGTGTTCAATATCGGAGGTCATAGCAATGGGCTGGACAGGAAACACATGTAAGTGTCTTTCCTATTTTTCTAGCTTACTCTATCCAAGCTAATATTATAAAAAATATGTATGCTGAAATCTGAGAATTTCACCGAATACTTATACGCTTTCTTTCTTTACAGGAGGAGCATCCCGAGTGCGGGAACAACTTTTGTAGGGCCCGTAGTAAGAACTTCTACGGCCATGACGCGTGCAGGGCCCATGCTTGCTGCGCAGTCACCAAGGGGGCTCTCAAGTACTGGGACACACAGGTATGTACCGTTTGTGACAAACTGCTAAAAGAGGCTTTTGATGACCAAAAGTCTACTGAGTTAAGGGATGCAGCAAGGGACACGCTGCGAAAATGGGTCAGGGGTTTTCAGAAGAACACCTATGGCCCATACCTTCCTAATGAAAAGACGAGGGATTGTCTTTTCCCTAGGGCATCTTCAGATGCAATCATTCCCCAGGCTCGACCGGAGATTCCCCTAGTTCAGATTCGGGTAGAACCTGACATATCGGATGCCTTGCGGGGCATCCAATTGGAGGACAACATGTCTGTTGTCTCGGAGGAGACTGAGAGCAATCTCCTAGTAGAGAAACTAGATCAGGAGGATGACATACCTTCTGAGGCGGAAGTCGAGAAAACCGAAGCGATTTCGGTATCATCAGCCGCGGTGACGGAGCCGATGCCTTCGACTACCTCCACTGCACCCCAGTTAGATTCCATCACGAGTACGTTGCACTCGTTGCTGTCTATGGTGCAGGACATTCAGAAGAAATTGTCCGAGAAAGAAGCTCCTATTCAGATGGAAATGCATCAGTTGGTTGCAACACGTTTAGCCCCGAAGAAGCTAAACGTCAAGGATCTCCCCTCTTTCTCTGACGTTAACCCATGGAGATATGCAGAGCATATGCCAATGTCGGGGGGGGGGGAAGATCTTCCTCTCGGAGAAACTGGGAACTATCACAGTAGAGGAGATTGAGTTTTGGCCCAGCAAAGGGGCCTACCCGGATTGCTATGTCCGTTTGAGGACGGAAACTGCATCCAAGGAGGAGACAGAGCCGAGGGAGACGATTGTCCTCGAACTCTCTAAGGCCCAGGCCTTATATACAACCACCTTGAAAAAGAGGGCCTTTACTAGCTCCAAGGTGCCGGCTCTCAGCAAAAAGCACCCAACCTTTATTGCTGACCCCAAACGGGCCTTCCCCTTTATGGACAAAGGGTTTAAGGCAGCCTTAAAGGCAGTCGAGGCAGGGAAACCTTGCCCTAAACTGGAGGAGTGTAGACCCTTTTCCCTCGCTTTTCCATCAGACGATAAAGAATAGAAGGATGTCCACAACACCTTCACAGTTGGGAAGCTGGAGGCAGATATTGCTGGACGACAGTTCGGCGAAGACCTCCCGAAGCTGTCAGATTCTCTCCTGCGCAGGGACCAGGAGACTAAAGAACGTCTTGCTGCTCCCATGTCTCTGCAGACTGGCCTAGAGACTATGGCAAGCATCCCGGACACCCCAGACATGTACATGGTCTTCGCCAAATCTCATTTGGCGACAGTCAAAAGGACCTGTACAATTCTATCAAAGCCCGAAGGGCGTGTAGAGAGTTCGTGTTCACCTCGGATGCGGTCAAGGAAGCTGATAGCCTCCAATATCTGGGGAAAAGACCTCTTTCAAGGTGAAGTGGTCAAAGAGATCGTGGACAAAGCTGCTATGGAGAACAGGAATCTCCTCTCCAAGTGGGGCTTGTCCTCTAAAAGGAAATCTTCCGCTGATGAAGGTCTCCAGCCGAAGACAACAGCAACAGCTTCCCATGCCCACGGTGCCCCAGACGGTGGCACAACCAACCACCTCCTTCCAACTGGTGCCCTAAACGCTGGCGACCCAATCGCCTGTGTTCACCCCAGTATTCGAAAGCCAGTCGACAACCCTTAAGCTAAAGTCTCGAGGCTCCTTTCGAGGATCCTCTAGACGCCCCTTCAGAGGTAGGGGCAACAAAGGTGGACGTGGTCAAGGAGGTAAGTTCTCCAACTAGCACTCCAAGTGAGATGCTACCTGTAGGAGGGAGATTTCTCCTCTTCCGGGATTGTTGGACCTTCGATCCCTGGGCCCACAGCCTAATTAAGAACGGACTAGGGTGGAGTTGGAGCTCAACTCCACCAAACTTTCCTCATTTTTTCCAACACTCAAACCCCATACTGGAAGAATATGTTCAGGAACTCCTGAACAAAAGAGTTATATGGAAGGCAAAGTCTATCAGATTCCAAGGAAGGCTATTTTGTGTTCCGAAGAAGGACTCGGAAAAGCTCAGGGTCATTCTGGACTTATCACCACTCAACAAGTTCATAGTGAACTAGAGGTTCAGAATGCTGATGCTTCAACAAATAAGGACCCTCTTTGCCCAAACGGGCATACACAGTCTCCATAGACATGACGGATGCGTACTGGCATGTTCCAATCAACAGTCAAGTTTCCCCCTACCTCTTGTTCAAACTACAGAAAAGAATGTACGTTTTCAAAGCCATGCCCTTCGGTCTAAACATAGCTCCAAGGGTATTCACCAAGCTTGCGAATACAGTCGTTCTTCAACTACGCCTAAAAGGAATCCAGGTAGTAGCCTACCTGGACGATTGGCTGGTGTGGGTAGCATCCGAGGAAGATTGCATGCAAGCCTCCATGGAAGTGATCCAGTTCCTGGAACAATTAGGATTCAAGATCGACTTGGAAAAGTCTCGACTATCTCCAGCTCAAAAGTTCCAGTGGCTGGGCATCCACTGGGACTTACAGTCACACTGCCTTTCCATTCCATCAAAGAAGAGGAAAGAGATAGCAGGATCTGTCAAAAGACTCCTTCAATCCGACAGGATATCAAGAAGGCAACCGGAGAGAGTGTTGGGGTCCCTCCAGTTTGCCTCAGTGACAGATCCAGTATTGAGAGCACAATTAAAAGATGCATCAGGAGTTTGGAGAAAATTCGCATCAAACGCTCGAAGAGATCTACAAAGACCGATACCAAATCGTCTGCGATCACTACTCGAGCCATGGTCGAAGGCCAAGAACCTAAAGAGCAAGGTGCCTCTGAAACCACCTCCGCCGGCAGTCACCGTTCACACGAACGCCTCAAAAGGAGGGTGGGGAGGTCATTCTCATCATAGGGAAGTCCAAGGAACCTGGTCTCCCCTCTTCAAGACCTTCCACATCAATATTCTGGAAGCCATGGCAGTTTTTTCTCTCTCTAAAGAAACTGGAACTTCGCTGCTCAATCCACATCCGTCTGGTTCTAGACAGCGAAGTAGTAATGAGATGCATAAATCGACAAGGCTCGAGATCGCATCACTTAAATCAAGTGATTCTGGCCATCCTTCGTCTAGCGAAGAAGAAGAGATGGCACTTGTCAGCAGTCCGCCTTCCAAGGGTCCGCAATGTGACAGCGGACGCTTTATCCAGGGTCAACCCGATAGAGTCAAAATGGTCCCTAGACACAAGATCATTCTCTTTCATATTACGCAAAGTCCCAGAACTGCAGATAGACCTCTTCGCAACCAGCGACAATAAGAAGCTACCCAGTATGTAGCCCCGTACGAGGATTCTCTAGCGGAAGCGATAGATGCAATGTCCATAGATTGGAACAGATGGTCCAAGATCTACCTGTTCCCTCCAACCAACCTTCTGCTGAAAGTCCTCGACAAACTGAGATCCTTTCAGGGAACAGCAGCAATAGTGGCCCACAAGTGGCCCAACAGTGTTTGGTTCCCTCTGATAATGGAACTACGCCTGAAGCTGATCTCGTTGCCGGATCCAGTTCTGACTCAGCAAGAGCAGAAATTGATTGTCTCAGCTTCATTAACGAGAACCCAGAACCTTCATCTCAGGTTTTTTCACCCTAGCGGTCAAGAAACGGTCCGGGATTTCTAGAGACAGTATTAACTTCTTAGAAGAATACGAGTCAAAGTTCTTCACTTAGCATCAACCCTGAACAGATTGATCGCTGAAAGACTGGACTCAAAAGGTGATATTCTTATTTGCACTAGCCTCAGGAGCCAGAGTTAGCGAAATAGTGGCCCTCTCGAGGGATGATGGCCACATTCAGTCACAGACTGTGGAGAACGGAACCTCTTTCTGGACACGATGTTTCTCGCCAAGAACGAGCTGCCCACTAACAGGTGGGGTCCCTGGAGAATCTGCCCTCTGAAGGAAGAAGCATCCCTCTGCCCAGTGGAATGCTTAAAGGTCTATCTTCGTAGAACTTCAGACTTTAAGGGAGGTCAGCTTTTCAGGGGAGAGACTTCTGGTTCAACGTTATCCTTGAAACTGATAAGGGCGAAAATCACCTATTTCATACGCAGAGCGGATCCAGACAGTACACCCGCCAGTCATGATCCGAGAAAAGTTGCCTCGTCTCTGAATTTCTTTCAGACGATGTCGTTTGAAAGCTTTTCCGCTTATACTGGATGGATGTCATCCAGAGTTTTCTTCAAACACTACGCGAGGCAATTAAAGGAAATAAAATTTCATGTGGTGGCGGCAGGCAGTATGATAAAACCTGCCGCTTGATTACTACGAAGAACAGTTCACTATCTGGGACATTTAGTGAAGGGTGTACATGATAGACTCTTAAGGCATATCATGTTGAGTATTGTGTCTAATTACCACACTATAACCTGTTCTATCTATACAGGTGACATTAAGCAAAATAGACTGACACAAGTGCCAGGCATACTTAAATGCACAGTGTTCCTAGTAACAACAGAATACATAGTGAAATTTTATATTTCCCTTTGAGTGGCAAAAGTTTCCTTTTCAGTTGAAACTTATTTGATTTCTGTTATTACTGTTTATGCTTTTATGCAGAATTGTTCTGCATAAAATTTAATTGAATACAACCAAGATTTCTATTTTGTAATAAACAATAGAAGGAATCTTTGCATGTCTTTCGCCTCAAATATTCTAAATTAAGAATATTTAAGAAAATATTGGGAACTAAGATTAAGACTGTTCTAAGCAAACAGGTAAGAACCGATTGTACTAAACTGTTTATCTTACTGAACTAAGGTTTCCTAGACGTATATAAACCTGTCTGTCTCTTCACAGCCAGACTTGGGAGGTATCAGTAACCTATACAGATCTATACCATCTAAGTACAATCTATGCTTTATGTATATGATGACACTAATATACAAACTGTTCGCTTGATTGTTCCTCGAACTCACAATCCTCGGGTTTTTTCCTAGAGTCTACCCAGACTCTTCCCTGTAGGGGGCAGGAAGAACTGACATAGTTTATGATCAGTTGATTGATGTATAACGGTAACATCAAGTGTCTCTAGGTCCAGAAGACCAATTAGGAAATATTTATCTTGAGATAAACGGCATTAATGCTCTGGTAAACTTCCATCAGGACGACATGGCCTGAGCCCAAAAAACGGATTTTGAAGCGAAGCGAAAAATCTATTTTTGGGTGAGGTAGCCATGTCGTCCTGATGGACCCACCCTCTTTTTGACAAAAGGGTATAGGATCCCTCCCTATGGTACTGCATCTGCAACACCTACAAGGCAACAAAGAATGGCTTGGTGGCGCCGCGCGGTGGCGATTTGGCGCACTATTTACAGTACAGTAGGAGTGTCGCCTTTTTAACGACTCTCCTATATTTTTGCCACTTTCCCCCTCGAAGCGGAAATGCTATTAGGGGTGTAGATAGCTATGAGACGTGTCAAGAATACGTCCTCTGATTACGCGATATCCAATTTTAAGGGATATTCGCTCCAGGAGTTAGAATTCTGGATACCTTTGGTAAATTCTCTGGGATATATCACTGTAGTCAAATATAACCTAGGAAGCTACTAATGAAGGAACTTCCATCAGGACGACATGGCTACCTCACCCAAAAAT
>NC_090737.1:62667570-62707570 GCF_036898095.1 Palaemon carinicauda
TAAGAACCGATGCCTAGGATGAAATGTCCAACGTTTTTTGGTATACATTTTCTTATAGTGGGTGTTTTTCCCTGATACACATATATTTGGGATTCAAAATGAAAGAGAATATGACAAATTCGTAGATAATCTCTATTTTTCCTTGGCTCATACAGACTTGGAGTTATCCATCTTGGGTATTCTTTCGGAAAATCTGCAAGGTAGCCAACTAAACTTATGGTGCAAGGTGGTAACCCTACACAGCGACTAGGTAAGGGAAATGTTACCACTTTGCTTATCAATACAAAAGAGAATGATAGTGGCCTGAGAAAAATGGATGTGAGATAAAGCATATGAAAGACTATATGCGAATGTACTAAACAGAAAATAAACGTTTCCCAATGTTTACCTGCGAGAAACATTGGGGACGTGTACAAGTAAAATAATACAAATTATACTAGGCTATACAAGGGAAACGGTTATAACCTGCAGTAGTTGAAGCCAGCTTGCAGAGTAACTCATGGCACTGTACCCCAAAAGAGGGGAAGACGAAGAAAGGAAAAAGCCCAGAAGACTTAGAATCATCCCAGACTTAATCCAAGTATCCATTGCCTTCAACCAACTGCTATCTGTCCAATAAGCAGCCTGAGGTACTTTAAACCACTTGTTGAGTGGCCAACACAGAATCAATAGCAAACGTATCCAAGCCTCCTGTTGGTCACGTCTTGTAGATAGTGTGCTGTGAACGTAGTTTGAAATTTCCAAACAGCTGCCTGTAAAACTTGCATCACGGAGAAAGGTGCGTTTGTATGCTAGGGAAGTACTGATACCCATGACATCATGAGCTCTAGGTCTGCGAGCCGGAGGATGTCCAGGATTGATAGCCCTGTCAATGACCTTGCATATCCAGGTTGAAACAGAGTTTTTAGTGATCCTCCCTTTATTTCTACTCAAGCTAACAAACAAAGATGTTAGTCAAGGTTGGTTTGCTGTTGTACATTTATAGTAGTAATCCTTACTGGGTACAGTAACAATTGATCTGGATAAATGGTTACAGAACGTAGATTTTTAAACTGAAAGGGCCCGAATCAAGGGTCTAGTACCCCCAGATTTTGACTCTACAATAAACTCGAGGACAAAGCCATGAGTTACCCCCCCCCCCTCCCCTTGAATGGGCGACGTCTTATGAGAGACCCTGAAGTTCACTGACTCTCTTAACTGGCGCTAAAGTGAGTAGGAATGCCATCTTCAAAGTGACATTACAGTCTGTTGCATGGCATAATGGTTTGTAGGGGGGTCCCATCAAGGACTCCAAGACGTCAACCACGTCTTGCCTCCGACTGAGGGCAAGAGATCTCATAACTGCATATGAGTAAAGAAAGTTCCAGTGATGAGGAAATTTCCACCTGGCTTGGCTTAAGGCCTTTCAACGCCGAGACTGAAAGGCATTTTTCCTCCCAAAGATCAATCAAAAACTCCGCTATTACGGGAAGGGAGGCATTGAGGGGAGATATATCACTGCAACAACACCGATAACAAAAGACACTCAATTTTTTTTTCTGGTATACTTAGGTAGAGGACTGTCATAAGTGACCAGCTATTTGTTTTGCAGCTAGTTGTGAAAAACATTTCGGAGAGAGATGCTGGATTGTCTCCAGGCGTGAAACCCTAGAAACATAACCATCCTGTGAAGGACATTCGCGTGTGGTTGTTTGAGTAGATTGCGGCGTGGGAGTAGCTCTCTCAGGAGATATATGAAAAGTTGCAGAAGGTCCGGGAACCACTCTGCCTAATGTCAAAGCGGAGCTATGAGGGTCATCAGTAGATTGTTGGAAACTCTGATTTTGTTGAGCAGTCTTCTCATCAGACAACACGGGGGAAAGGAATGCACATCAATATTGTACCACAGTTGTTGGAATGCCTCTTGCCATAGAACTTGAGGGACCACGACTGGGGAACAGTACTACGTAAGACTGTAGTTCAGGGATGCTGCAAATATTTCCGCGGTCAAGGAGCCCTACAAAGTTTGGACTTTGTTCGCTATCAGAGGATTTAAATGCCTAGGGAGCCTACTATCAGATTCCCCTGCTCAAGTTGTCCGCAGGCACATTCCTCTTGCCCGGAATGATGCGAGCTGATAGGGACACCAAATGATCTTCCAACCATCAACGAATCTCTACTGCAAGATGGCATAGGGGCAGTGAAAAAGGTACCTACTTATTTCTTTATGTAAGCCAATACTATGGTGTTATCTCTCATCAACAACACAGAATGACCTGCCTGTAACTGATTGAATTGCCGAAGAGCTAGAAAGGCTGCTCTCATACCTAAGAGATTTATGTGCTGGTACCTTTTGGACTCGTGCCATAGCCCTGACACCATATGTTGTAGTAAGTGAGCTCCCTAACCTTCCATTGATGAGTCTGTGAAGAGCAACAAGTCCGGAGGGGGAACTAGGAGATCTTGGCCTATGGGGAGGTTGTCCTTTGTCACCCACCAAAGATTATCTGTCACTTGGTTCTATGATATGTGAACCAGGCCGCCTTGGGAATCTGAGTGTTGGTTCCATGGCATTTCCATCTACCATTGTAGGGATCTTATCCTGAGACGGTCATTTGGAACTAGACGAATCAAGGATGTCAAATGGCCTTGGAGGATTAACCAACATTCAGCCAGTAGAATCGCACATCGAGGTAGGGTTTTGCCACTTCCTTTACTCTGAGAATTTGTCATATGATGGAAAAACTTTCTGGAGGTTGGTGTCTAAAACCCTGGCTAGATGAATCCGTCTCTGAGATGGAAAGAAGACTTCCAGAAATCATCAAGATCCCGAGATCCTGACAAAACTCGGTAATGGAGAAGGCTCATCTCTGAGTCTGCAAGAGCCAGCCAGTCATTGAGGTAATGGACACAAATGCCATTCCTGTGAGCCCAAAACAAAACCAGGGTAAACACTCTGGTAAAGGCTTGAGGTGCTGTCCAGAGAACGAAACAGAGAACTTTGAACTGGTAATGAATGGTCTAATGTACAAACCCGAGATACTTCCTTGAAGATGGATGGATTAGGATCATAAAGTACGCATCTTGGAGATCAAATGTACACATGAAGTCCCATGGGCGTATCACCTGAAGAACCGTGTCTGCCGTCTCCATCCTGAACAGACTTTGCTGGACAAAACTTCTTCATGTGAGACAGATCTGTAACTAGTCTTCAGCCTCCTGATACCTTTTCCCAAGAAAAAGTAGACTGTAGAAGCCTGGAGACCTGTTGAGGATGTTTTGCAGAGCACCCTTCTGCAGCATGGTCTGAACTTTAGCACGAATGACCAGTTCCTTTCCGGACCCCTTCATATAGGAACTTAACAGAATCCGATTCCGAGTCAGAGGAGTGAGAGATTGTGTGAATGGTACGTGATAACCTAAAATGTTCATAGGGATCATCTAGGGACCAGCCCCATGATGTTGCCAGCTCTACTAAAGCCGTTTTATGCACCTCCCACTAGTGGTTGGGGGGGGGGGGGACTGTCTCCCTAGCGGGGGCAGCCATCCTCCCACCTCTTTTCTTCCCTCGAAAGGATTTAGACCCTTTCTGATCTCTGGCTTGTAAAGGTTGTTTAAGCACCACAGAAGGTCCAGAGGACCTGAAAGTCGGTGAGTTAAAGGTGTGGTGCTGTCTTCTGGAAGGCTGCAGATATCATGGCCCTGTGAAGGAGAGAGTCATTAGAATATTTTCTCCAACAATGTGCTGCCCTCTCTACCACTTCAGGAAATAAGAGAGAGGAACCCTCGAGCGTCAAGTTTCTCAGGCCTGAAATCTCCATCTTCAGCACCGGATTATGGAAACTACCTATTACAGTTTCCCAATGTTTAATGATGGCATTTGCCCGTACCTTAACTGCATGGTGCGATAGAAACTCCCAATGTATAGATACCTGATAACAGGAAGGATTCCAAGGTCTTCCTTGTTGATTCCTCAGATAAATCTTAGGAATGCACGATTCATTCTAAACTCCCAAACCATATATCGAGCCAAGAAGAAGCCTGAGTGGCATACTTCACACCTCTTTCTATGTTCAGGAGCTCCAAGGCCACGATAGAAGCTCTCAAGGAAGAGAGTGTCTGAGTAGAAAACCCCAGTCAACTGTGTGACTGAGGGGTCGAGAGTCAGAGGCAAATGAGGCTCTTCCTCGATCCCATAATTCCTTTGAAGTGTGAAAGTAAGTGGGAGAGACCATGAGGAGGAACCTGCTCTCAAGGAACGGGAAGTTCCTCCTATCATCGAGATAGCATTCCTCTTACTGGCCGTCAGACCCTTTGACCAGGGAAAGCTTCACTAGTCTTAGGATGCCTCTGAGTACCAAAGATCTGGTCCAGGACCATTTCTTTGCTCTTTGCTCTCCTGTGAGGTCGCATCAGGATCCGACAACCTGTTGAAGGCTCTCAGGCAGGCTAAGACCTGCCAAAAAATATGCTCAGAGTTCTTTTATTCCTGTTCTGAACAGAAACAGGGACTTGCAGGTCTTGGAAGGAATTCTTCGTCCGTGTACACCTCATCATCTATCTCCAAGCATTCATCCATTGAAGTCTGGGCTAGGTCAAAGTCACCAATGGTATCATGAGAAATGACCTCAATCAGGGGAACCTACCTATAACTTCTGAATGTGTGGTTCCTTTATCTTTGGATTCTTGGCAACCGATTTAGAATCCTTTGTCTCTTTCCGGGGAGGAAAATGCTTATCCAAGATCGAGGTCTTAGGAAGAGCTTCCGGTTCCTCCAAAATGCCAGGATTAGGGATAGGAGGTTTGACAAGAATCTCCCGGGGAGATCCAAAATCTCTGCCTGTGTAGGGTTGGCCGAGATCGACATGAGGAGAGTATAGATTGCCTTCTTCTCCCTCCGTTTAGAGGTACATCTGTTAACATTCCTACCTGGAGTTGGGTCCAATAAAGAACACGTCTTGATTTCAACACTGGGATTGGATGTAGAACCAGCTCTAAGGAGATGCTACTCCGGACTGAAGTCCTCCTTGGGTCTAAGTGACCATCAGCATTATTGAAAACCAATGGCACACTTTTTAATGTTATTCATGGTGTATCCCTGACTTGAGAAGGATGAGCCCTAGGTGAAAGGCCAAATCAAGTGACATTTGTAGGTCTGATAACAGAATATCATACCAGGAAGGAAGCTTTCAAACTTTCAAAAGGTCCAGAGTTTCCTTAGGAAGCCTGTGAGGTAGAGAACGTCTATAAATAAGAGGACATTCAGATGACTGAGGCTCCTCAGGAGAAAGCCTCTGCAGCATAGAGATATCTTCCTTACTTTACTTACTTTACTTTGATGGCTCTTTTTCTGGTCACATACAGCAGAGGAACCCCACACTCTACAGGACCTTCACTGTCATTTTACCTTGTTCGTTCAGAGTATTTAACGTTTCATATCGCGTATTGTTCATTTACTGTTAAATCATCACTGTCAAAAGACTCATGAAATAAGAAAGTCTTCAATTTCCTCTTGAAGGCCTTAATGTCTTCAATCATTGTAATGTTTCGTGGGAGCTTATTATATAGTTTCAGGGCCGCATATATAAAGGCTCTGGAGCCTAAAGTAGATATAAATCTAGGATCCGACAGTTTGAAGCCATCTGAAACTATTCTCGTGTCGACACGATATGTTGGCTGCACAATATGTAGCAATTCTCTTAAGTATTTTGGACACCCACTTTTGATAACTTGGTGGGTTATTGTACATATTCGAATTTCAATTCTCACTTTAATCGGCAGCCAGTGTAAATTGATTAGTATAGGGGTGATCCTTTCTCTTGGTGGGACACCTTTTATTAGTCTTGCTCCTCTGTTTATCATGTTTTGTAATTTCTTAAGTTGTACTTTTGGTAAATTGTAGAAGATAGAGTTGCAGTACTCAATCGTGGTAATAACACAGTTTGTCACAAGTTTTTTTTACAGAATTTTTATCCAGGTACTTTTTATAAACGCAATTTTTCTCAGATGATAACCAGAAGTTTTTATTACATTATTCATTTGGGCATTTAGACAGATTACTGTCAGGAAATACACCTAGATCTCGAACTTTACTAGATATCGACAGCGAGTCATTAAGTTTTTCATGATGTTTCTCTTGCCCACCACCATGAATTGAGTTTTGTTCTCATTTAATTTTAGTCGTTTAAATGTCATCCATCCTTTAACACTATCAAGGATTCAGTTTAGAGTTTCAGTAGTGTCATGTATATCATTATGGAGAAGTAAAATTGCGTGTCATGTGCAAATAGTTTAAACTTCACGCCATGCCTTTGTAGCATTTTCGATAGACCAATAGGATAGATGCAGAATAAGATTGGGCCAAGTACACTCCCTGGGGTACCCCTCTGTTTAAGGGTTCATATGATGAATAAGAGTTTCCAATTTGTACACAATAATTTCTACCAACTAAGTAGTCTTTTAGGTATTCGAAGGCTTCAAGTTCAACTCCGATGGACCGTACATTATTTAGTAGCCATTCAAGCACCACTGTACCAAAAGCAGCACTGAGATCGGGCAGTATCAAGATACCACATTTATTTTCATCCCTCATTTCTAGCATATCATTTACAGCAGAGCAGATGGCTGTTTCCGTAGAGTATAGTTTTCTGTAAGCAGATTGGTTGTCAGGCATGCTTCTATTACTTCTAAGTGGCTGACTAGTTGTTCAATAATTACATATTCAAGCACTTCTGATATAAGGGATAGATTTGAAATTGGTCTATATGAGCTCAATTCCTGATAGTCCAGTGCATTTTTTTAGAACTGGTGTGATTATAGCCATTTTCACAGATTTAGGAAACTTACATTCCTCAATGCTTTCATTTGCTATTCTCATTATTATTTCAGCTAGACTAGAAAATTCTCTCTCTCCAATTACTTCAGATATTGGCAAAGGATCGATCGCGCAGTTCATTTTCTTTGCTCTCTTGATAATTCTGGTGATGTCATCTTGTTTTATGTTGTTAAATCGTATCAATTTTGTATGTGTGCCTGGTGTATCATTAATCTGATGTCGAGTATTTACAAATGACCTGGTTTTATTTCCATTATGTTTTTAAAGAATACTAGGAAATTATTAGCTAGTTCCTGATCACTGTATCCATCAGGTAGCTTCTTTTCTTTTAAATTTCCCATTATTTCTTTCAGGAGACGATATAACTTGTTTATGTCTTTTGCTTCTTCGAGGATTTTTCTCTTAAAGTATTAACTTTTTTTCCTTCTTCGCAGGTAGTATTCTACCCAAGTACATTCAGTTTTTAACCTATTCCACTTTCTTTCTTTACGCCTTTTTTCCTTCTTTTTTTTTCCAAGTTCTCCCCATCAAACAAAGGAGATTGGTCATTTACAGTTATAGTCTTTTCCATCGGTGGGCACATGGTGTCATATTCACTTTCACTCACTTTACTGTATGTGGTCATAAGACAGTTAGCACACTTAGCTCCTAACAGACGTTGGTCGTCATGATCACAGGGAATGTTAATAGCATCATTTATTTTCTTTGTAACTTCTTCAATAAATACGGTAGGAGAAAGTTTTGATTCATGTCTAAAGTTTATTTTCCTTACTAATGCATTTTTGTTTATAGGTAGACTAAACGTAATAAATTTGTGTACTGAGGAGATAATACATTTCTCTTCGACTTTTATATCAGATATAATATTATTCATGTCATCACTTAGAACTAAGTCTAGCGTATGCCCAGTTAAAGTAGTTGTGCAGTCAAAATTATTCACTAGTCGATATTATTCAAGTAACTCACTAAATGCCAAAGCATCAGGACTTAATGCCTCATCCATGCAAAAATTTAAGTCTCCACAGACAACTAATTCGTTTTTCTCCATGATAATCATCTCAACGAGAGCACCGTATTCTTAAAATATATACTAGAGTTTGTTCTAGGAGGTTTGTAGATTGTTACAAAGGATATTCTTCTATTTTTTTGGCGTAAATTTTATTTCTATATATTTAAAGCTTGTTAAACTAATTCTTTACAACGTTTTGAGATTTGCATAACTTTTATGAATAAAGAGTCTGACACCCCCACCTGACCTACCTTCTCTCGGAATGTGAAAGAAGGCATGTGTGGGGGGGGCGTCATTTCAGGGAACTTTGCCTTGTCAAAGTTATTTAGCCATGTTTCAGATAATGCTAGTATATCTAAATATTTCTCGTTTATCAATTCTCGAATTGGGAACACTCTTATTACCTACAGATTGTATATTTACATAGCTGCAGTTTATGACATCCCTAATAACCATGATCAGTATTTTCCGCTAGTCTTTTCAATTCCAAGTCAAAAGCATTGCAGTCTTTAGAATTTACTGTATAGTCACTGGGTCTGCTTAACTTTGTGCAGTTTATACATTTTGACGCTTCCGCATTACACTCCCTGGTGGAGTGTCTCTCTGAACATTTCCTGCACACATTATCTTCATTCTTAGAGTTGCAATCTTTTTCAAAATATCCATACCTCTGAGTACCAAACAGGTGATAACATGGTACCTATCATGTATGTTATAAATAACCTATTGTAACCAAACTTTGTCCCCATTATCATGAATAGCCCTCCGAACTTCAGGATCACATTTAAGCACATGTTGGGTGGTCCCGCCCCCCCATGAGGCATTTTTCTTCGGGACTACACTCTTCTTATCTTCTATATTTTGGATATGGACCAGGCAGCTATTTATTTGAATCAAAGCATTTACTACATTATATTCATCATTGTATACATTGTATATCATTATTTTGGGTGTTAGTTTTCCGATTTTTCTCGTTTCAGTGTCAGCCATCAATGTCTGAACTTTGTTTGCTGCTTCCTCTCTGATCATATTGTTTGCAAAGTTTACAACAACATTTCCATTCGTAGTAGACCTCGTGTTAAGTATATGAATGTCTTTAAGTACTTGTTCAGCCTCACGTTTTCTGTCAGTAATTTTAGTAATTGTATTAGTTGATTTAATTATCAACAGATTTTTTTCCTTAAATTTGTCAGCAAAACTCGGTTTCTCCGGTTTTGGGTCTATCAATGTTTGAAGTGTTGCTTTAATTGATTCCATATTCATGGCAAGAAATTTAACATTCTCAGTGAGGTCAGTGATCTGGGTGGAATTTGCTGCATCTGCGCCAAGGTCCGCACGTTTGTTTTCCAAGTCATTTATTTTCGCATCTTGTTCCTTCTACATCTTCTTTTAATTTTGATATAACTAAATTGCTTTGTCTGGCTTTATGTACGCAGTGAGGGCATAACCAATCTAGGTTATTCCAGTCAATCTCACTGATGGCTGTCACTATATGCACACATCTCTTATGGTAGAGTCTTTTACAATTATATACTATTCATTTTTTTCCGTTCTCCATCCATTTCATTACATTTGAAGCAGACACAGTTAGGAGCAGACATGGTGTACTGTTTCTTATTACTTAGGCTTCTCCATAGGATTAATTAATATCTTTTCAATGATATTCTAATCGTGAAACACAAAGCTAAAACATGACTCAGGACATGAATAGCAGAACTTGACACAACAAGTCCGCACTCTAGCACTGACACTCTATTTATCTTTAGTTACTTTAAGGGGCGTATAGGGAGATATAGCAACACCCGCAAACTTATTTGGTGGTTCTTTAAACCCATCATAGAAGGGAATCAACCTACCATTAGAGGTAGTCTTAGCAGGAATTGTTATCAAAGGTGTTGGAATTGCAAGCAAACCTGATTCAAATATAGGAGGTCGTGAAAACCTCGCGAAATGGGGTGGTTTACTCGTGCATAAGCGAGAATCATGCTTCAAACTGTGAGAATTGCGCTGAAATGTGAGCGATTCACCAACGGAATCTTCCAATTCATGAAGGATTAAAAATGAACAAGAAGCAGGAAGACCTATGGGAACCTGAGGAACTGGAGGATGACTAACACCCGCAACAGACAAAGATAGAGGCCTCAGAACCTGAGCCACTGGAGGCTTTGGGGAGCGCTTTGATGCGGTCGAATGCGTTAGCGTCA
Source organism: Palaemon carinicauda (assembly GCF_036898095.1). Classification (NCBI taxonomy): domain Eukaryota; kingdom Metazoa; phylum Arthropoda; class Malacostraca; order Decapoda; family Palaemonidae; genus Palaemon; species Palaemon carinicauda. The sequence goes on from NC_090737.1 coordinate 62,677,598, forward strand.
ACAATCATTTAGCCAAGGCACCCCAGGTTTCAGACGGAACAGTGGGTAACTTAGCAAAACGCACAACAGAAGTTTGTCAGTGGAATGTCCTATATCGCTCGGAGGTTGGCTGGAGGCAGAGCGCTTAGAATGTCCTGCACACGAGCGTGAGCATCTCGTTCGTAACTGTGAGCGTTCTGCTCAAGATCATCAGGGTCCTGTTCGTGATCATGAGCATTTCGCTCGTGACTGTGAACGTCTTGCTCAAGAACGTGTACAACTATAGAGTACCTTCCTTGTGAACGTGTCACTGTAGTGAACGTGAGCTTGTCCCCGTGTTCTTGAATGTTGAGATCCTGAATGTGAACTTTCATATCGTGACAGATCATTTATCTCATGATCGCAAGCTTGAATCTCATAAAAATCTTGTGATCAAGTGCGTATACCTGGTGATCTTGAACTCTTATAAGAATGCCTTCATAAAAAACAATGCCGAGACCATTATAACCTTCTGTCTCATGAGCGTACAGCTCTAGAGTTAGAATGCCTTCCCGTAAACGAGCGCTCAGATCATCATAACCTTTGGTGTCTTATTTCAACATGGATTGCCTGACCAGGAATACAAGGTGATGAGTCTTGCCCCTGCGATGGTTAAACAGAATAAACTCAGTTCTCCTTATTGGATTGTCATGAACAACATCCTGACCGACAAGGAAGACGACTCAGTGAGTCTCGCCCTGTGAATAAATTCTTATCACATTATTGGTTGGTCGCAAACAAAATCCTGACTGATCAGGAAGATGAGATGATGAGTCTCGGCAATGCTCAGAGGAGAAACAAAGGTCTGTAAATTAGGAGATGATGATGTCACAGGATGGCTATAAGGCTTGTCGTCAGCACAAGATAGTCCGAAGGGCAGAAGGAGAACCTCACAAAGGCCCACAGTAAAGTTGGCAACAGGTGAGGAATCCCTCTCAGCCCCATGTTGAAGGAGACGTAGAAGTGCTTCCTTCGAAGGGGACGAAGAAATCTTCAAGGGCGGCTAAGGCTGCAAAACATCTGAAATAGAAAAGGGCACCTTAGCAGCAAAAGGAGAAATTGCTTCTCTAAGGGAAATAACAAGTCCGTGAGATCACCCAGGAGTTAAAGGGACTACACTCCAACTCGGTCGTTCCCTGGAGGAAGACGGTTGAAAAGTAGAATTGGAAAGAGGTGTAAGAGAGCGCAAAAAAGAAGAGGTCACTCCCGATCACTTTGTCTCCGAGCTAGATTCTGAGTGAGAGAGATTCCGCTTAGCCTTCTTTTTCTTGTGTCACCCAAACTTCTTTCAAAGGAAGGCAGACCACTGCTACATTCATCACATGGCAAGTCTTGCTCACAACAACGCCCCCTACAGGACAGACATAAAGAATGTGGATCAGTTTCCACCGACGACAATAAGGTCCAGCAAGGGCAAACCTCAGTAAACAGGGTTCGTTCGCATGGGACTGTCAATAAAGAAGCACAATCACACCTGAAAAAGAGAAAGCCAGTGTAAAATGAGTGCAAACAGCAATGTTCATCAATGTCTCTGGCAATGTTGAGGAGGAGAGAGAGGATACAATCGCTCTCTACAAGCAAAAGAGAAAAAGTGACTAGTTCACAACTCCGTGAGCTTGAATACAGGTGGTTGGTACACCTACCCACACCCTACCCAGTCTCTGGTTAGGGTTTCTACCTTGCACCAAAAGTCTAATTGGCTAACTTTCTTAGCAGAAAGTTTAAGGTGACGAAAAATTATCACTTTCCACAATGCATTGGCAAATTAAATTGTAAGATGACGCGAGTAAAAATTATAATATATAGTTTACACAAAATTAAGTCTCAAGTAACGGAAATCCTTGCGTCACAATGACATGATTCCATTTGCCAAAAACGAATAAACAAATCTACTAACTTTAATCAATTTCAAGTTAAAGGTGGTGCGAGTAGAAAAGACTTATTCTCATTTTGTATATACAGTAAATTGCTAGCATTGGATTTTTATATTATCAGAAATTTTATGAATACCCTATAATCAAAGTAGTCCACATGCTGGTCATCGGGCCATTTTTCAGCAATTCTATGAATACCTTATAAATTTATTATTATTATTATTATTATTATTATTATTATTATTATTATTATTATTATTATTATTATTATTATTATTATTAATATTATTATTATTATTATTATTATTATTATTATTATTATTATTATTATTATTATTATCTAAGCTACAAACGTACTTGGAAAAGCAGGATGCTGTAAGGACGAGGGCTACAACTTTGAAAATAGCCCAATAACGAAAGTAAAACAAGGAAACAGTTAGAATAGTGTGCCTGCGTGTAATATCAAACAAAGAAAACTCTAACTCAGGATAGTGCAAAACCAAGGTACAGAGGTTATGGCACTACCCAAAACTATAGAACACTTGTTTGATTTTGGATTGTCCTAGAAGAGCTACTTGCACTAGCTAAAGACCTTCTGCTACACTTATCAAGTGGGATGTAGCCAATGAGCAATTTCAGTGCAGTAGTTAACTCCATAATTGAAGCAGAATTGTTCAGCAATCATTAGTGTTGTTAGGTGTATGAGGAAAGAGGAGAATGTGTAAGGAATAGGTCACACTATTCGGTGTAAGAGTAGAGAGAGGGATCCAATGTAATTCTTTCTAGCCATTCAAAGGACTCGGGTGTAGCAACTCAATAGGTGGCTGGTGCCTTGGTCAATCTTCTATCTGTACTAATATTCATATTTTCCTATAGATCTTCATACCCTTTCAAAATTCTTTCAATAACGTTACTCTACTTCTTAAGATATCTGACATTATTGTTATAGAATGGATATATTTTTTCCAAGGGTTTTTATGTGGATCCCATTTTCTTTTGAAATGAGATGGGGAAGTAACACGTCTTACTGTTCTTGTGCAATATGTATCTTAAAAAAAAAAGAAAAAAAAATAGGAAATAGTTTACACTATTCTCTTGATGTCTAACTGCTACTTTATTTCGTTTTCTCATATATATATATATATATATATATATATATATATATATATATATATATATATATATATATATATATATATATATATATATATATATATATATATATACTGTCAGCAGGATAATTAATATATTGCGGGAAAAGATATTGCAGATTTTCATTCGATAAAAGCTGTTGAAATGACGATGGATAATATTTTCACTTTATTTGTGGCTTTTCAGATCATCTATTATTTTCGGAAATATGAAGAAAAAAAAAGTTTGCATAAGTTTGTATGTCTCCGTCTTCAAAAGAAAAGACATATCATGAAAAACCCCATGGCTTAAGAGCTTTAGACTTCGACTCTGAAACAGACTGTGAGCATATCATAAGTGAAGCTACTCACAGGTCTGGTAACTGCTTGGACCTTGTGTACACGAACTCCCCAGGTGTTATAACAAGTAAGGGTGGTTCTCCTGATGGGACATCTGATCATGCCTTGATTTCATTAGTAGTGAAGATTGAGCAGCCTATCCCTGATGTATCTTACGCATTTAAGATTTATATGAAATCTCAAGCACACTGGAATGGGATTTTACATGATCTTTTCGGCTAGATTTGGTCACAATTGTATAGTAATCTTGATCCTGTAGTCCATTGGTATGAGAATCTAGTCAGCACATTTGATAGGCATATCTCTTCTCTTGTACTAAAGTACCGAGTAAAGGACAAACCATGGCTCAGTGATGATTGTACACATGCTTATTTGGATAAGCAGGAGGCCTATCATCTTCGGAAAGGTAACAGATCAAATTTGACCTGGAATAACTATACGCGACTTAAAGCTTTTGCTCGGAGAGTTTATGCTTCAGCTGAAAAAGAATACAATTTAACCATAAAAAAAAAACCCTTTCTGGTACAACCCAGGAGAGCAAGTTGTGGACTACCCTTAAAACTGTACTATTTGGTGTAGATGCAACAGTTCCTCCTTTACTTAAATCAGATGGCTCTGTCACTTACTGCCCAAAGGATAAGGCAACCCTTTTGACAGATGTGTTTGACAGCAAGCAGAGTAATGAGAAACTCGAACTTCCCCATTCCTGTTTTCCTGAGGCTTAACTAACTACTTAAGCTTTTTGATTCCGTGAAATTAAAGTTCTGTTGATGGACCTGGATGCCTATGGAGGTGTAGACCCAAAAAGGGTATTATTCCTTTGTTTTTTACAAAGAATGCAGATTTCTTAACTAAAAAGTTATCTGTTATTTTGTGCGAGTTAGCAAGAAAAGGAGCTTTTAGCAATTGTTGGAGAATTGGTAATAATACTCCACTATATAAATGTGTTTGTGGTAGCTCAAGTCAAACTGATTACCCCCAAAATTTTTATAACTCCCATATTATCTAAAGTTTTTTTAACGTCTTTTGTCAACACATCTTAATAGGTTTGCTGAAAGTAATCATCTGCTCCCTAGGGTGCAATTTGGTTTTCGAAAAGGCCTTGGAGCATGTGATGCCCCTCTTGCAATCTCCAGTGCTGTACAGAAATCCCTTGACTGTGGTCAAGAAGTTCGTATGACTGCCCTTGATTTTAGCGCTGCCTTTGACCGTGTTAACCATGAGGCCCTTGTTCTCAAACCCAAACAGTTGGGAGTGGGTGGGTCGTTTCTTAGCATCATTATTGAATTTTTAAGTAATAGATCTCAAAGAGGTATTGTTGATGGGCACTATAGTAAGTATAGGAATGTGGTATCAGGTGTTCCTCGGGGTAGTGTTCTTGGCCCATTACTTTTCATACGATATACAAATGACATGTGGTTTGGTCTAGAAAACAAGCTTGTTACATATGCAGATGATGCTACTCTGCATTAATTCCATCTCCTGAATGTAGATCTTGGGTTGCTGAATCCCATAATAAAGGTTTAGCAAAAATTAGTGCATTGGGCAAATTATGGGGTATGAAATTGTATCCCCAAAAAAACACAAAATAAGATTGTAAGTAGGTAAAAGACCGTAGCTCCTCAACATCTGGATCTCAGCATTGATAATGTTTCTTTAACTTCTATGACTCATTTAAAATTTCAGGTGTGATTCTCAACAGCAAATTTACTTTTGAAAAACTCATTAGGCCTGTGTCTTCTTCAATTGTAAAAAAAAAAAAAATGTGTTTGTTGAAAAATTCCTTCAAGAGTTTTGGTGATCAATCTATTCGGAAGAAGTATTTTAATTCTTTCATTTTACCTTGTTGCAACTGTTGTTCTCTTGTCTGGTCTGCAGCTGCTGATTCTCTTCTTAATTTGTTGGACAGGAACTTATGGTTGATTAAATTTCTTATTCCTGATCTAGATATTAATCTCTGGCACCATGTTTAATTAGTTCATTATGCAATTTGCATAAGATTCTTTTTATAATTCTGACCAACCTTTATATTCAGATCTTCCCAGACAACTCCATCTTGTTCTTAATACTAGGTATGCTGTTAATTCTAATAGTTAGGCCTTTTCCATCCTGAGGCTCAATACTACACAGTACTCTGGAAGTTTCATTCCATCTGTGACCATATTGTGGAAAGCTCTTCCTGACTGGGTAGTTGAATCAATAGAACTTCAAAAGTTGAAACTCGTATCAAATGTTTCCATGTTGAACAGGCTTACATATGTCCTTTTATAGTTTATATATCAAATATCTGTTTTAATGTTGCTATGTTTCTAAAATATCTTATTATAATTGGTATTACATATTATATCGTTTATTTAGTTACTTATTTCCTTTCCTCAATGGGCTATTTTCCCTGTTAGAGCCCTTGAGTTTATAGCCTCTTGCTTTTCTAAATAGGGTTGTAGCTTAGCTAGTAATAATAATAATAATAATAATAATAATAATAATAATAATAATAATAATAATAATAATAACACTGTTAATAATAAAATTCGACTACTGTAACTCCATCTACGACAATCTACGAAAAGTACAACTTAAGATATTACAAAACATAATAAACAGAGGAACAAGATAGATAAAAAGTTTCTAAGCTAGAGAAAGGATCACCCCTATACTTATTAATCTACATTGACTCCGATTAATGCGAGAATTGATTTTAAAATATGTTATAAGTTATCGGAACCGGTCGCCAAAAATATCAAAGAGAATTGTTATTTATTGTCCAACCAACAAATCGTCCTGACACCATTTATGGATTGTTTCAAACTATCAAACCTATATATATGTCTATTATAGGCTCTAGAGCCTTTATATATAACATCCTGAGACTGTACAATAAGCTCCCACTAGACATCCGAATAATTGAAGATACTAAGGCTTTCAATGGGAAACTGAGGACCTTATTTTTTGAGTGTTTTAACAGTGATTATAAAATATTGATCAAACAATACATACTGTGAAATGTTAAATTCTCCCGAACCCCGAATGAACATCATAACACAACCGTGTAGGTCCTGTAGGGAGTAGGGTTCCCCTGCTGTACAGGACCAGATATTAGCCCTTAAAGTAAAAGTAAGTAAAATATCCCACTTAATCTAAGTTGAAAAGTTTTGTAACTAAAACATGTGCTCTTTCACATGATTTGTATAAATGTTATACTTTCACCTTTAAACAACAGTTATCATAATTTCTTTTTATCAATCTCATTCATACTAATATTTCCCTTATACGTTTGTTTACCAAGATGTCAATGACATAAACCATACTATTCAACAAATCAAATATCATTCCTATATTTTCTCTGTGCCACAGCCAAACGCATTCTAAATCCTCAAAATAACAATGCTATTTTTCTTGTGTTTTATTAGCGCTTTGTAAATTACCACAATGTCATTTCGTACATATGTATAACTTCTACAACAATCTGAGCGACAGAAATTCTATTATTTGCCTGTCAATCTAAGAGGTAAAGAGTGGATACTATTGACTTCATGTAAAAAATAAATAATCTGCAATTTAGGTGTCATTCCCTCGTACAAAGGAATCCAGAGCATTTTTCCAGGCTTTCGTGGTTTTGGGGTCTTTTCTAATTATACCCCAAAACAATGGCAATTCCTGGAATAGCAAGAAACTGATTGCAAAGCTTATCATCACTGTGATAGCAGTCCACCACAAACTTATGTGCTTACAGTTCTCTTTTACTGAAGCCTCAAGCTCTACATATACAAAGTGTATGTTTCTCTACTATGGCACCCAACCATTCGCTATCCTCGTATTATTATTATTATTATTATTATTATTATTATTATTATTACAATCTAAGCTACCATCCTAGATAAAAAAGAAAGCAGAAGGCTATAAGCCCAAGAGCTCCAACAGAAAAAAATTACCGTAGTGGGGAAAGAAAACAAGGAAAGCAAATAAACTACAAGAGAAGTAAAGAGCAATCAATATAAAGTATTTTAAGAACAGTAATAACATCAAATTAGAGCTTTCATGCATAAACTTTAAAAACTTATAAAAAAGGAATAGAAACAAGATAGAGTGGCGTGCCCGAGTATAACCACAAGCAAGAGAACTCTAACCTATGACATTGAAAGGCCCTAGAGAGGATATGGCACTACCCAAGACTATAGAACAATGGTTCCATTTTGGAATTTCCTTTTCCTATAAGAGCTGCTTACCATACCAAGATATTCTCTCCTATCCTTACCAGGAGGATAGTAGCCACTGGTCAATTACAGTGCATTAGTCAACCCCTTGAGAGAATAAGTATTGTTTGGTAAGCTCAGTGTTGTCAAGTGTATGAGGATTAAAAGGAAAGTGTAAACAATAGGATAGAATATTCGATTTATGTGTAGATAAAGTAAAAATGAGTCGTAACCAGAGAGAGTGGGGGTGGTTCCCTCTCCAACCTACTACCTGAAAATATACTGCATATGCTTACAAACACAATACTAAATCTGAATTTGTAAAGGCCTGCACTAGTGAGAACGTGTTAGTCCAGGTTATAGGTAACCATACTCACAAGGAATCTGTGCACATTCAAAGTGCTGAAAAACTAAATGCTGAAAGTCAGTGTCGAAATACAAAGTGTCGAATGAACAAAATGTCAAACGGACATCGTTTCAAATAGAAAGTGCCGAATGGAGAAAGTGTCGACCAGACATTGTGTTAACTAGAGCTGAGTTATTAGTTGGACAATATAATAGCATGCAGTGTTTTCCAAAACGGAGGAGCAAGATAATATTAAATTGCAACTAAAAGAGTCACGGCGAAGCTAAAACCAAATGAGCTTATTTTTTTTTTTTATTAGAAATGTTACGTTATTAACTAGGTAGTTATTTAAGAACCTCAATAAAGAAATGGTTACATGCCTTGCTTACTCATGGCCTTTTGCTAAGGTATCCAGGAAAAATCCATCAAGGTTAAATCGTTCCGACACGTTGTCTGTTCGAGTAGAGTATTAGTCCTATCGGCAATATGTCTGTTCGCCATATCTAGTCTTTTGACACTTGGTCCAAATAACATGTCATATATGTCCTTGCATTTAGGTGTGCTTCTACTTATGCATTTAGTTATACATCTGAGGCTATATAAAAATAATCTTAACTATGAAAATCAACATACTGGTCTGAACCTTTACTTTCAGGACTGGCATAACATAATCCTCTCCTTAAATAGCACATGTCGTCGTAACGTTTACCGAAAGAGCATTTTCTCTTTGGCTGTTGATGTTCTCTTCCGGAATAGCTACTGTTTCTTTTGTAAACGTAACTTTATGTTGGTGTATATCCACGGTATAATTCTCCCAGTACATTAGACAGTGGAATAGTTTTCCACGGTAAATGGTGCCATAATTCTACTTGCATTGTGCTTTTCAGCTCACGATATACATAATCTCTCTCTCTCTCTCTCTCTCTCTCTCTCTCTCTCTCTCTCTCTCTCTCTCTCTCTCTCTCTCTCTCTCAACACCTTTGTCGCAAATCGTTAATATCTTTCCCTGTCTGAATGCCTATTTCCGTTTCCATGGGCCTAATAGCACATTTAACGATCTATTGTTGTATCTTTTACCTTTTATCTATCATTTTTTATTCCAGCCTATCAAGGCTATAGCCCTAATACGTGATGTTTTATACTGTGGTTTAGTACTGACTGTATAATTAAGGAGCGTAAATATCTGTTCAGATGTGTCTTGAAATACAACCGGTAATACCATGTGTGCAAAAGACTCCTAGCTTAAATACATGTTTTATTAGTGGATATTATTCATTTGTAACAGGTTGTTACGTGTCAATATTATGGGTTCCTAACGTAATTAAGCATATCAATATCTGTCATGATGGATAATGTCATTAGTTAGATGATATATGAATATGAACTGACAAAACGAAGTATATATCTCCAATAGCCTGCCTTGAGTTCGTGTATACCCTCATTACAATGTACTAAGTAAGAAATTTCAACGACATAACATCATTTTACTTATAATGTAGTCCCAATTTAATTTCACACCAGTTAATTACCAAATGCGTTTTCTCCATTGAGTATTTTTTGTGTAGTCGTCTATTTAGAAATCGTATTGTTGATTACTTAATAGGTGACTGGAACTATATAAAGGAAATAAACACTATATAAGCATTGCGTGAGAGTGCTAAATCAGGATATAATGTGAATAAGAAAAATAGGTTATTATTAAACTTGGACATTTGAGATGGCAATGTTTCACGAGATAACATTATTGACTGATGAAGATAAAAAAAAATAAAAATAAATAAATAAAAAAAAAATATCGTACCTTTTCAGCTCTCAATCATAGTGTCAAGAATTTGTAGAATATATATTTGACAGTTATTTGTCGTGAACCATGTAAGAACTTTGTTGATAATTAGGGGTGAAAAATGTCTCTCAGACAGATTTAACCGTTTTTACAAATAATTCTGCCCTTTTGCTTCCTCGGATGCCAGACTTTACCCGGGGAGGGAGAAATGGCTTATATATGCCTCGTGGAAATAAGGGTTAATATTTTTTGAAATTCTAGCAACCATCAATCTCAAAAATATCGGCTACTATTACTGATAAACGGTATCCTTATATAGTAGCACATGGCTCTAGCATTATTATTTAATTTTTCTTATGACTGTTATAATTCAATTGTTTCCTATTAAGCAGTATTGTAAATAATTATCAGCTTTGCTATTTTTAATATTGACTGAGTATTATTTAAAAATCATTCTATAATAGGATATGCTATTAGATAAAATAATAAAAAAAAAAACTTAACAACGTAACACGGAAAAAAAATCATGACAGTTATAGAAGACCTAAAAAAGAAATGTTTCAACATCGTAAAAGGTGTATCTTAAAATTTGATATATTCCATAAACAAGCATGTAAATGTTTTTTTTTTCCTTTTATATCCTCACATCAAATTATCTTTTTTTTTTTATTATATGAAAACATTTCAGAATCAGGTCAAACCTTAAATGAGGTTATCGGCCAAACGCTAATTGAAATTTTTTTCTTAATTAATGTGGATATTTTGTTTACTTGGCGACCTGAAGTCAAAGGGTTTAAGGTCTTTAGGAAAAATAATCTCGTTTCATTCGTTCAAGAAATGTCAAGGAATTTATTCAAGATAGTAAAACTTCATTTTTAAAATTAACGGTTTCGGTTCCTTGAAATATAGTTAGTCATTATTTTAAAGATATTCACATTTTTAGACGTAGCACTGATAACTCTTTTACAAAGGTTCATTGCTTTTATATGATAAAGACATATATTCATTTATATACATATGTACAGTATATATATATATATATATATATATATATATATATATATATATATATATATATATATATATATATATATATATATATATATATACATACGTACGTGCATTACAGGCATACAGATGAACAAAGTATAATTGTTCACAGGTTTCTTTTAACTTTACTTGAGTAAATGTACCGTATATTTGGTATCACTTCACGATACCTGACTACGCCTAATTGTAATATTGTCTCTTTTATGTTTAGCTTTTTTAGATGTATGTTGCTATCCTGGCTAAGCATATGCTCTTATAAAATCGTATATTCTTTAATATTTTTATATCATTATTCATCTCTTTTCATATACTCATTCGGTTTTTTTAACTGCATTTTTATTTCCGCTTAAATGACACAATATTGAAAATCGTGCTTTAATAGAAAGGTTAGATCAGGCAGAATATTACTTTAAAGCCGGTTGGAATAAGAATATCTGTATTTGATATTAGGTATAGCATGTCAAACTATTTATTGTTTATTCTATTGTTGAGGTATGGCAGGACATACCTGATAAACGAGATGGATCATCTTGTTTTGTGTAGATCAGATACTCTGCCTAAAGTATGGAATGTTTTGTATTGATAAGAAATTACTTGGATTAAAGATCAGGAACCTTCCTAACAAGGAATAAACAACGCTAACCAATATATATGACTTTAGATGGCAGGGAAACATTTTGTAATGGTTTAATCTTTCATACTGAATTCTAGTCAGCATTAAGTTGGCAGAGTACATCCTCTTAGAAGAAAATATAATTATGATGAAAATAAACAGTCTTTGTTATCTTCTAAGCATATTGTATGAAATTTAAAGACACCAACGGTATTTCTGTCTCAATGAAATCCTTTTTGAAACGTGTCGTTCTTCATTGCATTGATCTTATACTGTTCTCACTGGCCCCTATTATCTTCTTTTCAGGATACAGCCAGTCATTGGGCAAAAGTCATCCTTCATAGAAGGTGGTCAGATTCAGGAATAATTGGCGAATCGAAGTGTTAATGTAAAGTTTACAAGTTAGGTAGAATTTACAAGTCGGGTAAAAGAATACAGTGAACAAGCCATGAGTTTTGGAAGTGCTGTCCTTAGGCTAGAGTGGTTGAAGCGATGCTAGTTACATCCTTATATATGACAATTTTGGGTTATGCAGAGAGGTGGCGAATTGAAATTGGCCGCCTAGGGCGTTGTGGGCAGAGTGAATAGTGCGGTTGATAAGATGGTGGATCCTCATTGGCTAAGTCACTTACCGAGAACGGCTGTAGCTTAGTCAGACTGCCTTCTCAATCACTTATGAGTGATGAGTCGCCATCTTGTCCTCCGGCTGCCGGGCTCTGATTGGAGGGAGCACTTGCCGAGAAGTTATGCAGACTGGGCAAACTGTCCTATAGCTGATCAAAGCAGTCTTGGTCTGTGGTGTCTTAATCAGTAGAGTTGTCTTGGTTGGAGATTTTATGGTTGGTAGGGTTACTCCTCAGTGTGTTCTTCCTGCGACAGGTGAGAAGAAGGAATATTTCGTTGGTAGTATCAAGTGACGTTTTTTTTTATCTGTATGAGAAGATCTTCAAGTATTTAAAGTCTCTTGCTATCTGAAGAAAGGCTGTTGATCTTTGTGTTCTTAATTATTTCGTAAAGTTTAATGTTGTCATATAACTCATATGGCAACTTGTTGAATGTAACAGGACAATCTCTTGGACAAAGGCATGGTGGTCATTTGTATGTAACGTCCAGAGCATCCTGGAACAGGGCATAAGTGGGAATAGACCACGTTGGTCTGTTTAAGAATGTCCTGAGTCTGCGGGGCTGTATTATTCTTCATGATGAGAGGCCTCGTCTTGGTGAGTTTTGATAGTAAATAGTCAGCTTGACCTCTGTGTTTTCATCCACAGGGGAGACGTGGTTCTTTATTATATCTCTCATGGCTTTTTCATCTTTCTGGTAATCATGATGCATAAACCATTTATAGTAAAGGTTGATGGTGGTGGTGTTCTCAGTAGCTTGATCACCCTGATAGCATGTGTCCATGGCTAGCTCGATCTTCTGGCTAACTTGTCTGTTAGAGAAGCCATTGTTCCCCATGACCTGAGCGATTTAGTCAAGTTCTTCATAGGTGTCATCACAAGGGTTGCTCTGGGAGAGGGCGCTACGGATGTAGGCATTGATCATGGTTGGCCATATACCTGGCAGGGCATTTACTGCCTCCATTTGAGCTTACACTGAGGTTATTGCACTTAATGTAAACACTGGTATGAAATCTGGTAGGGTTGGGAGAGATGAGTATACCCAGGAAGGGAAGCCGTCCATCGTTGCTATGCTGGACAGTAAACCTCAGGGAACTGCACTCCTCAAACCTCCTGCAGAAAATACCAATGTCATGAGAACAAAGGGCCATGACAAAAGTATCTTGTATGTATTTCACATACACGTCTGGACGACATATCTGTGAGAAAATCCACTTTTCAACAACTTCCATATAAAAGTTGGTAAATAGCACACCAAGGCCCATCGCTACACCCTCCTTCTGTATGTACATGGGGTCCCTGTGGGTGGTAAAAGGGGCCTTCCTAGTATATATATATATATATATATATATATATATATATATATATATATATATATATATATATATATATATATATATATATATATATATATATATATATATATATATATATATATATATATATATATATATATATATATATATATATATATATATATATATATATATATATATATATATATATATATATATATATATATATATATATATATATATATATGTATAAATATAAATATATATATATATATATATATATATATATATATATATATATATATATTTATATATATACATATATATATATATATATATATATATATATATATAAATATATATATATATATATATATATATATATATATATATACAGTATATATATGTGTGTGTATATATATATATATATATATATATATATATATATATATATATATATATATATATATATATATATATATATATATATATATATATATATATATATATATATATATATATATATATAATAATAATAATAAAGCCGTGTACAGGGGACCACTCAAGAATGTTTAGGGTTGGAGTAGAAGGGTCCCTGTAGAATCTCTCCAGGATCAAGTCGATGGTCTCTGCAACACGTATGTTAATGAAGAGGTACTCCACGTCCAGGGAAGCGATGGTGCCACTGCTGGGGGATTCTTTTAGCTTACTGTGCCTATGTGTCTTCACATTACCATACAGGTAACCAGGGCTATAAGCCCCAGTGATGGTCTAGAAGTGATCGACGTTTGTGGCTGCACTAATGGTTTCAATTGTCTTGTTAGCCTTTCCCCTGATCTCCTCGATGGGATTGTAAAAGAGCTTTTCAAACTTGGAAGAATCCCCCAGTATCTGGTCAAGTTTACTCTAATACACTATCGTGTCACTCAAGACAAATGCAGCAGTCTTGCCGGCTCTCTTCACATCAAATGGGCCTCCTTCCTCAGCAACTTAGCTGCTTCCCTCATGTCACTGGAGACGATGCCACTGGTGTATCGCCACAATCCGTAAGAGCTCTTGCCAAAAGCAGGGGCTAGAGATCATTAGTAGTTCTTATGGCTCCTTCCCTCTAGGTGAATGTGGATAGAGTCAACAAAAGTTTTACTTCCATCCTTTGGTCTGTGGGCTTAGAGCACGATATGAAGTGGCAGTTAATCCCCCGCTGGAAGATTTTATCCTGGACGTCAGTAGGGGTATAGGATGATATATTGATATAGTCCTGCTTGGTTTCAGGTATGCAGAGTTTGCCTCCATTGATGTTAATAAGCTTATTGTGAATACTTTGCAGCCTCATAGTCCAGTCATGGTCCTTAAGGGTGCAGATAGCCTGGTAGATGTTGTTCCAGTATGCCAAGCTGTCGTGGGCCTGGTGGATAGTTTGTTTTTGATGATCGTCTTCATTGTCGTCAGTGGATGTATCACTGCTTATGTTGGTATCATCAAGGGTTACAGTTTCCAGTTCTGAACGAAGGGGATTCCTTCTGATGTCTTCCCATTTCACCACAAAGCAGATCAGGTACTCCAAGAGCTCTCCCTTCAACTGATTCCTGTTGCCAAGTTGTCTCTGAAGCAGAGTCCTATGGTATGCACTGGTCCTTTGGTCATTTAGGGCTTAGGGGTTATGCAGTCTGAAGTTTGTATATTTGGGTAGTACAACCTCTTTCAGGCAAGTTTTGTTAAATATAATAGCTGCCCCTGTCTTCAGAATGGTTCTTAGTATCTTTTCAGGATTACTATGTACATCCAGTAATTGGGCAAACGTCATCCTTCATGATAGGTAGACAAATTCAGGAATAATTGGTGAATCAAGGTTTTAATGTAAAGTTTGCAAGTTAGGTACAATTTACAAGTCGGGTAAAGGAATACTGTGAACAAGCTACATGTTGTGGGACTGCTGTCTCCCTACCTCAGGCTACAGTGGTGGAAATGATGCTAGCTGCATACTTATAGATTGCAATTCTGGGTTAGGCAGAGACGTGGAAAATTTTTATTGGCTGCCTCAGCACCATGGGCGGAGTGAATGGTGAGGTTGATAGGATCGTGAATCCTCTTTGGCTAAGTCGCACGCAAAGAGAGGATGCAGTTCAGTCAGACTGCCTTCCCCCTCACACATGGGTGAAGAGTCGCCATCTTGTCTTCCAGCAGTTGGGCTCTGATTGGTATGAGTGCTTGCCGAGAGGATATGAAGACTAGAAAGGCTCTTCTGTCGCTGATCAAAGCAGTCTTGGTTGGTGGTGTTTTGATCAATAGACTTGCCTTTGTTGGAGATGTCATGATTGGTAGGGTTACTCCTCAGTGTTTTGTTCATGCGACAGGAGGGGCGAAGGAATATTTCCTGGGTAGTATTACATGCCGGTCTTTCTCTCTATATAAGTAGAGCTTCAAGCATTCAAAGTCTCCTGCTATCTGAAGCACGGACGATGATCTTATTGTTCTTAATCATTTCCTCATGTTTAATGTTATTGTTGTGGACGTGGAGGGCATGAGCTCTTATGGTGCCTTGTTAACACGACAAGACAGTCTCTTGGCAAACCCATAGTTGTCATTCCTATATAGCATCCAGAGCATCCCGGAACAGGGCATATGTAGGAATAGAACAAGTTGGTTTGTCTAATGATGCCCTGAGTCAACAAGGCTGCGTTTTTCCACAGGATGAGAGACATGGTTTGATAGTAAAAAGTCACCTCAACCTCTGTGTTGTCATCCAGAGGGAAGACGTGTTTCTTTATTAGTTATCTCATGGCTTTTTCCTTTTTTTTTTTTGTAATTGTGATGCATAACCCCTTTATAGTAAAGGTTGATGATGTTGGTTGTGTTCTCAGTCGGTCAATAACCCTGTTACCAGGTGTCCATGGCTAACTTAATCTTCTGGCTAACTTGTCTGTTAGAGTAGCCATTATTCACTAGGATCTGGTGACTCAGCCAAGATCTTGATGTGTGTCAGCCTAAGATGAGCAGTGGGAAAGGGCCTCGTGATTAAACGCACATAACTGATTCTTTACAGTTTAAATTCAACACTCATATAAATAAGTTTTATCCCTTCACTTTCTACATAGAACATTTATATATATATATATATATATATATATATATATATATATATATATATATATATATATATATATATATAAAAGCTCTTCTCATCTCACAAATTAAATGTAATTTAATTATTGAATGCACACGAAGGACACACAATTCTCAATGAGGCCAGAATAATGCAGTCCTACCTAATGTAGTCTCATATCACATGATTTGTTTTATATTCTACATATGGGACATAATGATGGTGAAGATGTTTCTGGCTTTTAAAATGATAACTGTAATATGAAGATATCATTTATCTTCCATAACGATTAAAACTAACTTATAACCTCAATTTTCCTTACTTATGTGGAAGGTTGATTATGTGAATGGGCTTCCGTGGTTAATTCCAAGATTCATAACAGTATTGCATTTTTTTTTTTTTACTAAATTAGTCGAGTTTTTGGAAAACATCAAATCCTATTTGAAATACAGTACAAAAAAGAACATGAATGAATATAAAAACACGAGCTCTTATCTACGATAAAGTGGTACATTTACGCATTACATACAACAATGGCGGATAGTCCCTGAGCAGGTGGTGGAGGAAGTGACAGCCAACACTGCGCTGAAGTTTAAACACAAGTTGATTACCAATTCCCTCTCAACGTGCGCGGTCCTTGGAGGACGAGTTAATGAAACGATATATATATATATATATATATATATATATATATATATATATATATATATATATATATATATATATATATATATATATATATATATATATATATATATATATATATATATATATATATATATATATATATATATATATATATATATATATATATATATATATATATATATATATATATATATATATATATATATATATATATATATATAACTTAATACTCCCTGTGCCAGTTTTCCCGCGACATGCTAATGAATGTTACGGTATCTTTATCTTTGAAGACTACTTCAGAAAAGAAATGCTTTATTTCACTGGTGAAACCTGCTCAAAATTAGAAATTCGAGTGGCAATGTTGTGTTTTTGTGGTTAAATATGAGCCTCACTACGCGTGTCGGTGGTAATTGTATAAGAACTTTCAAATATGTGGGAATTAAGCAAAATTTTCCTAGTATAGACCTGATATTCTGTAATTACCTGGTAACTTTTCGATTGCCTAGTATTTCTGAATATGTTTTTCATATCTTTATTGGCCTTTGTTATAATAAAAATGTGTTATAAACATTAGTCGTACAGACCAAGTCCAATAAGCATGAAGCTTTTATTTGGACCAGATTTATATAACATAGAAATAAGGACATGCATGTGTAATAGCCTACTTGAAGGCACACACACACAAATACAAATACATGTACATACAGACTTACATATGTATATTCATAAACATATACCTAGAGACAATATGTACACATACACAAACATACTCACACATACATACAGCATACATAATACATAAAGAAGTATAAATATAAACGTTCATAAAAAAACATGCAGATACACATTCACACATAAGTACATATACATACACATATACAATAATTAAATAGTATCATAAACATTAATAGTACAAATAATGGTAATAATAATAGTATTATTGACATATATGACTCCGGATCATAAATTTGTAATAACGATGTTTTAATTTTGACTTTAAACATATTAATAGAAGCGAGTGATTTGATATCCTGTGGGAGGTTGTTCCTGTGGGTAACGCCCGGCACATCCACGGGACAATACGACATACAGTACGGTACTCTTACGGTACTCTTGTGTTAATATTATGTGACAGTGGGTGGAATATATTGACGGGATACATATGTAATGCCTTTCACACAAATAAACAAGTCTGTAGTGATATGACATGTGGTAGTTTGACCAGCTTTTAGTCACAAAGGAGAGGGTTGTTATGCACATATTTTGATTTGTATGACATTACCCTGATAACTTTTTTTTCTTTTGGTGCAACAAACAACTGGTCTAAAGTGTTTTGAATGCTCCTCCCTAAACTGATGAGCAATATAATAAAACTGGATATACAGTACAGTAATATATTAGTTTTAGGGAATCTTTAGTTTCTTAATTTCTAAGTCTATATATTACACCTGTAACTTGAGATGTTCTGATACAAGCTTGCTGTAAGTGAGTTTTCCAAGTTAGTTTTTCGTCATTTATTACACTTTGGAATTCGATGTGGTCGACTCGACTCAATTATTTATCATCTAATAGTAGTTCAATATTATTTTGTATTGAATGTATGGAACTAGATGGCATATAGATTGTCTGAAATATTCAGTGTTAATTTGTTGGCTATAATCAAAGTTGATACATTTATTAGTTCTATATTTAGAATTATTGTAATATTTTTAATGCTGTGACCCTGTACATATATTGTGGTATCATTTGCAATCAACAAAACTTTAACTTAAAACTTGTATATATTTTATCATTGACATATTAAAAAGACGATTAGTCCCAGAATTGACCCTTGTAGAACACCGCACCTGATCGTACTGTAGGAAGATTTGATATTGTATACTGTAAATTGTGTTCTGGAGGATAAGTAACTTCTTATAAAGTTATGAGTAATTTGATTACTTTTCTTATCTGATGTATCATGAATCTCTGGCAAAGTTGGTGAATAGCTAGTTCAGTGGAGTAATTGGGTCTAAAGCCATACTGACAGTCAGTTTAGAGTGGAAATTTTGTAAAGTAGTCAATTAATCTAATGGAAAATGATTTTTCAAATATTTTACTAGTGCTTGGAAGGATAGAGACCAGCCTGTAATTAATATAATTCGATTTTTCCCCTTTCTTAAATGTTGGTATCACTTTTGCTACTTGCCATTGTTTATGAAAGATACCCTCTGTAAAATTTCATTAATATATTCCACAAGTGTTTTTATATTGATGTCATCAAACCCCGGTGACGTAACTTTTAGTTTATTTATAATATCCTTAATTTCTTGCTGTGTTTTGGGTTTTAGGAAAAATGAGGAAGGGACTGGCTCTGGAAGAAAGGAGTCAAATGAAACTGGAGGTGGACCGATATCTGAAGCTAATTTGCTTCTAATATTTGTTCAATAATAATTAAATTCATCTGCAATATCGCTCTTATTAGATACAGTTTTATCTTGAAAATTTATAGAAGTTGGTAAATTGGATCTATTTATTCCCATTAAGTAATGTAAATTTTCTATGTTTTCTTAGTCACTTGATTGTTCACTCAATTTTTCTTTAAAGTAATTTTCTTCAGCTGTTTTTATAACTGATGATAAGGTATTTCTAGACTGTTGTAATATTGTTTCATATGTTAGTGTCCATTTTGCATATAACTTTTGTAACTGGTTACAATGTCTTAACGATTCTATTTTGCCTGGAGTTATGTATTGTTTGCCAAAATGTTTTTCTTTAACCAAAAATTATTTGGGAAATTAATGTTGCATTGTCTCTTGAATGTGTTCACGTATAAATTAAATATATTGCCATGTCCTTCCGTATTAGCTAATTCTGAATCCACCTGATGTTTTTAATTCTTTGAAAATTGCAATTTTATCACTGGTACTGATTCTCTTAGTTACGTAAACATATGATGTATTGTTAAAGGCAAATGTTGAAAAAAGACCAAATACCGGGAAGTGGTCACTGGTAGATGAATAAAATATACCACTTTTCCTGTAATTATGAATGACATTTGACCCTATGTGATCAATAAATGTTGCAGAGGTAGAGGTTACTCTAGTTGGCTTTAATATACTTTGGAAGAAGTTGTATGAAGGGAACATATTGAGATATGAAATTACATTGATGTTGATATTAACCAAGTAAAATTTAAAAATCTCCCATCAAATAACATGGTAAATCAAGGCTGGATACATAATCTAAAATATGTCCCATTGATTAAAAAAGTAATTGAGTCATGCATTGCGTGGTCTGTAAAAAAAAAAAACACCTATTATAAAATCAGAGATCTTAATTATTTTGAGGCACAATGATTCAAGGTGTGGTAGTTTGAAACAGCCATTAGCAATCTTTTCTCCTTGAAACTTTTTCCCTGGTAGTACCTGAAATCTAATTCATTTACATGAATTAAGACTAACTCCACGTGGTTAAATAACGATTCAGGTTAGGAAGAAATTGTTCAAAACATATTCGATCAGAGCTTTACATATGAAAATAGTAGGTAAGACTGGTTGAAAAATCGTTCAATTGTGGCAAAAAAGGTAAAATTTGGTATGCAACTTCCTTTGGTCATGGCAAAAGATAATCAGGGTGAGGAAACCCTTTGAAGACACCGCCCCCCCGCCACACACACACACACACTCCTGGCCATATTGGAGCCAGTTCAAAGTGGCCACCATTCCCACAAAGCCGGCCCCAAACAATTTATGTCTCGGAGATTGTTTGGTAGATTTCAAAATTTCTTCCTATAGTTGATGTGGACATCTAAATAATATAGGTATGATTTGAAATACCTATTTTTAATTATTACCATTTAAATTGAAGTTATCTGAATTCCATGTTACATTTTTGCTGAATATGAAGCGACGCTTGTTATCAATTTCTTTTTAAAGTTTTTATGACAATGCATGTAAATGTGACTTTTTTTTTTTTTTTTTTTTTTCTTTAGGTAAATATGTCGTAGATGAAAGAGATAAAGTTCAACTTCCTTGAAAATGCCTTTTTCAAATATTACTGACACAAAAAATAACAGCACAATTCCGTCTCCTAGAACGGGCTTGTACATTTGATTTTAAGCTTAAAAGAAACGAAAGGAAAATTGATATGCGCTGCTGAAAAAATGATTCTTGAATGGCATAAATGTGATGAAATAAAGCAAGATCAATGATTTACTATTTCGTAATAACCTTCGACGACTTAATGATGAACAAGCTATTGAAAAAAAAAATTCTTTGACAACAAGACTGTCCTTTGTGGAACCTGTAAAAAAAACGTAATTTCTAAAACCTTGATTAGGTTGAACAAGACAATAAAATGATAGTGCTTAGAGAAAGTATACCAAATTTCGTAAAAGTCTGATGTGTTTCACAGTAAGCAGATTAATGAGAAACTCGCGACTTTCTCATTCCTGTTTTCATTCCTTTTTTTCCTGAGGCTAAACTAATTGGTTCAGCTTTTCGATCTCGTGAAATTAAAACTCTGTTGATAGACCTTGATGCTTATGGAAGTGTAGACCCAAATGATATTTTTCCTTTGTTTTTACAAAGACTGCAGATTTCTTAGCTTCTAAGTTATCTGTTACTTTGCGCAAGTTAGCAAGAATATGAAATTTTAGCACTTGTTGGAGAATTGGTAATGTTACTTCGCTATGTGTGTTTGTGGTAACTGAACTCCAACTGATTACCGCCCAATTTCCAAATCTCCAATATAATCTATAGTGTTTGAACGTCATTTGGCAAAGCGTCTTAATAGGTTTCCTGAAGGTCATCATCTGGTCCCTAGTTGGCAATTTGGTTTTCTTAAAGTCCTTGGAGAATTTGATGCCCTTCTTACAATTTCCAATGCTGTAAAGAAATCTTATATACACATGACATGTGGTTTAGTCTACAAAAAAAGCTTGTTGCATATGCAGATTATGCTACTCTCTTTGCATCAATTCCATCTCCTGAATGTAGATCTAGGGTTGCTGAATCTCTTAACAGAGAACTAACTAAAATTAGTAAAAGTTCAAATTATGTGGTATGAAGTTTAATCCTAACAAAACTTGAAGTATGATTATAAGTAGGTCAAGGACCGAAGCTCCTCAACATCCGGATCTCAGCATTGATAAAGTTTCTTTACCTTTGTATTACTCTTTTAAAATTTTAGGTGTGATTCTCGACAGCAAATTAACTTTTGAGAAACGCATTAGGTATGTGTTTTCGTCAATTATACAAAAGATTGGCTTATTGAAAAATCATTTAAGATTTTCGCTGATCAACCTATTCTGAGGAAGTGTTTAAATTCTATCATTCTAGCTTGTTCCAATTATTGTTCTCCTGCCTGGTCTTCAGCTGCTGACTCACATCTTAATTTGTTGGACAGGAACTTACGGTTTATTAAATTTCTTATGTATGATCAAGATATTAATCTTTAGCACCGTCCCTCAATTAGTTGATTATGCATGTTGCATACGATTTTTCATAACTCTGAGCATCCTTTACATTCAGATCTTCCTGGACAGTTTCATTCTGTTATAACAATAGGCATGCACTTAATTCTAATAGTCAGGCCTTCTCCATCATAAAGCTCAATACTACTCAGTATTCAAGAATTTTATTCCAGCTGTGACCAAGTTGCGGAATGATCTTCCTAATCGGGTGGTTGAATCAGTAGAACTTCAACAGTTCAAAGTTGCAGAAATTTTTTTTAAGTTGAACAGGCTGACATTGGTCCTCTTTATATTCACATATGAATTATCTGTGTTATTGTTCTTTGAAATATTTCATTCTAATTTTTCATTACTTATATCTTAATTTTTCATCACTTATATCGTTTATTTATTTCCTTGTTTTCTCTCCTCACTCGGCTATTTTTCCATATTTGGGCACTTGGGCTTATGGCATCTTACTTTTCCAACTAGACTTGTAACTTGGCTAATAATAATAATAATAATAATAATAATAATAATAATAATAATAATAATAATAATAATAATAATAATAATAATAATAATAATAATTACGCATAATATTTTAGTAATGACATGCCCTAGCCTAGCGTACATTGTGTGATAGTAGCCTACTAAGAAAATTTACCAATAAATCTAAATCCAACGAACGGCATCAATACCTGACAGTGATATTAAATTTAGGACAGTTGCTACTAATACCATCAACTCCCATATATTAACACGGTTAGCTACTGCCTGTGATATACACGCAATGTATGCTTGACCGGTATCCAAATATTCTCCGGTTTCTTAAGATGGATTTGGTTATGTATGTTTCCTCGTGAAGTAAATATTTTCAAATTAAATCAGAAACTGTTACAATCTCTGAAATTTTTAAATTGTTCCTTAGAGCAAAGAAATGGGGCACATCATTATCTATCTGGATTTTCTCTAATTTTTTTAAAATAAACGGACATCAGGTTTTGTGCCGTACACTAAACGATTAGGTCTGGATAGAGGTCTTATACTGTTTGTTCCTAGGCGGAATAAAAGTCAATGATGCTGAGTTAATTTTAGATTACCAGAAAATAATCCTCAGCTAATTTATTATGGAATTATTTATTCCCCCGTTACTGCTGTTGACGGCAATGAATCTCTTGAGCAAGTTACTTTGTTTACGTCTCTGTCTTTTTTTTTCTTATCTATTAATCTTTTATATGACCTCCATATTAGTGACAATCATCCTCTGGTGTTACGATTACCCCTTGATTTTACATATAAGTAGGATACCGTTCTTATTTGTGAAAAGTTTCTCGTCCAAAGCAATAATTTTCATTGCATTTTTTATCAGAGATTCAAGAAAAGGCCTCATATTGATCACTTTGTGGGATTACTGTCGTTTTATAATCACTGCACAACTTGATAAATACTGTTTCCGTATTTTAGATATCAATTCTTTCATCATGGTCTTCGATGTAATATTTATATTTACTTCGAGATCTCATAAGGAATTTATGTCTATGAAATCTGGATAATAAATCCATTCATAAGTCTTTTTTCGAGAAACTTCTATAATTATATAATGTAATAATTCACGTATTTTTTTATGGGGGGAGAAGTATTTTCTATCTAAAAAAAAACTCAAATCTATTAACCATATTCGTTAAATCATATAATAAATAGTATATTTATTTAACAAAACATGGTGGGGAAACTATGTGGGTATCGGAGAGGTATAGTGAAAAAAACAAAAAAACAATATAGATTGATAAGTGAGGAAGTTGTTGAGGACAGTGAATGGGCGCAACTATGTCAGTCCGAGGTTCGTGTGGATAAAACTAGCTGAATCTGGAGGATAACTAATGATCGTAGATTTTTCAAATCCACATATAGACAGAAAAAATTTGGATTACAAAAAAGTGTTTAAATATGTGCCGTGTGAGTTTTGTAAAAAGAGAATGGATGGTTGTAATTTAAATGGAGACGTAGCCTCTGGCCATGTGGAAAAAGACGAAAGATTCGCATGAAGTTTGTGAAGTGAATGAGAATGTAAAGAGGCTTTGCGTAGGGTTTTACATTTGGGAAAACATTACTTTTCACCGACTAGTATACGCAATCCCATCTCTCCCTCCCTCCATAAAAGGAAGAAATCATTTAATCTTCCATTTGGGGAGAGCAAACGCCAGGAAAAGAGTTATGTTATATAATGTCAATAAGCGTAATAAACAACATTTATTTTTGATTTAGTGGAGAGGAGACGAGTGACTGGAAGTATTTCCGATTATTAATTGGTATAAGTAACTAATGCTATACAAGAGAAGCTCAATTAAGAGATAAAGACTTGATTAGAAATAAAAGTAAAAATGGTCCCAAAGAATGGAGTAAAAAAAGATGGGGTTAGGAGACAAATTCTAAGTTATAAAATTATACTCATTTCAAAACAATTACGGCATTCATCCATCTGGAAAAAAAATGAGAGTTAGTTAAATAAAAATTACGGTGAAGGAACATTGATAAGGGAGGCAGCAGAACAAGAAAGGAAAGGGAAGGAACTCCAGATGATTTATTCTTACATAAAAACATTCGCTTTAAATAGGCTTTAGTATTCACTCGTGTGAAGGAAATGCGTAGTGAAAAATAAGGGAACTTGTATAAATAGAATGGTGCTATCAGAGGAGCATTCTAACTGTTTTCACTTTAATGTGTATTCTACAGTGTTGTTGAATCTACACCAGAATGACCTGACAGGCACATGTGAAATTATTTGTAATTTGAGATTGATATTGAAAAAGCTAGGAAAGAGACAAAAATCCCGATGTCCACGTGGCTGTACCCACTTGAGCCACGGCAGTACTTCTGACACTAAAGAAAGTATCTCCTCGCCACTCGACCCACATAAGACTGGTTCTAGACAGTGAGGTGATAGTGAGATGCCTGAGTCGACAAGGGTCGAGGTCACCTCAAATCAACCAAGTGATGTTGGCCATATTCCGTTTGGCAGAAAGGAAGATATGGCACCTGTCAGCAATTCACATTCAAGGGTTCCGCAATGTGACAGCGGACGCTCTATCCATGTTTACACCAATAGAGTCAGAATGGTCCCTAGACGCAGGATCATTCTCCTTCATCTCGAGTCAAGTCCTGGAGCTGCAGATAGACCTCTTTGCGACGAAAGACAACAAGAAAATAGATCGTTATGTGTCCCCATACGAGGATCCGCTAGCGGAGGCAGTGGACGCTATGTCCCTAGACTGGAATAGATGGTCCAATATTTATCTGTTCCCTCTGCACAACCTCCCTTTGAAGGTCCTTGACAAACTGAGATCCTTCAAAGGGAAGGCAGCAATAGTGGCCCACAAGTGTCCAAATAGCGTGTGGTTCCCTCTGGCATTGGAACTACGACTAAAATTCGTACCGCTACCGGATCCATCCCTGTCTCTGCAAGTACAGAAGTTGACTGTCTTCGCTTCATCACAGAAAACACGGAACCTGCATCTCATGATTTTCTCTCCTTAGTGAGGAGTAAAAAGATTCGGTGTCAAAAGTCAGTTTAGACTTTTGAAGGGAACCAGAATATATTATGAGGCTTCAGGGAAGAAGCGAATATCCTCTGTCAAGGCAAAGAAACCAATAGAAATCTCGACAGATTCCTATTCATCATTATTCACTCACCTTCATGAACAGCCGACACAATACTATTGTTGAAGCGCTTAGAAGGTTTTGAAGTAAAAGTCATATTTCTGTTTGTACTCGCTTTGGGGGCCAGAGTAAGTGAAATGGTGGTTCTCTCTGGAGAGGAAGGCCACGTCCAGTTCTTGGAGGGAGAACTGAATTTATTTCCAGACCCAACGTTTCTTACCAAGAACAAACTACCCACCAACAGGTGGGGTCCCTAGAGAATCTGCCCTCTGAAGGAAGATGCATCTCTATGTCCAGTGGAGGGCTTAAAGGTCTATCTTCATAGAACTTCAGACTTTATGGGAGGACAGCTGTTCAGAGGAGAAACCTCGGGTTCAAAGTTATCTATAACTAATGGCGAAACTCACCTGTGTTATTCGCAAAACGGATCCTGACAGTACACCCGCTTGTCATGATCCGAGAAGATTTGCTTCTTCCATAAAATTTCTTTATTTATATGGACTTTGAATATCTTTCTTCGTACACCGGCTGGTAGTCATCCAAGGTGTTCTTTATGCACTATGCAAAGCAAGTGGAGTAACTCAAGAAGTCTGTGGTAGCAGCAGGTAGAATTCTTTAACCTTGTGTTTTAAATCTGCGAGGAACAGTGTAATTAATTTGGGACGATTAATTAAGAGGGTGGGTGTGTAGTCACTGTATGTACTACACACTGAGCGATGGGCCATGAAAGTGTCCTTACAAACTGTTCCATTGACGTTGGTGAACTATAGCATAATACGGACACTTGTGCCATGCGTTTCTTACGCTAGTGTATATAAACAGTATACAGACTGTATCATTATTATTAATAATTTGATTGAAGTGGCAAATCTGTTTCCTATTAGATGAAACAATATTTTCTGTTGACTGTTTTCTTTATGCTTTAATGGATGTCATCCACATTTCATAAATTTTATAAATGTTGATCTGATATGTATGTTTATTAAATCTTAATTAACTAGTTCATAGTGAACCCTGCGTCTTATTCGCCCACACTCATTTTATTAGAAATGCACTGAGCATTAAGATTAAAATATGGATATTTTTTATCATGGTATGTCTTTTAAGATTGTTCCCTGATTCAAGCAAAAATCCACTCACTTTAACCCTTCCTTAGGAAGAGTTGACGTTGTACCCTAAGGGGATGGTGGTAGAGGTGCAAAATCTGTTCCTATGCAGATACAACTGTTATCCAATAGTTAATAAGAGTAGACATATTGGGGGACATGTCAGGAATTCATACTGACATTGGTTACTCTTGAACAAACTTTGCTTTATAATGTATAGGGCGAGACCACTATACAAGCTTGTCATTTTGTCATCCATAGTTATTATGTACTCATCGAGACTTTTTCCAGAGTCTAGTACGACTCTTCCCTGTAGGGGGCAGGAAGTACTAACATAGTTCATGCTCAGATGAAATGATGTATGACGGTAACATCATAGGTCTCTATGTCTAGATGGACCAGGAAAATACTTTCTTGAGAGTACGGCACCGGTTGAGAATCCACAGATATAGTAATGCTCTGGTAAACTTCCATCAGGACGACTTGGCCTGAGCCCAAAAAACGGATTTGAGCGAAGCGAAAAATCTATTTTTGGGTGAGGTAGCCATGTCATCCTGATGGACCCGCCCTTCCTTTTATTGTAAAAGGGCTTATTGATCCCTCCCTATAATACAGTATTTGTAGCACCTCGTATATCGCTACAAGGAATAAAGAGGGCGCTACCGACTTCATCAGATACACACTGGAAAGGGAATAGGAGAGATTCCTTATGAGCAGCTCTCTTTTCATTCTCGTTTCAGATTCTTGTCACTGTAACCCCTCGAAGCGTTAATACTGTTCGGGGTAAAGATAGCTATGTGACGTGTCAAGAATCCGTCCTCTAATATTATGCGATATCCTTTTAGATTTATTTAGGGATATTCGCTCCAGGAGTTAGAATTCTGGATACCTTAAGGTAAAATTCTCTGGGAATATCACTGTAGTCAAATATACCCTAGGAAGCTACCCTTTAGGAACTTCCATCAGGACGACATGGCTACCTCACCCAAAAATAGATTTTTCGCTTCGCTCAAAATCCGTTATATATATATATATATATATATATATATATATATATATATATATATATATATATATATATATATATATATATATATATATATATATATATATATAGTATATATATATTATATATATATATATATATATATATATATATATATATATATATATATATATATATATAATTCATCAGCTTTACTAGTTGATTGCGGAATGGAGGTGTTAGACATGTCCTTCCACTCGTATCTGATTATGGTTTTTCTATTTCAGTCCACACCTGCAATTTTTTTTATGTTTTTCTATCCATTGCCTTCTCTTCCTTCCCAAGCTTTTTTGCAATATCCAGGCATTCTGTTATTCCTAATGTTCATCTATTATCTGACATGTTCACTTTTATGGTTGTTGTGGCTTATGTGGTAACATCCGTGGCTGGTGATCGCCAGACTGTGGTTTGAGTTTCGCTCAAACTCGTTAGTTTCTAAGATTACGGCAACCTCACCCTCCATATGAGTTAAGTATGGAGGAGTGGTTGAAGGAGACAATAGGTGTATCTGCTGAGTCATTAGCAGCCATTGCCTGGCCCTCGTTCATCCTAGCTTGGGTGGAGAGGGACTTGGACACCAATCATATGTATATATGATCAGTCTCCAGGGCATTGTCCCGCATGATAGGGCATTCATGAGCGGCCATTATACCTCTAAACCACACGGGCATTTATTTTTCTTACATGTTAGAAGACCCTTTACTTTTGCTTGCTCTTGTATCCATGTTGCTTGGTATCTGTCTGTTGATGTTATTCCTATGATTATTTTTTCCATTGCACTAGCTTATGTTCTAAGACTTTATACCATTTTCCAGTGTTTTCTTTAGACGTGGTCTAGATAAATTTACTTTTATATATGTTTTTTTTTCGTGCCCTTTATATCTAATTGTTGAAGGGGATGGTGGACCCGAGGCTCCAGGTTTCTGGTGCATAAAGTAAAACTGGTAGGACCATTTAATTCAATATATATATATATATATATATATATATATATATATATATATATATATGCATATATAATATATATATATATATATATATATATATATATATATATATATATATATAGTATATACATATATATATATATATATATATATATATATATATATATATATATATATATATATATATATATGTATATATATTATATATATATATATTAGGAGGGGGCAAAGTGGTATTTTACATTTAATAATCTCATTTTATTTTCATAAGGTTCTCCATCCCATGCTTATCATTCTTTTAATTTTAGTCTCCTGTACTGAGGAAACACTTACTGTGTGTTCTAAATACGTATATTCATTATAAATCGACAAATGTTCGTCAAAAACTCTTCTTTGTTGTATCTCTGCATTTTCCCTGAATATTATTTTAGCTTTATTATATTTATTTTCTGCCCTACATTTGTTTATTCTCTATTCAAATATTGTATCATCTATTGCAATTCCTCCCATGTTTCACTTTAAACAGCTATGTCATCTGTAAACCTCAAATGGTTAAGATACCACCGATCAATATTTATTCCTACATTATTCTAATCTAAATTTTGAAAAACTTCTAGGCATGCTGTGAAAAAAGTAGGAGAGGTACAATCTCCCTATCAAACTTTTTCTCAAATTAAATTCTCTCTCTATCTTTTTGTAGTTTTAGGATTGCTGTACTTCCTGCACTTTAAGTGTTCCAACACAA
>NC_090737.1:62715070-62730070 GCF_036898095.1 Palaemon carinicauda
CTGGTGGATCGTGTGTCTTTTCGGCAGCGATCATAATTTTATCTTTTTCATATCAACTTCCACTGAATCACAAATATGAGAATGCTCACGTTCTCCGTACAATCATTGTTATTTCTGTAATCTAAAGGTGTCTTTAATCATTCTCTGCAGTTATGTACTTCTCATTGCCATACAATAGTACTTATAGGTGCTTTATCTTTTTTCATATGTAAATTGATTATAACCTTCTTTGTCTCGATCAGTCTTTAATAATATGATTTCCATGATGGGTAGATGTATAGGTACTTGAAATGCTTGATTTCAGTCTACCGATAGATATTAAGACTATATTATTGCTTTTAGAGGCACTTGAACTGCTCATCGCTTAAACTACTCATCGCTGAAAACGACCATCGCTGAAAGAGTATCGCTCAAAACGACTTCGCTAAAACGGACTTCATCGAACAGGTTTAGAACAGGTGACAACACATTCCCTTGGAGTGCTCCGCTGTTCATTGAACATTCAATTGAAAAGACTTCATATTACCTTTGAACTTGTTTTTCTCATGAAAATAATGAATGAAATTAACATATTTAAGACGAATTCCATAATAACGTAAGACTTTTCACAGAATTGACCGGTGCACACTAGCAAAGGCTTTTTCATATTCCACAAATGCCATCAAAGGGGGATTTCTTTATTCTAAGCATTGCTCCACAACATATCTCAAAATTGAAAATTTGGTCAGTGCAACTTCTACCTTTTCAGAATCATGCTTGTTCATCTCACAGCTTTTCATCAATCTTTCTCCACTCACTTTAGAATAAACATGCTGTATGTTTTCATAACAACTGACGTAACTGTTATCCCTCTGTAATTATTGCTATCCGTCATGTTTCTTATTTTTGCTCTTTCCACCAGCATCCTTAACTCATATTCACCAGGTTTTACCTTCTCATGCCACATTCTACAAAATAATCTTGTAAGTAGTCTAGGAGTCACTTCATTTTCGGCCAGTATCATCTCGGCAGTTATAGCATCTTTTCTGCTGGCTTTCCATCTCTTTAGTTTGTTCAGGATAGCTTCGACTGCAAACACATTGAATCATAGGCACATCAAGGTCTTCAACAGCTTCAGGTATAGCAATCAAATTATTCCCTTTATATCTCCTATTCATAGCCTCACTAAGTGTTCCATCTACCATTATCTTTCTTCATCTTCTGGTGCCATAACAGAGCCATCTCTCTTGTTGATGGGTACATGCTTCATCTCCTTTGCCCAGTCGAGATGTCATTAATAATTCTATGAACAATTCTAGCACCATAGCCCATTCCTGAAGTCATAGCTTTGTCAGCCTCATCTACATTACTGTCTATATATATATATATATATATATATATATATATATATATATATATATATATATATATATATATATATATATATGGATAAATATTAACACAACATCGTGTTCAAATAGAAATAAATTTCTACCTCATACTTGGGATCGAACGCTAGCCCCTTCTAATGAAAGGCCAGGTCGAAACCAACCATGCCACGAGAGCCCATAAAAGGAAATCTGAACCTGACGCTAACAGCTGTCCGAGGATTTACCTGGCGAGACATCAGTCTCTTACCAGCGAGTTTTACCCGATTTCCCCGGGCCACCACGTGACACAATTGGTAGTAATTCATTCAAATTACCCCTAATGAGTCAATATGGATAAATATTAACACAACATCGTGTTCAAATAGAAATAAATTTCTACCTCATACTTGGGATCGAACGCTAGCCCCTTCTAATGAAAGGCCAGGTCGAAACCAACCATGCCACGAGAGCCCAGAAAAGGAAATCTGAACCTGACGCTAACAGCTGTCCGAGGATTTACCTGGCGAGACATCAGTCTCTTACCAGCGAGTTTTACCCGATTTCCCCGGGCCACCACGTGACACAATTGGTAGTAATTCATTCAAATTACCCCTAATGAGTCAATATGGATAAATATTAACACAACATCGTGTTCAAATAGAAATAAATTTCTACCTCATACTTGGGATCGAACGCTAGCCCCTTCTAATGAAAGGCCAGGTCGAAACCAAGAGGCTAGCGTTCGATCCCAAGTATGAGGTAGAAATTTATTTCTATTTGAACACGATGTTGTGTTAATATTTATCCATATTGACTCATTAGGGGTAATTTGAATGAATTACTACCAATTGTGTCACGTGGTGGTCCGGGGAAATCGGGTAAAACTCGCTGGTAAGAGACTGATGTCTCGGCAGGTAAATCCTCGGACAGCTGTTAGCGTCAGGTTCAGATTTCCTTTTTTAGGGGCTTTCGTGGTATGGTTGGTTTCGACCTAGCCTTTCATTAGAAGGGGCTAGCGTTCGATCCCAAGTATGAGGTAGAAATTTATTTCTATTTGAACACGATGTTGTGTTAATATTTATCTATATTGACTCATTAGGGGTAATTTGAATGAATTACTACCAATTGTGTCACGTGGTGGCCCGGGGAAATCGGGTAAAACTCGCTGGTAAGAGACTGATGTCTCGCCAGGTAAATCCTCGGACAGCTGTTAGCGTCAGGTTCAGATTTCCTTTTATGGGCTCTCGTGGCATGGTTGGTTTCGACCTGGCCTTTCATTAGAAGGGGCTAGCGTTCGATCCCAAGTATGAGGTAGAAATTTATTTCTATTTGAACACGATGTTGTGTTAATATTTATCCATATTGACTCATTAGGGATAATTTGAATGAATTACTACCAATTGTGTCACGTGGTGGCCCGGGGAAATCGGGTAAAACTCGCTGGTAAGAGACTGATGTCTCGCCAGGTAAATCCTCGGACAGCTGTTAGCGTCAGGTTCAGATTTCCTTTTATGGGCTCTCGTGGCATGGTTGGTTTCGACCTGGCCTTTCATTAGAAGGGGCTAGCGTTCGATCCCAAGTATGAGGTAGAAATTTATATATATATATATATATATATATATATATATATATATATATATATATATATATATATATATATATATATATATATATATATATATATATATATATATATATATATATATATATATATATATATATGTATGTGTGTGTGTGCAAATTTATATATACACACGCATATATATATATATATATATATATATATATATATATATATATATATATATATATATATATATATATATATATATACATATTAGAGTAGGAAAACGCATTCTGTTCTTTCATCCATTTATTTGCGCCGATGTTTCGTATCAGCTTGATACATTTTCCAGGCTGAAACGATTACAAATCAATTGCGTATAAGTAAAAAGATACACACAACGTTTGCCAACACCAAAATTAAAAAGCTTTTTAATA
Organism: Palaemon carinicauda; assembly: GCF_036898095.1. Classification (NCBI taxonomy): domain Eukaryota; kingdom Metazoa; phylum Arthropoda; class Malacostraca; order Decapoda; family Palaemonidae; genus Palaemon; species Palaemon carinicauda. The sequence continues at coordinate 62,718,421 of NC_090737.1, forward strand.
ATTTAAGAATAAAAACAGAGTAAAAACAGAAACACAGAATAACAGTGAAAGGGCTCGGAGCGAATATAGAGAAACAAATTAATTCAAAAATAATAATAATAATAAAAAAAAAATATATAATAATAATAATAATAATAATAATAATAATAATAGAAAAATATATAATAATAATAATAGAAAAATATATAATAATAATAATAATAATAATAATAATAATAATAATAATAATAATAGAACGAACAAGACATACCCACAGCGGTAGCGTAAGGAGAACTGACATGAAAAATTTTTATGGAAGGGAGTGTAAACAAAACAACAGGTAATTAGGCAATATATATATATATATATATATATATATATATATATATATATATATATATATATATATATATATATATATATATATATATATATTACCGTTTCTGGTTACTCTAGTTCTCGGCTAAAAGGTTCATAGGGGGAAACCATATGAGTTTTTTCCATCTATTCCTGGCATAATTCTTTATAATATGATGAATTATTTACTTTTTATTTCCTAAATAAACATTTTAGTACATAACAAGACAAATTAAAAATACAATTGAAGTGACCATTATTTCTACGCTAATTTAAAGTGTCTTTATTTTACCATATTAAATCACTTTAAGTAGCAACGAACACCTCTATGAAAAATATAACAATTTCAGGAACATATCAATTTAGATGCATTAAGATCTTCATAACAGCAGATTAAAGATTTTGTGAAAATCCTTCTTAAGTTTTACGGAAAGAAGGATAATTAAAATAGACTTCATCTCTAGAATTCCTCATTGGTTTTCTGTGAAAAAATCCACAAAATACTGAATTTTGCTCCCGTGAGATTCTAAATGTCCTAATATTTATACCTTTCCTAAAGCTAAATTGATGGTAGTCTGAGATTACGTGACTGGCTTTAAAAGCGCTCTGTAGTATTGTTTTTCATGCCTCTTCAGGAAAGATGGTAAATAACCGTATCTTCCTCAATTGAATGTGTTTTATGTAGTGTATTTAGTAACATGTTCCTTTTAGAGTAAAATATTATCGTGGTTAAGATATATTTACAAAAACTTTATTGAATTTCAGTAAAGAATATTATTAAGTTTTATTTAGTATATTCTACTGTGATTACATATCATGCAAGCTTGATATTTTTTTTTTTTTTTCACCTAAGATGACTGGCTAGTTCTTCCGTGAAAGATAATTCCCTAAACTTAACCTCAGATCAGAGCAACTAGACTTACCTTTATTATACTAATGTCCTCAAACATAAGGAATGAATTACTATGATAATAGCTTCTTGCTGAGCAAAGTTTCCAACCTATGCTTCAACCCCAAGGTAGAAGCTGATATGGTAAAAGTATTTCCAGTGAATATACATTCGCAAGGGTAGATTTCGATATTAAATGACATGGTAATTGATATTGACATTGATTGAAATAACGATAGTTAGTCATATAATTTCATTATAAGTAACTATGCGTGGTAAATTCCCTAACCAGCTATCATAGTGGAGATGAGATTATTTCATGTCTAAGAGCAGATTTCTGAATTCCACAGGGATATGTACGGTGGAATTGTAATAAACTTATATTTCTCCTAATAAAATATTTGGATAGAGTCCCTTAAGGCATTGTTTCAGCTAAGAGGCATATGTTCAAATAATTGCCCAGTCAGAAGCTGTTATCATAAATGAATTTATTTCCAGTGGATACTCATTCCCAAAGGTAGAATTCAGTATTAAATACTATTGTGGTTGATATTTACATTAATCAAGATCACGAGTGGTAGTGAAATATACAGTGTGTGTATATATATATATATATATATATATATATATATATATATATATATATATATATATATATATATATATATATATATATATATACGCACATATACATATATATAAATAAATATATATATATATATATATATATATATATATATATATATATATATATATACATATATATATATATACATATATATATATATATATATATATATATACATATATATATATATATATATATATATATATATACATATATATATATATATATATATATATATATATATATATGTGTGTGTGTGTATATGTATATACATATATATATATATATATATATATATATATATATATATATATATATATATATATATATATATATATATAATGAGTGTTTGTATTTGTGAAGATGGATATATAAATATAGAAATCATTAGGATAACGGGATAAACATTATTTAAAAAAAAAAAAAAACTTTGGTAGCATGTATGATAGATGGTGTTTTGAAGCGTTAAGATAATTGTAGAATCTGGAAATCAATGAGGGAAGCAGAGTTTGCGAAAGTGCAAATTCTTCATCCAGTGTCCGATTCCTATTTTATTGGCAGTTTTTTCCTCATCGAAGTGATTTTTTTTTATAATGATTTTGTAAAAAGTCAAATCTTATGGTAACTTTCACTTCACCTGAATCGTTTGTTAGTTCTGCTGTACATAATTATGCTTTTTCCAACTTTCATATTCCCTATTTTGTTTAAAGGGTGGTATCAACTATCCTTTTTTTTTCCCGAAATAAGATATTCAAAACAAATTAAATTTTATTTTCTCAATTCAAATAATTTCATTGTTTTCTTTCGTACTTTTTGCTTTTTATTTTCACCACTCTTCGTACATCTGACCACCTAGGGGTGTCCGGAAATATATAGAGGTATAAGAAATGTGAGACTCTTTTGGTAGAGGATTCATTGAGAAATTTATGATGTCCATCCAATAGATAAAGACGTCTAATAAGGCATCACACCTTTAAGAGGATACTCGTCAGTTAAAATTGACCTTGCTCTCTCGGATATCCTGGTTATCTATTTTTTATGGGCTTCATCTGAGGAGTCTGGTTTGTTTTGTAATTGTCTGAAATGGGAGCTGAGAAATGCGCAATGCATTTATACATAAAGTATATCCTACAAGTTCGTGTATGAATGTTTAATATTGGGAATTTCATGTCTATTATATGACAGTTTTAAAATGCATTTATTTTATTGATTGTAAGCATAGTATTCTATTTTATTGGGGTGAGCAATGTTATCATAGTTCCTTTTACACACAAAATAGAAGTACAGGTTGTATCTCATATGGCTTTATTAGGAGAATATAGGCGTGATAAAACAATTCATATATAAACGTTTAGAATAAGTAATAAGATCCATGTAGTTCTTCTATTGTTTTTTAAGATTTACAAAGTTAAACAATGTCAGTTGTTAAACGAGAATTCCACCTAAATATCTGATTGGATATTTATCATTCCTTCTTTTTACAACTTTGGAAAAACGATATTTTTTCACACTTCCGTCAATATACTTAAATATCATTACAAATAAGAAATTTATATACTTTACTTATTTTTAGAAATCTTGCAAAATATTCTAAATCGCATTATCCTTATTAAATAGGATATCCTAATACACAAATGCATGCCATAAAACTTCCATTAATGTTCCAAATCCCCTGAATGGTGACGTGCTTTTATGTACTCCAGCATTTTTCAATCCCAGAATTTCAAGATATTCTTCAAGGCTTCCAGTTCCGAGCAAATAAAGTTCAGGAGCACATTAGCGCCGGCTGTTGAATCCACTGAGCGTAAGTAACATGACGATGGTAGGAAATTCATGACTGCTTGGCTTGCAAGTTTTTTTTTTTCTTTTGCCTTTTCCAACTATTTAACACGGCCCTTTCATTTTACAGTTTTCCCTCTCCCTATCACATAAATGCATATGTAGAATCACTTAAACATATGATACTTTAATTTGTAAAGGATAATAGCTCAACTGGCTATTTGTTGATGCAAACATTTCTTTCTGTGAAAAATTCAATTTCTAAACAATCAAAACGTTTGAACTGTTTCCTTACACATCAATAACCTAGGCATCGAATTGTGTTTATCATCGTGACAAATTAATATACCTATGCCTGAAAATTTACATATTGCAATAAGGCACATACCCCTTTTCGATTACAACTATGCAGTTGGTTTGAATCCCTTTTAACAGTCCATTAGTGTGTAGTGGATTCTCTTTCTAAAAGCCCGTCTTAAGACCATATAAATCAATTTGAGTAAACGCGATTAAATTAATCTTCTCTTTCATGAAAACTCTCAGATCGAAAACAAGGTTTGCACTTATATGACAGGTACCGCAAGACCTATGCCATTATTTACATTGGTCAACAAAAACCTTGAAAAACTCAACATATATAACATGATGATTGATTGCAAACAACAATATTGACATTTACTATCCATTCAGTCATTCAAATTGCATAGCCTTCCCAGCCTGGGCCATGCATAGACTTGCTATCTGTGATAACGTTCAAGATGCTACTACTTAAATATGCTGGGTAATTAGGTATAAGCAGTTAGCAGCACATTATTACGAGATAACTAAGTTTCAATCTAAATCTGAAAGCTGTGTAGGATCAAGAAAAACTTATCTAGCTTTAAGTTACAGAAGTAAAATGCGAAAGCACACAACTGTTAAAAGTGTTAACACCGTATTTGCGTATTCATCCAAATCCCATTTATACGATAGATCAATTATCAAATTGTGGTTATTACAATAAAAGAACAACTCATCCTTTATTTCTAACAGATATAAATGCAGTGACTCGGATTATTACTAACCCCCTCCGAAAAAAATGCGCCAAGACCATTTTATCCTGACAATTCTTCCCACGAAAATTCCTCCCCATGAATTATTCTCCCCTTATTATATCCAATGCACTCACTACAGTCATGTATTGCGCCAGCATGATTGTCCATAATGGAAAAAGCATCCACAAATATGAGAATTTGGATTTACAATTACAAATTGGTTGTGAATAGATTTTCTTCGCAATCCATCACACTATACAAAAGTGCTCGTATTTGATGCAAGTTCTTGACGGCATGAAAAAAGTTTTTTGTAAGTAGGCTGTGTTCTGGTTTATCAGCCAATAGTCAATATAAACGTGGGTAAATGCTCTTCATAATATCATTCAGTCAACTCCCCCCCCCCCCCCCACCAATAAACAAAATCAAAATAATAACATCACATGCCAGGAAGATTGAACCATTGGGTAATGCTCTTAAAGAATATAGAAGGCCATAACTAGCAGCCCTTGTGAGAGAGCGGAGATTCCAGACATTTTATTTGCTCAAATTTTTTTTTAATGATTGAAATTAAATCAACAGTCGGTAATCTAGTTTCAAATCCTTCCTCAAGAGTTAGTAGAGAAGATGCAATCACTTCACGTTTTGCCGCTTGCACAGTAGTTCTTCATTTTATCTCTCATGGTATTTATAGTTCTTAGGTTCCTAATTTTCACATTAGATGAAGTAAGTGAATGACTACCCACTGTAGCATGCATACCTGACACACGTGGATTACATACTTTGTGAATGAGCGAAAGGCAACCATAATAGAATTTTTGACAATACCAATAGTTCCTAGCTTTCTTTTCACATTGTTTCAAAGCTTCTCGTTTGTACTTTTCTTCATCAACATTTTTTTTTTCCTTTAGAGGAAATATACGAAAGGAACAAGGTTGAAAAAATAATGACTACTTTCAAAGACAATGATAAAAAAGTAACTGAAAATTAAACTGTATAAAGGTTTTGGTAAATAGTTTCTTATAATATGTAGTTTATTATGAGAAAAAAGAATAAATATTTTGAATTTAAATATTCAGTTCATTATTTTCAGCAAACAAGCGTTGAACTTTTGATTAATGTTGATAATTTTTCAGGGTGGAACTTTCGTTGGAAGAATTCTCAGGGTAGAATTAGCACGGTACCCAATCATTACAGGGTAACGGCCACCTGCCGAAAACCTTGTAATTGTGTGATCTATTGAGAAATTGGTTTTTATTGGGCATTCTCCACGGTATAATTTTCAGTTTTAAATCTAAATATTTTACTTCTCACTTACATATGGTTAACGCTATTTTCTTTACAATTCCCCGCAAGAAATATTCTGCACGCCACTTTTACTAGATTGGTTCTCGAGATGATAACCAAAGGAAACCCTTTCTCCTAAAAAATATCAAACATATTTAAGGAAATATGTGTCATTAAATAAATATCTGAAATTTTACAAGGTAAGTGATAATTAAGAAAATTGCCAAAGTCCTGATTATCATAAGTTATAAAATCTAGTTCGATTTTACAAAAATTCAAATTAAGTTATTTATTGAAAAAACCTTATATAAATTGTTAATGTTGTGTTAATCCTTTTTGGTTCAAATGCTGAATAAATTCTAATAGCTATTAGCATAAGTATTTGACACTAACCATTTCATTGTAGTGTTATTGTGTCACGTAAAAATAAATTGTTTTAAACCAAGGCCAAAAAATATAAAATAATGCGCAGGAAGTAGGGCAGATTTTGCCGACCTATGACTTTGTCTCCCCAATCCATGGGTAGTGTGGGAAGCAGTTCGAGCGGCTTCCCTCGTTGCTTGTAATGTGCTGATCCAAGCACGTTTGTACTGAATCTGTTTCCATGTCAACAGGTACACTGGGGAGAGGGGAGGTTGAGTGAGAACCAGCCTGGTGAGGTTACATTATCTGGCACCGCAACCCTTAGGCGAGAAAAGTCCTCAGACTCCCCAGCAATGTAGGGGAAATAATAATACCCAGAGTGAGTCGAAGGCCAGTTACGTTCGATGCCTACTCGTGAGTGGGCAACCCTCACTAGGCCCACTTGCCATGGTAAGCCTACTTACATCGATTCGCCATGAGACGTCCAACAATTTCTTTTTGTAATAATCTTAAGTCATATAAATGTCTCCCCGAGTGTCCACTCTCCCTGTGTATAATTATGTTATTAGTTGCAAGGTAATTCCATTGTACTTTACTGATGAAATAATTTAAAAGCCAGCCAGAAACTCATAATTCTTCTGTTATGTAAACTCAAGATTATAAGTTCTATTTCACTCGCTTTTAAGAAGATTTATGCTCATTTATGGTGTGAAAATTAATTTAGACTATAAATCCTCTTACGATGTAAAAATCGTCTAATTCACCGCCTCCCATCATCTATTTTCATGTAATTACCCACGCCACGTGACAATTGTATTAAGTGGGGAGGGGAATTCGGATATTGCGTTATCTTAGATATTAAAGTGAGTAAAAGCTTCTTAGCTCTTTTCGAGATTTTTTTTTTTTTTTTGGCCAGTAAAGACAATTGAGAGGAAATCATTGGAAGTCTAATGAAATTACCAGAAAGATCCTGTTATTTAGCTAAGTAACGAGTATGAAAAGAAAACCAAGTCCTTCTATGTGGTAGTTTTTACTCTTTTCTTATATGTCAATGCTTTGTTTTTTTTTTTTTCTCCCTGCATGCTACAGTGAACCTTACATGTAATAAACCAACAGACAGTTTCATTTCTCACCACTGCACTCTTTGAGACTTGCGTTATACCCCATATTCATGTTATTCGTTATAAAAGGTTTTATAGTCATTGACTAGCAGTTGTATGTCCACTCATATTAAGTTATCGGGTCTCTCAGGATGATACCTTACGGTAAAGAGCTGTAAATCCAAATATTTTTAGTAACCATTAGTCGAGTACATGAGTGGAATGAGTGATTAAATGTCTACAAGACAGATGGTCATTAATGAAGTTATATGTCTAAAAATTACCATGATTCTAACATGGAGACTCTAGGGTGTAGTTTATTTTTTATGGTGAATACTGTTGTTTTTCCGCATCTGTTCTTATAAAATTTACCATTAGATGATTAGAAAATTTGAATATGTTTATCACAAACACCAGTCAATCAGAAAGTTTTATAGTTTTATATTTGACTCCAAAATCGTTGTTAATATATAGTGTTAAAGATCACTACGAAGAAGAGGATGCAAAACCACATGGCTCCATTCCATGAGGGTGGCCTTAAAGGGCCGTTAAACTATTGCGCAGCTAGAAGAAAAGATAGGTCGTGTACGAGTGAAAACTTTCACGACTTGACCCAAATGATCACAATGAATTATCTGTAATGAAATATTATTTCAAAGATCTTTTTGAATCATGTTAATTTATTTTTCTTTTTAAACAGAGATGTTTCTTAGGGCTTCCTTACTCCACATATAGCATATGTATTAAATTTTTGTACGGTAGGATGTTGATACAAGACCAACTTTATTAAAGAAAGAACAGGACATTTAGAGTAATATAGATTCTCAAAACAGCGATTACTAATCAGTATGTGATTCTGTGTGAGAAATAAGGTATTTTCAGATTGTTTGAGGTAGTTAAGTAAATAATCTCCCTTTCGTTTAACACAGGAGGGGTTATGGTCAGGTTACGTTGCAGGTGAGGATTAGAGAGAGACAGTCTCTTCCACTGATAAAGAGAATATTTTTTTATGGTTTATTGCAACCAAACCTACGTGAGCAGATGTTTTATGGATTACATAGGATATAGTATCAAATATTAGGTTAGAATTTATAATATTGATAACATTTATGCTACAGTTTAGGCTATAGTTCTATATGTCAGCCCTCAATTGGTGTATGCTGGAGTAAATCTTCAATTCCAGGTGAGACACAAAATCCTGGGTTAGATTGTATTAGGTTAGATTAAAGTGCATCACTGATTATACTAGATCTGATTTACTCAGCACAGTATTTCCACTTCTATTTAATTCATTTTCCAATCCCTGGCTATGATCTTACCAAAAATACCATGACAATTAATTTCATGACTGACTTTAACAAGTACTATTCTTTAATATGGAAACAAAAAGAAAGTAATGATAAACTTAAATATAAATTAGAGCATCAATCTCATTGTTATAAGGCTTAATATTTTGTTACATGAAACAATTTACAAAACTTCTTTATATACAATATTTCTAATGAAGGTAGTTCCTCTTCTCTGGCCACGAGTCGAATTATTCTGGGGACAAATTTTCCCTCTTACACTTTTCATAGTCCTTGCTCTTGGGAAGGTTGCATAAAGTTGTCCATGAGTAAAGCAAGGTTGTGGTAGGTAGATCCGAACCTTATCGAAAGTCTGTCCTTGAGCTTTATTAATAGTCATTGAATATGGTAGGCAGACGGGGAAATTGAGTAATGTCTAGGAAAATTTGAAGCAAAGAGTGATCAAAATTATGATAAATCTTTTACAATAAGAACGGATTAGTCGTCAAACGAAAAGGCCCGAAATTAATTTTATAATCGAGGTTATGGAAATTAATAGGACTCAATTTTTTGTCTAATGTTTAAAAAAAGAGTCACGTACTAAAGACAAAATTATGAAAACTATATAAGATGTGCTTTGGATAAGTAATCAAAGTTTAATGGGAAATTGTAAGAGTATACCATGAAATTATTTCCGTTTACTTTAAAGCGTGACACACAAAATAAATAACACACACACTATCATAATAATAATAATAATAATAATAATAATAATAATAATAATAATAATAATAATAATAATGATAATAATAATAATAATAATAATAATAATAATAATAATAATAATAAAATAATAATAATAATAATAATGATAATAATAATAATAATAATAATAATAATAATAATGAAGAGCAACTGTGTGATCAAATAAAATGCCATTCAAACGAAATCTTTCTATTTGCATTATTAAACAAATAAATCTATTACTAAACCGGGCAATAAGAATTACCTTCCAAAACATCATTATTATTCCAGTTTACAAGTTTTCGACAACCTTAGAGGAAATTCCTTTCACCTAAAGTTCAAAATGACAGCAAACTCCAATTTAGATTATGCAGTATCAGCTGTTATTTCAATTATTAGCTTAGGATACAGGAATAGTGTTATTGTCTAAGGTAGATATTACGTAAATCATATGAAAATTGCTTTGGTAATGCGGCCAGTTTCATCTACGCAATTTTAATGATATATCTAATAATAATAGATTTTCAGGTAAATCCTGCTTGCGAACGCTCAATAAGAAAGAGAGAGAGAGAGAGAGAGAGAGAGAGAGAGAGAGAGAGAGAGAGAGAGAGAGAGAGAGAGAGAGAGAGAGAGAGAGAGAGAGAGAGAGAGAGAGAGAATCGTGTGTACGGAAAATTTTCATTCACTGTAGCTATGGGGGTTTTATCATTGGTTTGCCTAAGTAACAGGACCTATTTTTCAACTTTATGAAACTTTCCACGATTTTCTTCTCATTTCTACTTACTGGCAAAACGAAAGAAAAAAAAACTTGTGAAAAGAACAAAGAAGCTTTTACACAGTTTAGAATCGAAGATGACACAATATCCGATTTCCCCTTCCTACTCAACACAACACAATTTAAATGTATGGTCTGTTCATTTCCTTTCTTCTACTTGGAGTAAGCGCAAAATGTGACACTTGTAATCTCAATATATTTCTCATGAAAGGACTCAGAATATATATATATATATATATATATATATATATATATATATATATATATATATATATATATATATATATATATATATATATATATATATATATATATATTCATTCACTTATTTATAATCTATTATTCATATCATTAATATTTGTCACTAATTATTATTATTATTATTATTATTATTATTAGTAGTAGTAGTAGTAGTAGTAGTAGTAGTAGTAGTAGTAGTAGTAGTAGTATTATAATACTATTATTATTATTATTATTATTATTATTATTATTATTATTATCTAAGCTATAACCATAGTTGTATAAGCAAGAAGTTATAAGCAAACGGCTCAAACAGGGGAAATAAGCCTAATGAATAAAGGAAGCAAGGATATAAATTAAATACAAGAGAGGAGTAAAAATATACATATATATATATAAATATATATATATATATATATATATATATATATATATATATATATATATATATATATATATATATATATTTCAAGAACAGTAACACTCATTTACATCCTTCACATATAAACTATGAATCTTAAAAAAAAAAAAGCTAGAAAGAGAAAAATAAGATAAAACAGCAGGCTCAGGTGTACCCCAAGAAATAAAACTCTAATCCAAGACAGCGGATGGCCATAGTACAGTGACTATAGCACTACTCAAGAACAGAGAACAGTTGTTAGATTTTAAAGTGTCCTTCTCCTAAAAGAGCTGCTTACCATAGGTAAGGATTCTCATCTACCCTTACCAAGAGGAAAGTAGCCACTGAACAATTAAATTTACAGTGCAATTTCTAACCCCTTGAGCGGACAAGAATTTTTACGTAATCTCAATGTTTTCAGGTTTATGAAAATACCGGAGAATGTGGTAAGAATAGGCCAGAGTCATCTTCGGTATATATATATATATATATATATATATATATATATATATATATATATATATATATATATATATATATATATATGTGTGTGTGTGTGTGTGTGTGTGTGTGTGTGTCTGTCTGTCTGTCTGTCTGTCTGTCTGTGTTAAAAGACGAAGTGAGCCATAACCAGAGAGAGGGAGTTACAATTTAGTATTGTCTGCCCAGTCAAAAACCCACTAACTCTGTAGTAGTAGTATCTCAATGGGGGCTGGTGCCCTGGCGAACTTACTACCTACAATTATATGATTAAATAGTAACTTAGTAAGTCCTTTTTCAGTTCAAAAATAA
>NC_090737.1:62735070-62745070 GCF_036898095.1 Palaemon carinicauda
AAAAAATTTATATATATATATATATATATATATATATATACGTAAATATATTATATATATATATATATATATATATATATATATATATATATATATATATATATATATATATATATATATATATATATATATATATATACGTATATATAGACACACACACACACACACACACATATATATATATATATATATATATATATATATATATATATATATATATATATCTGATAAATCTTTGCACATTTAAGCGTAGTTTTCATATTTAGAATAAGCCATATTATTGATACATTAAAGTCTTGATTCTCTTAACGACCTCGGGATCAGAACCCAAGGCAGAATCACTCAAAGACTATACCATCTGACTGGCCAGGTTTCGAGCCCTTGTCCATGATACTTGTATGACATTGACGACACCACTCAGCCACGAGGAAAGATAAAAGCCAATGACCATTCTTCTGTACATATACCTGTCAAATTCAGATTTTTTGTACTTAGAATTTAAATCAACCCATCTGCACCATCGTGGCTAATTAGTAGGTTTGTGACTTGGCATTAGATTAATGATAAATATTGGGAAATCTAAGCGGTTTTTTTTCTTATATGTCAAATAAGCCATATAGTACTGCAGATAAGTGAAATACTTGGTGGAATAGTGGGTTTGGTGAAACAAGCATGACATCCGATGTGCAGGAAGACTAGGCCCTAATGATGATATTTAGATATAGGGCCATCCCAGATATGACCTGTGACAAAAATGGCAACCATTTTCAAGATGACCGCCATCACTCATTTGAAATTCTTTGATATTGTAGGTTAAATCAATCCTAGGTGTGGTAATGTTTTTATATTGTATCAAAAATCATACATCATTAATTATACTGTCCACATAATAGTTGGAATTGCAAATACTGAGTAGTTTGAGCTAAATGATAAAACTTTATCACCTTTACAGAATGTTACAATCTTTCCAGGTGTTGGAATGTTTTTATTTTTATTATAGTCTAATTGTATATCAATGGAAATTGTGTAAAACAGTAATAAACTGTTTTCTGTGCAATGTGTCAAGCTAAGCACTGCTCACTGCAGTGACACAGAGCACTATACTAAAGAGCCGCCTTCTGGCATTTGCAGCGTCCTCTGCATTCCTTCTTGCAGCCACATTGCAAAAGTTCACTGCAAGCTTTTGATGATTCTGGTGGGATTGTCCAGTTAATAGTCCATCCACCACATGTTTCTTGCTGCAGCCCCATTCATTTGGTGATGGAAGTTCTGGAGCAGGGGTCATCATATGGGCCCAACAGTGACCAGCCTGGTAGGCAGCTCTCTTGTTGTGCTGCATAAGTGCAACTTCTGACGGATGCAGACTGTCAATAGCTCAGCCTTTCTTGGTAAACAGGTGTTTCCTTGTCTGGTTCATACCCTCCTCTGTGCTGGAGCGATCATACAGAGGCACCACAAATATCTCCAATAGATACATCCACTTATCAATGGAATGTGTGTCTGGCATGGCACCCAAAGAACAGAATGCTGGTGTGACTTTTCCATAGGTAGTCCAAGTATCCCATTCAGTTTTTTTTGCCTCTACCGCCAAAACAGGACATTGTTTCACAACCAGAAAAGGCGTAGAACATTGGCAAGGCCACACATCAGTCAAGACCAAGAGCTTTGGCGATTTCATGAGCAGGGATGAACCTAAAGTTTTCCCAACTCCATAGGTAATCCACAGTTCAGAGATATTGAGGAATTTGGCTGATATTATGGACAGGACTACCACATCTGTATCAACTGTGCGTATTGACACTTTACTGTACCTCTGTTGGACGGTATCCTGTATGTGAAGAATAATTTGAGTTTCAGCCTCCTCATGTGCGCATGGTACTACTGTGTATTTCACGGACCATGACACCCTCTTTTTTTAATATAACTAATGAACTAGGCTTCTGATTAATGTGAAACTGAAACCACCAGAGTTTGAGACACCGACCTAATTAAGAAAAATGGATTCAAGCATCTACTCTGCATTATTGTCTTACTTAATATAGAGAAATGTCATCTAAATTCTGTGGTTATGGCGAGAACGGAAATTAAGACCTGGCAACTAGGAGCAGAATGACGTATGTTAACTATGACGTTAGGCCCGTGACGTTTACACATGCCACGCCCCCTCATTATATCAGTACAAGAAATTATATATAATTATATCTTTGATAGAGATAAGGTGTTTTTATTTTTCAATACAGGAATGCAGTCATTATTGTGTTGAAGTTATGGAATGAATGTTGAGGATGCGCACATAACATGGTCATTATAAATATTTAATATGGCTGAGGATTGGATGGAGGTGGAAGAATAGTAATACTTTATTAACAATAAATGTATTGTACACAATTAGTAATTTAACAGCTAACATTATAATGAATAAAGTTACAAGACTGAAATAGAATATATATATATATATATATATATATATATATATATATATATATATATATATATATATATATATATAAAGTAAATATATATATATATATATATATATATATATATATATATATATATATATATATATATATATATATATATATATATTTATATATTTATATATATATATATATATATATATATATATATATATATATATATATATATATTATATATATAAATATAAATATATATATATATATATATATATATATATATATATATATATATATATATATATATATATATATATATATATATATATTATTCACATTCACTTTTTATTACCCATCAAAACTGTCTGAAATAAAGTCTTCCTCTTCGTCGTCACTGGCGAGACTTATGATGATGGGATCCACACTGTCATGGATATTATCAAATGACCAGTACTCTCTCTCAAAGTATTCAGAGCGCCGAACAGCATTTGCCCACACGTCCTCTGTCACACACAATTTTGCTTCATTCAATCTTGCATTGAGGTCCGTTCGTGTAAAATGGTGAAGGGATGATCGAACGTACTTCTTCATGACACCCCATACTTGCTCAATAGCATTTAGCTCCGGGTGTGCTGGTGGTAGCCGCACTATTTCATGACCCCACAGGCAAATGGTATTGTCCACTGTGAATCTGGGGGGTGGTCGATTTTCCTTGTATATTTTGAGTAGTTCAGGTCGCAAAGCGTATGGTGGGTGTGTGATATTGCGCTGCTGCAACCATTTTATTAGATCGTCTTTTTTGGTGCCAGTAGTTGGACAGTGGCTCTCCTCTGTAAGGCGACTGTGGTAAGGAGCGTTGTCGATGACCAGAACTGATGGCTCCTCTAATGATGGTAGTAATTTGGTTGTCAGCCATCGCTGGAAGAGTTCAGCATTCATTTCACCAGGATAGTCTCCACTACTATTCTTAACTGTATAGCAAAGAAATGAATCCTCAATAAAGCCCTTGTTGGTACCAGCTGCTACCACAACAACGCGTTCACCATCTCCTGGCGGAACCTGTCGGCTATGTGTGTTAGTTGTGGATGGTTGAGTTGTATCTACCCATTCTTTATTGTGGCTCATCCTGGTCGTAAACCATGTTTCGTCTAAATAGACCACCTGTCTTCCTTCCTCACGATACTGTTTGAGAGCTCTGAGAGCCCGGATCCTTTTACATACTATGTCTAAGGACTCTTTTCTAGCATACATTTTTCGTTGTGTCGTTTTATATCGAAATCCAATCTTGTGAAGTACTCTCCAAAACGATGTTTCCGATGTGCCTTCAGGTAAAATACCTTCCTTCTTGAGTTCTCTTGTTAGAGTAGTAATTGTAAAGGTATCCTTTGACAAGAACCTGTTGTGAACATATCGGCGAATTGCACCGATGGTAAAAGAGTCGAACATATCTTCAGCTGGCTGTATGAAATTAAACTGTACTGGATCTGATGAGGGCAGTGCTAATGGTGATGGCGATGGAGCTCTTGATAGTACTGGCAATGAGGGTGATGATGGTGGAGATAGTTGTTCTGCAATTGGTGTGCTTGACCAATTGACGAACGGCATTCCTTGTCATGTCCATGACATGAGCAACTCGGTCATACGGTCTGTTTGGGTAAAAAATATTTGTTTTTGTGTAATTATCTATTGAGCAACCTCTCATATATATATATATATATATATATATATATATATATATATATATATATATATATATATATACAGTGTATGTGTGAGAGAGAGAGAGAGAGAGAGAGAGAGAGAGAGAGAGAGAGAGAGAGAGAGAGAGAGAGAGAGAGAATCTGATAATGCATCATATTCAACTATATATGTCCATGATGGTACGGCATTAAACATGACAACATGATACCAACCTATTCAATCCAATTTTCAGTTTATTGTTGTGTTGTTCCCTCTTGAAGTATGTTAAGAGTCGCAACACAAAAGCATTACGACAACCTTGTGGACAATGGTGAAGCATTCTAGACATGATATAAAATGTCAATAGTATTCAGTGAGCAAGGTGTCAGCAGGAGCCTTGTCAATGACCGTATGTAACAGGCGTGTACCTTCCCTAGCGCGATCACCTCTCTGACTGCCTTCCGAGATTTTAATTTTTTTGTCTTTTTTTCGTAAAATTGACTATTAATTAAATAATAAACACAAGTGAGTCTAAAAATTAGTTTATTTAAATATAATAACTAATCAGTATCTTTAGATTCCATCAAAGAGCAGTATAATTCACTACAACTTATATATCTTTTAATAACCATACAGAAAGGGGGGCGTGGCAGGTGTAAATGTCACGGGCCTAACGTCATAGTTAACATACGTCATTCTACGCCTAGTTGCCAGGTCTTAATTTCCGTTCTCGCCATAACCACAGAATTTAGATGACATTTCTCTATATAAAGTAAGACAATAATGCGGAGTAGATGCTTGAATCCATTTTTCTTAATTAGGTCGGTGTCTCAAACTCTGGTGGTTTCAGTTTCACATTAATCGGAAGCCTAGTTCATTAGTTATATTAAAAAAAGAGGGTGTCATGGTCCGTGAAATACACAGTAGAGCTGACACGTCCTGGTGATTGGAGCAAGGAATGCCAGTTCCTTGTGTGGTGATGAGATGTTTTTTGAAGTCACTTTCTTCCACATTAAATGCCAAGAACTAGATTAATTCTGTCTTGTCATCAATGCGGAGAAACTCTAGCCAATTTCCAGGAACTGCACTTGATGGTTCATCTCGTCTCCCAACTCCCTTTCCTCTCTTCAAGTGAGTGTCTACCTTCAAGCTGTCTGCCATATACAAATCCCAGACAATGTTAAGTCTGTCTACATGCTGCACCTGGGATGTGACATACAACACTAAGATATCAGAGGCATAATTTTGGAATGTATTTGCAATCCCTGGTCGCAGCATGTTGATGATGCCAGTACCAACCATGATATTGACCTGTACTCCAAGGGTGGAGAGATCCTCTTTCACTGGAACAAGATTTTCTAGGCAGGGCATCAAGTTAGACTCTTTGACAGTACTTAAGCCTCCCATCTCAGAAAGGGATGGTGGACCGTCCTGGTTTTCGTGTTGAAAGAACTCGTCCAAATCACCATGGCATACCTGGGAGACAATAAATTGTCTAGAAAAGAACGAACAGCCATTAGTCAGAGAGGACATCTGAAACTGTTTCCTTGACTTCTCTCTGACTGGTGGTCGACTGAAAATATAAAAATCGTGCCGCATGATGGGATCAGTGATAGGCACTGTATGGTTCACAAGCCTATCTTTATCATAGGTCTCATACTGCTCGATTCCAGCTTTCTCTATTTGCCGCACTGTCTGCCAATGCTTTATCCACAATGTCTCGGCGGTCCAGATCATTGAGATCAATGCTGTTTTCAGCAAACGGGTTCCCCATTCGTCCCATGGTTCATCTCAGTGATCGCACGTCTTGTCCAAATACTATCTGTGCATGTTTCTTCTGTTCTTGATAATATACAGCTGTGTCCTGCCTCTTCTCTATAGATCCTCCAAATTTCTGAATTAAACGAGCCGTTTCGGGACCAGATAACATACAGTGACGAACAGCTGGAGGGTTCTCTGTCAGGCCCAGAGTACCGCCGTCTCCTTTCAAGGAAGCATTGTTCTGCTCATGGGCCTGGAAAATAGTAACAGCAGAGAATGCACGCTTTGACCTCTAGACTACAAATTTCCACATCAGAAACTCAGCATAGAAGTCGGGATTGAGCTTCTTCAGTGACACCATGTCTCGTATGTGGATCGGCACCTATCTCAAGTAGTGTGTATGGCCTAGGGCAAAAACTAATGGACGATCTTGGAGAGGGCCTCTATTTATAGCATGAAGTTGGCCCTACGTATCGCTCTCACGTAGACCATCAGAGACAGCTCCAGATGGAGGATCAAGTATCAATTTTGGAATTGAGGACATGCCTTATACCTTGCATCACAACGATCTTCAAATGACACCACTTCACTTGTATCTTCCAAGGGCTAGATGTAATCGAAGTAGGCACTCTGCTG
Source organism: Palaemon carinicauda (assembly GCF_036898095.1). Lineage (NCBI taxonomy): Eukaryota > Metazoa > Arthropoda > Malacostraca > Decapoda > Palaemonidae > Palaemon > Palaemon carinicauda. The sequence goes on from NC_090737.1 coordinate 62,741,565, forward strand.
AAGTATACAGACTGCTGGCTCTGACTTAGTAATCCAGTCTTCTTCGCGTCACGGGCGATAGTTTAAAAAAATTAATCTGCTGTTCCACTAGTATCAACTCCAGTCTGAATAAGTGCTCCTGTCCAGCCGCTGCTCTCCAGAAGATCTCCCAGGACTTTGAAGGAAGCCATCTTGATATGTAGGCCATCAAATATCACTATGAATTGATCCTTGCCCTAACTTGTAGGCCATGTCCATTGGATCTGCTTTGCCAGATTGTTAAGTGGCTGGTCTCATGTGAGAACTGGAATCTGGCTAGGGTTTAGGTTATTAACTGACTTCCTCACGATGTCCATCGAGTGGCGAATCATGGCCACAGAGTGTGCCCCATGATGGAAAAGGGGTAGCAAGGAAGTGCTGCTTCCTGGCTTACATGGTATGCAGCCCAGGAGATCATTTCGTCCTCCTTTCAGGGTGTCAGAGTCCACCACCTGTTTCAGGTGCTCTAGCCAGCTGTAAAGAAGAAAGTGATATAATTATTTGAGAAGGTAAATGTATGTACAATTGTCATGATAAAAGTATGACAATGTTTAATGAATAATTAGAAGCATACCGATATTCCTTCTGTAAGGCTTGAGGTATGAGGTGACAGTCAGCTCGGTTCGGACCTTCTTGCCGTGGCACTTGTAAGTGTTGCTTTGGGATAGCAACAGGCAGTACATTGCTGTAGGTATGGGGGAGTGACGCTGAAATCTTTTTGGCATCAGCAGCATCATAATGGGTGTGGGCAACAGCCCGGGAAGCACCAGTGAAGTCCTTGTCTGTGTGTTGAAACTGCGATATTCCAGTGCCATGGAATGAGTCATGCGCACTGGTAGAGCTGGGGTTGTGGTCAATGTTATCAACTGCAGCAGTCGTGAAGAGACTACCTTTCACCTGACGAGGACATACGGTTTTCTTCATCTTGTAGTAATGGCAGATTTTGTCCCCAAGCTTAGTTGAGACTTCCAGCACCCGGTAATAGGAAACACTGAGTCACAGATGAAACAAACGATCCACTAGTTCATTCATGCTTGTGAGTCTTTGTGTGGACCATTACACCCAGGTAGATAGGCAGAGGTGTTTCCTTTCTTGGTTGTGCCTTGTGGTACGTGGAGCCTTCTATTTCTCCCGACGTCGTTCTATGCTAATTAGACATCAATAGCTGAGAAATTGTTAGCCCTGTCTGGGGCGTTATTGAAGAGGAAGACTGTGCCTTGATGTTAGGCCCATTCACCATCATAGCAACTAATGCTAACAGAGACAGTGGAATAAAATTTTCATGGCTATTATGTTCAAAAGAACCATCAAACTGGTTTTTTATCTTAAACATGTCTCTCCTCACGATGTTTGCAGCCCTGACAAGATAAACACCATCATCATCAGCATCATGCTCACATGTTTTTCTCTGTACTCCTCCAATAACTTCGTTCGATAAGAGGATGACATCCTGTCTTTAAAGTAAGCCAGTATTCTCTTTTTTTAAGCTCAGTGGAGTGGACACGTCCTGCAATGTCAGGTCCCAAGTTGTTCTAGCCTTCTTCTATACAGATTGAAAAGGTTGGTGAGTTTGAAGATAGGCACCACTAAACTGTCAATGCGATTATCTTCAATGTAAGATACTAGTTCAGCAAGTGCAAGGCCATTATTCATTTTTTTCCACACCAGACTCTTCAAATGTTTAGTTTTATTTAGCTCGGTTGTACAAAGAGAGTAAGCATGGCAGATGGTACCGGGCTTCTTGACCAATCTAGTCTCCTGTACTCAGTTTGGCCAGTAGGGATTTGTCTTGCAATTTCATTGCAGCTTACCTGACATTGACATCAAGAGCAAATGTTGATGCTTTTTGAGTCACACACACTTTTAATCTGGTGCAGGTTTGTCACAGAAAAAAAAAGGTTTCGGCGGAAGCACGTTTTACATCAACACTCTTGCGAGTGAATTTCTTTGAGCTATCAGCAGAGCAATCAGCAGCATCATCTATGGGTTACTTCCTCTTCTTTGTTCGCTGTAGTTTTGTTCTGTTGTAGAGGAGCCTAAATGAGTCATACCACTTGGATTTGTGCTGCTGCAGTGTTTCTTCAATACCATTCCCATCATCAAGCCTTGAAATTTTCATTTATGTGGGCAAACAACCAACCCATAGTCAAAACCTACGAGAAGCTCGGCAATTGTCTTGTACCTGCTCCCTGTGTGGCACATGTAGAATCGGCTGGACAGTGAAGCAGCTCTGACTTATCTTCCTGACAGAGAATGAACTTGTTCCAGTCAGTTTCTTGACCCTCCGTTGACGTCCTGAGGTGTTGGGGATCCGCCACCTGTAAACTTTAGCCATCGTCACACCTGAAAATAGAGAAAATGTGGTCAAATTATGTGAAAGTGATTAAAAGTAGACTATAGGATAGGAGTTTTATACAATAGGATAGGCTACAAGGGAGGGAAAAGGGGAGTTTATAATAAGCTTTTGTGCATACTTCTGCTTCCTACAAACACAGAAGAAATAATTGTTGGTTGTTTGATGCTCTTGACGATGTGGTCATGATTTCAAAATTGTAACATGCTTTAAAGGTGATACAGTCTTACTATTTAGTTAAAACTACTAATGATTTGTAATTTCAACTGTTATGTGGACAGCATAATTACTGATGTATGATCTATAATACAAAATAAAAATATTCCCACACCTAGAATTGATTTAACCTACAATATCAAAGCATTTCTAATGAACAATGGTGGCGATCTTGAAAATGGCTGCCATTTTTGTCACAGGCCAAATCTGAGGTGACTCTATATATAGATATCATCATTGAGGCCAAGTCTACTTACACACCAAATTCCATGCTTGTTTCACTTAACTCACAATATTTTCACCTATCTGCTGAAGGAATATATATTAATACATTAAAGTCTGGATTCTCTTAACGACATAGGGATCAGAATCCATGGTGAAATCACTCAAAGTCTTTAATATCTGACTGGCTGGGTTTCGAACCCTGGTCCAGGGTTCATGTATGACATTGACCATACCACTTAGCTAAAAAAGAAAGATGAACGTCAATGACAATTCTTCTGTGCATATACCTTTCGAATTTAGGTTTTTTTTACTTAGAATTGAAATCGACTCATCTTCACCATCGTAGCAAATTGGTAGGTTTGTGACTTGACCTTCGATTAATGATAAATTTTTGCACATTTAAACGTTTTTCATATTCCAAATAAGACATATATATTAATACATTAAAGTCGAGATTCTCTTAACGACCTCGGGATCAGAGCCCCAGGCGAAATCACGCAAAGACTATGGCAAAAATTTGTCATTAATCAAATGCCAAGTCACAGAAATACCAATTATATATGTATATTTGCTAAAAGATTGAACTTTTTGAAGTTCTACTGATTTAACTACCCGATTAGGAAGATCATTCTATAACTTCATCCCAGCTGGAATAAAACATCTAGAGGACTGTGTAGTATTGAAGCTTATGATG
>NC_090737.1:62747570-62757570 GCF_036898095.1 Palaemon carinicauda
GAAAGCTAGGAGATGAGCATTATTATTGAAGCCTTTGGTATAGGTGATAGAAACAGAGAAGATGAGAGATTATTAGATTTTTTCCCTTCAAAAAGGGTCTTTCAATAATGAATACCTACCATAAACATAAAGAAAGTCATAAGTGGACATGGTACAGATGGAATTCTGCTTTGAAAAGTTATAATGACCAGAAGATAACTACTATTGTTTCCAGAGGCCGTGTAATAGTGGGTTTTTTTTTTAAATAACTCCTAAAATAACTGATGGATTTCCATGATATCAAAGCAGGGAGCGCTTCATACAATGGCCTAATTTTGGGAAATACTGTGCATTGCCAATTACGTTTCATTACCTTTTTTACTTAAGAAAATGAGGCTAAAGCCAGTCCTAGCCACCCACACATTCGCAAAAGTGATGACGTCCCTCAGTGACGTTGTTATAACGTTTCTTCCCCTGTACCTCCATCCCCTGAATTGTTAAACGCCTGTTTAACTCCATAGATAATTGTCATATGACCTACCCCAAGCAATACGAAATTCTTTGTCAGTAAAAGTTCAGCATACCTGGTAATGTGATTCATGACTTTAGACTTTACCTAAACACAAGACCAACCTTTTATATCTTACCCACTCACTTACATTGAAGATCAAGAATAAGACTTATGACAGGAGACGAAAGAAGCCATGCACTTCAAGCGAGTGTTGGTAAAGCAATAGAAATATAGTTTTCTTTAGGTTAAGCCGTAGGACTCATTCTTCCATACAACACAGGTTACTCGAAGCATCAATTGCCAGGAAGAAACTGACAGAGCATTGTTTGATATAATTTATCATATCAATTTCACCAGAGAGAGTAGCTTGAATTAATTAGAAGGTAGACCTCTAAAAGATGTTTCATATAAGGGCATTGACATCGGCCATTTGATAAATTTTGAAATCATATATATATATATATATATATATATATATATATATATATATATATATATATATATATATATATATATAATATATATATATATATATATATATATATATATATATATATATATATATATATATATATATATATATATATATATGGCTAGTAGTATATTGCAATATATCATGTACTTATTAAAGTTATACTTTTCTTACCGATTTATACTAATTTTCAGGCGGTTTCTTTCTTTCTCTCTGTTGTAAATGGTGAAGAGTTTCAGCGCAATTGTAGTTTTGCAATGGCGAGGACAAAGCAACATATTTGCCATGACTAAAGTCTAATCTATATGAAATAGTTCATAGCTACTACTACAACTGCTGCCGATGATTAGCTTGGATGTACTAAAAGGGCTCTGAGGTAGGAGTCGAAGTCGGTGAAATTATTTCTGAATCCTGCTCCAGTCTTGCCCCAATAACATCATTCCAAATATACAACTCTCTCAAGGAAAAAAATTGTTTTCTGTTTCTACTAATGTTTTTATTTTATTTTCTATTTTAATTTTATTTTTTAGTCACAAATCTAAAAATTTGTAGGAGTCCGAGTAGAATATCTCTCAGTGCGATTCCACACCCCTGATTTAAACCTCTTCTATTATGTTTGATAATTTGTGTTAACCATCTAATCATTATCTACCACCATAAAACTTTTTATTGCTCTTCCGGCTCATTTTATATGTACAGTACACAGTCTTTCCTAACAGGGATTTACTCTGTAGCCTAATAACAAAGGTAATGAAGGAAAGAAGGAAAGAAGGAAGGGGGGGGGGAGTACTAGGATAGCCATAGGTGTAAACACCGAAGGAGGGTTGGGGGAACCTCTGCGTCACAAGTTACGTGATTAAGTACCACTTCTACGAAACGCTCTGAAGGAAGGGAAGAAGTTCATCGTTTTTCTAAGAGTAAACGGGTTAATTAAGCACATCTGTCAATTCATTGTACCACCAAAAATTAGGCCAATGTTTGAAACATTCATTGCTGTATTTTCATGGAAATTCATAAGCCGGTTTGTTAGATGTTTGGGAAAAACACTATTACACGGCCTCTGGAAACGTTAGTAGAGTTACTGATCCTCAGGGCAAGTGTAGAAAATGGCGCCCTGTGTGATGGAATAGTTCTTAAGGATTCTGAATTTGTACCACCAAGATTCAGTTGACTGCAATAAGAACAAGCTATACTTATTTACTGACTGATGATATATTGAGTTCACTAATACAAGCCATCATTATATATTACCAGGAGGTATAATCATGGGGTTTAGTGTTACCGGTATTATTGAGGGAGATATAAATGTTTTAAAAACTCTATTCTGCTAAAAAAAAAAAAAAAAATCAAAGGCAACTGTCCTACATAATCCTGAAGTCCTGAACTGAAAAATAAATGGAGAAACTAGCACTGATAAAAAGTAGTTTTAGATCAAATTTTTAAATGCTCTCAAGATTCACAGTGATGCAAATTTGTTAGTTAGAACCATGGAATTTAGTGCTGACCAACCTTATTGAGAGAGATACAAATATATTACCAGCACCATTCTGCAAAAAAATAGATATATGAAATACGAATTTATTATTTGTAAAAAATATATAAAACAATGCAAAATCCTAAAATTCGGAGCTAAATAAACTATGTAATTTATCATTGGTAGAAAAACAGTTCTAAATATAAGTTTGTTATGCAACCAAGCTTTACAGTTTTTAGAGGAAAACTTGACGCAAGAGGAATGTCTATGTAATTATAAACAAGCAATTAATACTGCTAAAGATCACTGGGAGGATACAGGCAATATAAATGAAAATTGGTTATTTTTTATGAATGCCATTATAGGAACAGAAAAAGATATTGTTTTGTTCAAAACAACATTTGGAAGAAGATGTAAGCAAACAGCTTGTTGGACTGAAGAACTATAGTTGGCAGTTGAAGAGAAAATGAAAGGATTTAGAAAATGGATGGAGACACGTAGTAGGGCGGATAACCTTAAAATTTCACAAAAACAGTTCATTTTATGATACAAGCATCAAACTTCGCATGGAGGTTCTTTATGCTATTCTTATAAAAATATAACTGAGCCACTCAAATTTTTCCTTTTTCAAGATGGCCGCCAGAATTTTAAAATGACGGCAAAACCCCTGATTTTCCACATGTAAGATTTTGACAAGTGCGTCATATGAAGCACTTTGATGACCAATGGCCTAGATTTGAAGGAAAACCATCATAATTATTTCAATAGTTACTGTAAATAAAATGTCGTGATAATTATAAAGAACGCATGCACACAATTTGGACCGAATTTATTCCTTTTATTAGTAATTGGGTGGTTGAACTTGATATTTTACTAAATTAGTTTCTTTGATAATTCAATTATACAGATTAGCGAGTTCAACATTCTGATAATGTAACTGATATTGCCTATAACTAACCAGGGGTTTCTTACAAAATGGTGGTCAATAATAAAATGGTGGCATAAAAAAGTTGGTTACTTATTTTACTCTCAAGCATCGCAACTTCGGCTATATCAGGGATGAATACATGAAATGGATGATAAAATGAACATGAAATGATGAAGGGGGTTGGAACACAAGGCCAATAAGGTCAACCGATTTACATTGTTAAATGGAGGGATGGGTAAAGTCCGGCAATTTAGCCTACTGCAGGGGATCCTACAATTTTAACGAGCTAGTTGCTTACACTACCAGGGCACACCGGTGCAACTACTACCGTGGAAGTCAGCACAGGGTTTAGTGTCAGCTTTATTAATTCTTCCAAATACGCCTTGATTCGCCCCATATATAGTCAAGGTATCGTGCCCAAACTGACGGGAGTGTGCCAACGCGGGAAGCTGAGCCATAATGGATCTGGCTTTTGTACTTTGGATGGTGTACAGATCGTACGGGAGTTAAATGGCACCAGAGGAACGATCAGACTAGGCGTAGAGGTAACAGCATCGAACCCAGTCGTATCCCATAGAGTAAAGTGTATATATAAGTTGAAGGATAATCCCTCGGCCTTTCACCAGTCGAAGTATCAAATTTGTGCTGTAGTTGGTGAAAGTGAACTAGGTATGGTTAATCTCAATTGAAAAATTTTGTTTTGTATATATGTGTTGTGTTATTTCATTTTGAAATGTCAAAAAGACTTTGTTTGTCGATATCTCCCAATGAGAAAAGGGAAACTGATTGGACTAAATGCTTTATCTGTCAGGTAGACAAAGATGAAACATTGATGCCACCCAAGGATACTTCAAACAAGAGCAAATCGGGGTATACTTTATAACGCAAGAATATTCTAAAGTTTAGAAAGCTAAATGAAATGTCCATTGCTTTAGATGTTGGACGAATTGACAATGGAATAATGCACAGTATCATCATTCATGTAGAATAAAATTTAACAACAGTATGCTAGATAGAGCTAGAAAACGAAGATCAGAAGTGGGCAGTGATGCTGAAAGTGATTCAACTAAATATACGAAAAAAAGACCTCTCAAGAGCTAGGTAAAATGGATGTTACGAGATATTTTTTGTGTGAAAAAGAGAATCCCATATCAGAACTTCGTAAAGCAATGAGAATGCAGCTCAATGAAAGACTTAACCATTGTGCGAAAACATTACAAGATAGGGAGCTGCTTGCAAAGCTTAGTTCCGGTGATGTCATAGCTCAGGAGTTCAATTAGCATCCAAAATGCTTAAAAGCTCTAAAACAAGATTGAAAGAGAGAATTCTGTCTAAGTTGCCAGACCTAGAGGCACACCATCGTGGTCGAGAGGTATTGCTTGTGTTCGAGAAGAATATTGGGAAAGCACAGGATTCAATTTACTGGTACTTTTAAACCTTAATTGATATCAGAAGCTATTCCAGATGCATTGCTAGAATTAGTACCTATGATTGAACATGGCCCTGACATCGAATCCCAGATAGAAAATGAGGTCACGGATACTGATCTCACAATTGCTCAGTAATTACTGTTCAATTACCATAAAACGGGAGTCAAAGATAGCAGCATCGCCAAAAATGTTCTTCAGATCGTGAACCTCCATTTACAGTTTATGTCTGGCTCATTAAATTTGCAAAGACAAGGAAACGTACTCTCATAGATATTCTCTTTCCACACGGAATTTGCATTTCGTATGACCGTATTTTGGTAATATCTACAAGGCTTGGTGATGGTGCAGTGCAAAAATATTTAGAGGAAGGAATAGTTTGTCCAGCAGTTTTAGAGAAAGGTATATTCACCTCGTCAGCTGTATATAATATTGACCACAATCCCTCTTCAACATCTGCTATGACATCATTTCATGGACCAGGGATATCTGTGTTTCAACATCCAACAAGAGCACAAAGTGTACAAAATCCTCGCGAATCAAATCTGCCTGAATCATACACCAACATACCACCTGCTTTTCTGAAGCCCAAAACGACACCTCCAGTAGTAGAGACAACACCAGTTACAGTTCAGATCCAAGACTACTTAATACAGAACATTAGATACGAGTATGATTGGCTCCAGTTTGTCAGTTTGACACAAGAAGTTGTATACATGGAAACAATATCATGGTCCTCATACCACTCTGCAAAGGAAATAGATCCTGAAGTTAAAGTTAGCATCACTGCATTACTACCTTTGCTTCAGGATCAGGCACACTCTGTCTACAATAAAACATGGGATGGACAAAGTTAGAGAGATTACAGAATTTCTCAATCCAACTCAAACTCCCGTGTTGACAGCGGATCAACCATTGTTTGTTCTTGCAATGCAGATTATATGGCAATGGCCTGAAAAGTACGGCAAGGATAAATTTGTGATAATGTTTCGTGGTTTGCACATTGAGTTGGCAGCACTGAAACTATTAGGTGATTTACTGAAGGGATCAGGTTGGTTAGTGGCTCTTAGGGAGGCTGAGATTGCTTCTTCGGGTTCTGCTGAATCCTTCCTCTCAGTCACTAACATTGCAAAAACGAGACAAGTTCACCAAATAACAGCATGCTGTCTTTTCAAACTGATGAAAGAGGGTTATCGAAATGCACCCGAAAGGGGATTAAATCTAGAAGACATTTAAGTCAATGAAGTTTTAGAGTGGTGTTCTTTGTACGAAAAAGAATGTCCTCAATTCCACTATGACAACTGACAAAGCTTGGTAGTCGTCAGTTTGATCAATTCTTGAAAAAAGTTAACAATACAATAAAGTCAAAATTTTACGAACCAATTGCGATAAATAAACTTCCACTAATTAGTTCAAAGTCAAAATCAGACTTGAATGCATCAAAGTCGAAGTAGGCACTGTGATTTAGAAGACTTTTTTCGTCACGAGAATTAAAATTATCGACCATCAATATCACAAAATGGGAGTTTAAAATCTGGAAAAAAGTCACAATTGATGCCAGTGCTAGAAGGCGATATACAGGTCACTTCAACCACACCACAGGCAGGAGCATGTAAAACCTTTGATACATATGCCGATGATGTTATTTTGCCGTACGTCCACTACTATGCGAGGCATCACCGATGAATAGACATGGTGTTTGATGTTTATCATAACGATAGCTTGAAGGGTGAAATTAAATGAAAATGCGGAACAGATGGAAGAAGAAAAGCTATCGCTAACAGTAGACCACCTAAATCACGGAACACATTTTTGAGATGTGATGAAAACAAAACGGAACTGTTTGTTTTCCTTGCCGACAAAATTGCTGTGATGAACAACGAAACAGACATTATTGTTACTCGAGAGGAGAATGTTATTTCAGACAATGAAACAGATGTTTCCCAGATTTCACCTTGTAACCTCGAAGAGGCCGACACTCAAATGTTTCTTCATGCAAAGGATACAGCTGTCAATGGTAGTCAGAGTGTCATGATAGTAAGTTCTGATAGAGATGTTGTAGTCATTGGTGTTTCATTGTTTACAGACTTAAATATAGAAAGTCTATGGACTGCTTTTGAGAAAGGGAAGGATTTGATATGGATCCCTTTATATGAAATATCTAGATCACTTGGGCCAAAAGCAAGAGCATTACCATTTTTTCACGACTTATCTGGATGTGATGCAGTGTCTGCATTTGTTGGCAAAGATAAAAAGTCGTTCTGGCAGGCATGGAATGTCTGTTCTGAGGTAACAACAGTTTTTACAAGACTTAGTTTGCCTACAAATGACTTATCATCTTCTGACATGAAAATCATTGAAGAGTTTGTTGTGGTGAACTACGACCGCTCCAGTACCACAAACAAAGTCGACGAAGCAAGGTTTGAATTTTCCGCAAGAAAACAGAAGCTTTATAGTGCCATCCCACCCTCTAAGGCAGCTTTAGTAGAGCATGTCAAGCGAGCTGAACTGCAAGCATGCACACATGGGGTCAGTCTGAAATTACGTTCACCTGAAAGTTGGGGTTAGCAAATGGACGACAATGTTTGGACGCCCTATTGGACTAGCTTACAGCTAATAGCAGCATCATGTCAGCAGCTCTTAAAAGGTGGGTGTATAAGGATATATACTGGTAATTGTAAGTGCTATAGGTCAGGATTGCAATGCACAGCATTATGCACCTGTACATGCGAAGATACATGAATCAATATGACTTGGTTAGTCTTTCTCGCATGCGCTTTGCAGAGTTTTCACAAAATTGTATTTACAGTGAATCTTAAATATAGATATTTTCCTCAAATCTAGGCTACTGGTCATCAAAATTACTTTGTATGATCAATTTGTCATACTCTGGAATAAGATTTAGCCGACATTTTAAAAAATGTGGCGATCATCTTTAAAAAGTGAAAAAATTGATTGGCTCACAGTTTTATTTCTTTAATAACTTCACAAGGAAGCTTTGTGCAAATTTTTATGCTCGTATCATAAAAGGAACTATTTTGTCAAGAACCCTCTTCACTAACACCACGCCGAAGCAAGAGAAAATTATAATACACCATGGCAATAATTTGAAAGGGTAAAGCAAATTGCTGAACGAACATCATTTGAGCAAATACAAAATGATCTGGAAAATGATTTTGAAGGCACATAAAAGTTCATATACCATATGGTAAAAAACTATAGGAAAGAGTCACAATCCCCCTCGTATGCAATTAAAGATGAGAATGGAGAAAACTTACTTACAGAGCAAAGGGGCATTGAGCTTAGGTGGAGGAATTATTTTGAAAATCTCCTTAACTCACCTGCCTAAGATGTTGAAGACTTTGAAATTAAATATCAAGTGAATGACAGTGATGAGCCTGACTTAACGATAGATGAACTAAATAATGCTCTAAAAAATAAAAGATGGTAAAGCTACAGAAGATGGCACACCTGCTGAATTGATAAGAATCTGGGAGAAGTAGGAAGTTTTTGGTTCCTTGAATTTTGTATTGGTTCTGCAATGGGGGAGAAATCCAGATGAATGGGTATTCGATATTATATGTCCTATATACAAAAAAGTGGACAGAACAAACTGCTCAAATTACAGAGGCATATCCTAGATGCCAAATGGCCTAAACGTTTCTGAATGAATGCCGGGAAGTAGAGTTAGTGAATGCGTGAAACAAAAACTTGGTAAGTGGCAGTGCGGGTCTGAATATTCCCCCTTAAATGATAAATGAAAAGACTTGGGAGTGGGACAAAGATAAATAAGTGCTTTTTATTGACCATTATAAAGCTTCTGACCGATTATCAGGGATGAAATGCTGGGATGTACCAGATGATGATTATTGTAATATACCCCTTGAATTAAAAAGAGCCATATATGGTAAAAAGAAAAAAAAATATATAATATACCGGGTGAAGACTGAGGGAGCTGGAAATGATTGGTTTGTACCAACCGTGTGTCACACGATCGTACATAGTTCGTTTTGTGTATATATTGCTTGTATCTTCGCTCTCCCCTCGCACTAAAAAGAACCTGAAAAAACGTCTGTTTTTTCTCAGCGGTAACGGTTTTAATTTTAAACATGAAAATTCTTGTTGCCTTGAGCTTTTGTATATAAAGGAGAGTGTTCTATAATAAACTCACTCAGTTGCTTTCTTCCTGCCTTTGAGTCACAACCTTTCTCTTCACCACCGTCACATTGGTGACCCCAGAATGACTCGCTCCTCCCCCCCCCCCCCTCACCCAACCTCACCATTACTATGACGCCGTCAACGCATACCTTCTGCAGCAGTGCTCAACAACCGTTGGGGGACCAAAGAGCTTCGCTCACCCTCGGTAAAATGACCAGTATCACTCGCCTGCAACCTGCCACAGATGGCTCTCCTCATGATGTGAACCTACTTCGCGCCCTTTGGGTAAGCCGTTTACCCAAACCTATACGCGCTGCCATACCCAATGAAGATAGTTTATCCATAAAGGACTTGATGACCAAAGCCAACGCCATTGTGGACAGCCACTTCATGACTTTCAAAACCTCCATCAACGCCTCCACTCATGACGAAGAGGACACCTACTCAACTTCAACCGAAGCTGACGGGAATGCCATAGGACACACGTCTATAAATGCGTTGGACACACACGCCTATGAATGCCGTAGGCCTATGAATACCGTAGGACACACATGTCTATGAATGCCATAGGACACACACGCCTATAAATTCCGTAGGCCTATGAATGCCGTAGGACACACACGCCTATGAATGCCGTAGGACACACTCGCCTACCCCGTGACGAGCCGGAGCGACAACAAAGCCGCCCATCATCCACCACTCGCTTGCGCCTCAACCAGCGACTTCTACAGCCACTCACTGCCGCTAATCGGTGCAGTTTTTACTACTACCTCTCCAGATTCAGGGCACCTATTTAACTTGTTTAGTATGTCATTTTTAGGGGGGGAGCCATGTACCAACCGTGTATCACACGATCGTGCATAGTTCTTTTTGTGTATATATTGCTTGTATCTTCGCTCTCCCCTCGCACTAAAAAGAACCTGAAAAAAATATGTCTGTTTTTTCTCAGCGGTAACAGTGTTAATTTTAAACATGAAAATTCATGTTGCCTTGAGCTTTTGTATATAAAGGAAAGTGTTCTATTATAAACTCAGTCAGTTGCTTTCATCCT
>NC_090737.1:62767570-62770070 GCF_036898095.1 Palaemon carinicauda
TACTCGAGAAGGGATGCGCCTTCCAATTATGTTGACTAGATTCTCATTCAAGACCAAAAGATCATCCAAAATCCCATCCCAATGTGCTTGAGATTTCAAATAAATCTTACTTGCGTGAGATACGGTTCTAGGTAAATTCCCCAATGGAAAATTCCACCAAGGTAAATCCCACCACGGTAAATTCCACCACGGAAACTTCCACCACGGGAAATTCCACCAGCATAAAAGTAAGAAAATTAGATTTATATAAAATTGATATAAAAAGGTTAAAGAATGAATAGGCGAATAATTTTTTCTCACATTTTATCAAGAAAAAAAATGGCAATGGTATTGAAAACAGTATTTGAAAAAAAAAATATTCCTAGAACATTTATTTTAACGCGCATAATTTTAAATTAAATTTTTCAATCGTGCATCAGTAAGTTGACAAGTCTTCTAAAAAAATCCAGGCCTTTTTCTGGAAAAAAAAAAAAACTAAAATTCTGTCTGGGTCGTTATTACCACTATCGAAGGCCAAAAACCAAAAAAGCATTTTCCAAGTACTTCACCGTAGAAAGAATCTAAAATCTTGACCTAGAAGTTGAAAGTACTGGAATTCATAAAGAATGTTGCCTCCAGTTACGTATGTTACGTGCAAGTCTAGAAATAGTTTGCAACTGTGACCGTGGTTCATCAATATTTAGTTTACCACTAGCTATCACTTCATGAGTAGACACTGTGCCTGTTCTCATCACTTCACTCTTCATTAAAGAGACTGCCTTTCGAGTTTTAACGTTTGCTTCGCTTGTTGGGTGATTATGGGATCCAGTTGAAAGAATTATTTTTGGTTCAGTACAGTTAAAAGTTGTATGTATTCTAGCCCGGCAACCTTTATAAAAGTGATCAAAACGACAGCATGTTTTAGTTTGTCTACTGTTATATGCATGCTTTTCATAATTATAATTTTCTTCATCACACAGCTTTCGTTTATTTCTTTCCGGATGAGATAAGGGTTTCAATGTTGAGGGCTTCCAAAATTTAACTAAATAAGAAAATTTAGTAGATGATCAAAGTGAATTTTCTTGGAGTGTTTTAAAATAAACAACTAATTGACAATTTGAAAGAAACGAAAAGGAGAAACATTTGGTATTTAATCCTTTCCACTCCATGGGCTACCTGTAGTAGCCCAAGCACCACTGAAAAGATCTTATTTATTCAAAAACTGTTTCTAATAATTAAAGTTATTCGCTGTTTAAATCGTTGCTTCGTTTTCTGCGGTTCTTTAAGATTAATATTCCTCGTTTTCTTAGTTAATCATATCCCCCCTTTTCCCCCAAGACGAGTTAGATTAATAAATAAAGCCAGACACTCACGATATCCATTTCTCAGTGCGTTTGGCCTCGTTACGCAGCAAGTACCGATTGTGATCGACTCCCGTCTCACCAGCTAATTTCCGAGGTCATCGCTTTTCAAACACTTATCCTATTTCATGGCTTCATCGAGAAAGTTTTTGCTAACTACGTCGGAAATTTTAGAATGTGTTGAAATTTGTCCTTCAGAAGATGATTTTGTAGCCATCGACGACAATGAGGAAAATTGCGATGATAGTTATAACGGGGTTTACAAGGACATGGAAAATAATGCTTCATCCGATTCTGATTCTGAGCACGCTGGCAGTAACTTTGACGAGAGGCTCTTCGACTCTCCACGAGAATTGCTAGAAGTGAACGATGAAGAAGGTAGTGACAGTGACGATGAAGAAAATGAATGGGAAGAATATAATGAAGACGTGCATAAACTAAAAGAATATCCTCATACGGGGAAACAACAGTTTTTTCCCCCTAGAGCTGGGATGCGTACCCCGCTAGATTTGTTCCATTTATTTTTTTCCTTGGAGTTATTTAAATTGATTGCCGATGAAATAAATAATTATGCAAGGCAAAATATCAACGTAAAACGTCCTCTTCAGCAATAATCTGTTTGGCAAGACTGGAAAGACGTAACAGCAAAAGTAATGGCCTTTCATGGATTGCTCATTCAAATTGGGTTGCTTCGGAAGATCTCTATCAGTAATGTTTTTAGTGCCAGAAAAGTTGATTCCAGGGAATTCACAAAATCTGTGTTTAGCAGAAAACGATTCTTACAAATTTTCTGGGCCCTACATGTGTCTCCTCCGAGTGAATCTAATGACATTTTTGAAGGTCGGCGATCAAAAGTTCGTCAAGTGATAGATTACGTAATGCCTCGATTTCTTCCATATTATCACCCAGGAGCTAATTTGCCAGCCGATGAGTCCACTGTCCCATTCAAAGGTCGCATTGGATTCAAAATGTATAATCCAATGAAACCTACAAAATGGGGTCTAAAAGTGTTCTATATAGCCTGCTCAATGACTGGATACGTTTAAGCGCTAATACCGTATTATGGCAAAGCAACGACAGACATTCTTGGCAATGCTAACCATAAATTCAATACTAGAATCATACTGTTATTAGTGGATATGGTTATAAAATAAACGAAA
>NC_090737.1:62777570-62787570 GCF_036898095.1 Palaemon carinicauda
TGCACCAACCCAATCTACTGATACCATTGACAACACAAAACACATATTCAATAATCTCAAAAACCATTCAAGTACAGTCATGCCCACTTCCTTCAACATCTCAGCTCACACACCATTCATACCAGATGCTTTTCCTAGTCTCGTTTCATCTAGTGCTCTCCTCACTCCCTCTCTTGTAATCTCTCTCTCATTCTCATCCCCAATCACCGGCACCTCAACACCTACAAAAGCAATTATATCTACCTCCCTATTATCCTCAACATTCAGTAAACTTTCAAAATATTCTGCCCACCTTTTCTTTGCCTTCTCTCCTTTTAACAACCTTCCATTTCCATCTTGCACTGTCTCTTCAATTCTTGAACCAGCCTTCCTTACTCTCATCGCTTTTTTCCAAAACTTCTTCTTGTTCTCTTCATATGAACGACCCAGTTCCTGACCCCACCTCACGTTAGCCGCCCTCTTTGCCTCGGTTACCTTCCACTTTACTACAACATTTTTCACTCTATAGCTTTAATACTTCTCTACACTATTACTCTGCAGCCATTCTTCAAATGTCTTCTTATTCTCTTCCACTTTTACCTTCACTCCTTCATTCCTCCATTCATTGCCCTTCCTCATGCTGCCTCCAACAAACTTCTTGCCATACACATCAATTGCAATCCCAACAAAATTTTCTTTTACTAACTTCCACTCCTCTAAATTACCAGTTTCTCTTACTTCCACTCTGTCATATGTCATTTTCAACCTTTCTTTATGTTCACTTTTTACCCCCAGTTTTATTGGCTCTTCAACCCACACTAGCTCTCTTTTACATCCCCCCACTCTATTCCCCACTCTTTTGCTACAACTAATTTTCCTTCCACCAAAAAATGATCAGACATAACGTTAGCCATACCCCTAAACATGTGTACGTCTTTCAATCTTCCAAACATTTTTTTAGTTATCAACACAATACCGTTCATTAATTTAGGAATATTCATGAAATGATTATGGAGTGATAAGACGAGAAGTTTTTCATATTAAAATCAGTTTTAGAGTGAGTTTCATAAAAAGGTTTCCTTGCTTTATAGAAAGTATTGTCGATCAAATTCTCCGGGTATTGTAAATTACCTACAATATCCCGGATCTTCCCAAGCTCTGCTTCAAGGGATTCAGGCATAGTGATCCACAGTGCCCTTAAAAACATAAATGAAAATACCAGCATTATTGTCTTCTGATAATGATTGGAGTAATGATGAACGTAGGAGTCCAATTTTGTTGGTTTTCTATAAACTGAAAATCTAAAACCTCTATGATTTCTTAAAATTTACAAATATAAAAAGGCC
Organism: Palaemon carinicauda; assembly: GCF_036898095.1. NCBI lineage: Eukaryota > Metazoa > Arthropoda > Malacostraca > Decapoda > Palaemonidae > Palaemon > Palaemon carinicauda. The sequence goes on from NC_090737.1 coordinate 62,778,896, forward strand.
AACCTACTGTTTACTTCTATTTTGATATTTATTTCGATTGCCTGGGACCTAAGCAGCCCGATATGCCGGGATCCCATGCTGTAAGACCCATCCCAACACTAAGACACTTGCCCACAGAGCCATTGCAGAGAGGAGGGCTTCTCAGGTCAATCCTAATTTTTCTGCAGCATCCTTATAAAGGTCGACTGCCAAGAATTTAATGGGTACAGCACAAAACTTAGTGGGGAGCAGGGTCATCTTCCAAAGCCTAAGACAAAAGTTGTCTTTTTACCTCTGATTGGCATGAAACCCTACGATCAAGATACAATGTTGACTGCCATGATGAGGGAGAAAGAACTTACAGCTCAAACTTACTACACATTCAGGGTCTTGATGTACGACCAACAACTCTACAGAGTTGATGTGTAGATTCCATGAGTCTAGCCGGAAAATTTTAAAGATATGTACCTTCCTCTGTTTGGAATGCATGTTCTGATGAGCTTTCTGGGGGCCATTGGGTCATTGATGACTGAAATTTGGCTTTATGATGGTATTCCAGAAGTGTTTTGAAGGGTTACTAAGATTCTAATGTGATTGTCAAGAAAGGAATAACTTCATATATAATCAATGGTAGTGTCTACCTCAGTGGTTCCCAACCATTTTTCTGTCATCCCCCCCCCCCCCACACCCAGTTCAACCATCCAGATTTTCCCCTTCATGCCCCGCCCAGCCCTCATGCCCTCTCGCCTGCCTCAGAAATGGGCATAACACTCCAATTTTCCCCTTGAATATCATGTCTTTGAGAACTGATATGATCATATCAATATTGAATGGCTAACAACAAATTGCCGCACATACTATGGGGACATTTTCCGCTTGTTTTAGTTAGTAGGTAGTGTAATTATTTCCCCCTTGGAAGCTTCAAATTTCTCCCCAGGGGGAAATCTCCCCCAGGTTGGGAACCACTGGTCTACCTCATCTTACCTGGCATCATGAGTATAGCATTGAATCCACAACAAGAGATGGAAGAGAGACCGGAGTACATGAAAAAGTCATCTTCTTCAATCAACAAAGTTGCCTGCTTAGAAAGTTGTCCTGTCTTCTGCTATAAACAAAAAACAGATGATTAAAATCCTATTTAATGAGCTAATTCCAGATAGGCTGTTCCATTCGCATAGTACCAGAAAACACAAGTTGGTTGTCACATGTGCGGGTAGCTGTCCCCTTTAAGTCAGAAATGAAGAAAAAGAGACTTTGCACTACCTGGAAACCCAGCAAGAAGAGGCTGATATAATCATAGTCGAAAAAGTGTTGTATTGCGTTGGGGAGGCAGCTTAATTCATAATAGTTTGCATCTAGACTTAAAGTTGCTGATTGTATTGTATTGTATGAATAATTATCAGATACAATAAACTGAGTGCATATGACCTGAATTTTTAACATGAAAATATGGGAAAAAAAGATGTTTGATACAAATATGAAGTTTTTTCTCATTATTTGGACGTGTCCGACAGAAAGGGGTTAACATCTCGAAATGCTCAAAGGATATGATTGGGCAACACCCTAAATATTAAAGAGCTACCCCCAGGCTGCTAGAAACAGAAGAGAGGAAAATAAAATGATCTAGCAAATCCATGTTCACCCCACTGGGCCATAGACTAATAACTAAATATCATAATACAGCTTAAAACCCATCACACAATTACAAGATACTCAGATATCTACACCCTAGCTTAATTCTTTTTTTAAGGTGTAGAGAGCATAAACTGCATTGAAGGCATGCAGAAGTTAATGTATCTAATGTATATCTAATCTGCATTCCCTTTCGTTTCATAACTACGCTACCTCATCTGCTGATGCCCCAGATATCTATACCTATTAAGACAAAAGTAGTAATAATGTTTACAGCTGTAATGCTAATCATGGTAAAAATTTCAATGATAAGAGGAGTATGCTAAATGACTCTCTCTCTCTCTCTCTCTCTCTCTCTCTCTCTCTCTCTCTCCATCACTTGGAAAGTAAAGGAAACAATTGACAAAAGAAAATTATTCGTAATCATCATCACTGTCAAGGTACAGATCATAGTCATCATCACTGTTTACGGTGATGATTGTATGATCTACAAGCCTTTTGATGTTAAAATTTGATCAGTATGCTTCATTGAAGGCTCTTGACCGCCTTATTGCACCGTCCTACACTTCCCTTGTTGCACTAGCCTTCGCTTCCTCTATTCTGGTACATAAATCTCCCCAAGTACAACGGTGCACGAGGAACACTCGTTATTTCAAAAAGACCTGGACCAACTCAATAACATTGAGCTCAGAATGAGCAGGTGGTAGTCGGACGACTTCATGCCCCTATGAACTGATGCTGTCAATATTATACACAGGTAGTGGGCAATTTTGCTTGTAAATCTGCAACAGCTCATGGCGTGTGGCTTTTGGAGGGAATGGTATCTGGAGGAATGTTAACCATTTCCTGATATTTCCTCTAATGATGGAGGAGTTTCGGCATGAACTATCTGTGTTCTATTCCTAGTGGAAGGGTCCATTATCAAGCACAAGTACTGCAGGCTCAGGCAATGATGCAAGAAGTTTGGACGTGAGATAGCTAACGAGGATGTGGCCATTCATTTTGCCTTGGTAATCAAGGAGGGATCTGCCGACTGTAGGTGGCACTTGTTATGCACTGTGTTGCATCAACCCACTCACGGCTAGGATGCATCATCGTGGGGAACCATGCTTCATCGATGTATACCACCGTCCTTCCCTATCTCCCAATATTTATTAAGTGCTCGGAGAGGGAGAATGCGCCAGCAAACTATATCAAGATTTTCCTTTTTGGCATACCTTTTTCGTTGCATGGTCTTTTAACAGATAACTATGTTATTTAGTAATCACCACAATGATGACTCTGATGTCCCAGTGGATGATGCCATTGTCACGTAAACCATGTGTCAGACTTTTAATGGTGAATATGTTTCTCTTAGTGATACCACCATGTACATAGCGGTGAATATCACCAACAGCAAAACTATCAAAGGCACGTGGTGTGGGTATCAGGGTATCATGTGTCGTCGACAGGTAATTGTCTGTTCCAGATGGTGCTGTTCCCATGCTTCCCAATAAAAATTAATGCACTACTGTCGTGTTCATGCCCAAGATGACTGCAATAACATCAAAAGGCCTGTGTGGAAAACACAATAGCTGTAGAATACAAAGAGAACTATACTGTGATACAAATAAATATAGTATTTAAAACCATGATAAAAAATCTAGAAAATAAATAATTGGTTGGATTGATATACACAATTACACACAGACACAAGATAATGCCCACACACACAAATGCACACGCATGCACACACACAGACACACACACACACACACACACATATATATATATATATATATATATATATATATATATGTGTGTGTGTGTGTGTGTGTGTGTGTGTATGTGTGTGCGTGTGTATGTAAGTGTGTGTGCGTGCGCGCGTGTGTGTATAAGGAATTAATAATACTATAGGGTAAATATTAAGATTTACCTATTCAGCAATAAGCTCGTTTTTTTTCTTACATATATATATATATATATATATATATATATATATATATATATATATATATATATGTATGTATATATATTGTCACAACTGCAGCTTTCCACTTGACTATTCATCAATTATCAGTAATGAGGGCAACATTTCATGTAGGTATAGTAGATATGTTAGGTGAATGATCAAACTAAAATTAAAATTAAACAAAGACTTTACTTATTTTAAATCACGTCTGAATATATCATAACAAAATAATAACAAATAACCACTTAATAACTACTAGAAACAAGTGAATTGTAAGCCACCGGATAATGAACTCGAAAGTATTAACTTGACAGGGCTTGGAAGTAAACATTTCCAAGGATTACATACGTAAAAAACAAGAAGTAACTTCATCCATGCTGTCCGCTACAATCACCAATGAATAGATGGTGCTAACATCATACACAATAATAGGTGTGTAATTAGAAATGCTATATAATGATAGGAGGGTTATTATAGTTCCCCCCTGTAAGGAATGAAATTACTATGACAATTTTATTGACAAATTTAGTGAATTCAAGAGGTTTTCTGTCTAAGACGTGATAATGCGTCGGCGATGGTGTTGTTTGATCCTTGAATGCTGTGGATCTCAATGTTGTAGGAAGACAAGATGTATGACCATGGAAGAAGTTTCTTGTTGTTAAGCTTGGCCCTTTCAAGGAAGGTAAGGGGTTTGTGGTCGGTGTAAATGACGACGCATGCAGCACCTTCCAGATATAGACAAAAATGAAGGACAGTTGCAACAAGACTATACAATTCTTTCTCGATGGTAGACCATCCTAGTTGAGTGCCTTTGAATGCTCCCGAGTAATAAGATACTGGCAGCAGATGTTCCAACAAAGGAGGAAAATTACTGGTCCTATTATTTCTTGCAGTAGGACACCACCAAATCCCATATTGCAAGCATCGACCTGTACAAAAAAAGGTTTAGCAAGATTAGGAGCGTGCAACAAAGGAGATGAAGTCATGAATAACTTTAGCTGCCGGAAGGCCTTGTCGTGATCCTGTGTCCAGTGAAACCTTACTTTGCTAGATGTCAAGGCATGTAGAGGAGAAGTTATGATGGCAAAATTAAGACAAAACTTTGAATAATATGACACCATACCTAAGAAAGTTTTGAGTTCTTTTTTTTATCACTAGGAGTGGGAAATGAAGTTATAGCCTTTACATTAGTATCCTTGGGTAATATGGCGCCACTGCCAATGACATGTCCTAGGTATGTAACTTTTGCCTTACCAAATGAACTCTTGGCTAAATTAATAACGAGGTTAGCTTTCAGGAGTCTTTTGAAGAGTTCTTTTAAGATCTTGAGGAGTTCGTCCCAGGAGTTACTAGCAATTACAATGTCATCCAAATAGACATACACACCCTCCAAACCACGTGTAACTTCATGGACCATCCTTTGGGATGTAGCTGGAGCATTAGTCATCCCAAATGGCTAAAACTGTATTCAAAGAGACCAAAAGGTGTTATAAAGGCTGATATCTCTTTTGTCCTATCTGTTAATTTAATTTGATAATAACCCTTCAAGAGATAAATCTGGGTAAGGTATTTAGGATTACTTACAGAGTCGATAATATCTGCAATTCTAGGTAATGGAGAAGCATCCTTGAGTGTTACAGAATTAACCCTTTTATAATCCGTAAACATATGATAGGAATTGTTAGGCTTTTTTACTAAAATACAAGGCGATGCCCAGGGAGACTTACTTGGTGCAGCCAAATCTAGTTTTAGTAAATACTCAACCTCAGCCTTCAAGGCTGGTAATAAACGATGGGACACCCGATAAAAAGGTTGACGAACGGGATTGGCGTTTGGTTCTAACACAATATCATGTTGCACCAAGGTACAGCACCCAGGAGTGACTGAACATATTGCAGGATAAGACTTCAGAACAGCCTCTAATTTTTCCCTTTCCACCTTAGGAAGATGACCAAGATACTGTGAAAGTAAAGAAAGAATCTGTGAATTACTAGCGTCTTTCCATGACAAAATATGATTATGAGCCAAAGTTTCTTCTTCGTCTGGTTCAAGAGGAGCTAAAAGTTTATCATTATCAACTGCCTCGGGTACTAGGTTTTTCGGGGTAGGAGAAGTCTCGATGGGAGTAGTTATCCTTGAGTTGTGAGTGGATTGATCAGTCTCTCTACATATCAGGTGAACTACCTGTGGAGAAATCTTTGCAAATTGGTATGGTTTTATAAGATTAATCTGCACTAACTGGCTAGGTTTCCTTTTATCTGGAGTTTCAATTGCATAAGCTGTTTTAGAGACCCTTTTAGTGATTTTATACGGACCCATAAATTTTTCTCTCAATGGAGCTCCTGGAACTGGTCGATATACAAGTACATCATCTCCTACTTTGAAAGTTCTAATTTTGGCCTTTTTATCATAATGGGTTTTCATTCGAATCTGACAGTTAGTTAAATTCAGATTGGCAAATTCATAAATATGGTCTAATTTAACTTTAAGACTTTGAAGGTATTGTGGAATACTTACTTGCTGGTCTTTGTAAGTATATCTTAGGATGTTTTCTTTCACCATACTAAGGTTTGTCCTAGGACTATGGCCAAACATCATCTCGAAAGGAGAAATTCCAGTCGATTCATTAGGTGTACTCCTAAGTACATACCTAAGCAGATCCAGGTCTTAATCCCAGTCTCGTCCAGTTTCACAAATGTACTTGCGCAGGAGGCTTTTAATGGTCTGGTGTACCCATTCGAGGGCTCCATTAGTCTGAGGGTGATAAGCTGAAGCAAAAATATGGGAGATGTTTAACTGGTTTAAAGTTTGCATAAACAAATAACTAGTGAAGTTTGTCCCCTGATCACACTGAAGCTCTTTTGGAAAACCAAAAATGGTGAATATTTTAAGATGATTAACAATAATTGTTTTAGCAGATATGTTTTTTATAGGTATGGCTAAAGGAAATCTAGTAGTTGGACACAACACAGTTAAAATGTACTCATTTTGTTTTTTAGTTTTGGGAAGCGGACCAACACAATCTACAATTATCTTTTCAAAAGGAGAATTAGGTACTGTAATAGGAACCAATGGTGCTGGAGTTATTTTCTGATTTAGTTTACCAGTTACCTGGCAGGGATGGCAAGATTCTATGTGGTGCTTTACATCAGCTTTCATACCAGGCCAGTAGTAATCATCCAGCAAACGCTTATAGGTTTTGGAAATGCCTAGACGAGACTTTGCTGAATGAGCAAGAACCAATAAGGCTGCATGAAGATTAGAAGGAACTACAAGCTGGTAACTATCATGCCAGGAATTTTGTACTGCAGTCTTCAAAGGTCTATAACGTCTCATAAGGATGTTATTATCAAGATAAAAATATCATCTTTTACTTTATAACAGTATTCTTTTAAACTATCATCAGACCTTTGATACTCTACAAATTCATCTGATGGAATATCAACAAGATCAGCAAGGACTTTTTCACCTAAGGTACTTTGATCCACCTTACCTGTGTGTTCAGTGTCTCTAGAAGTTGAGGTTGTAGACCTGGTGACTACTTGACAGGGAAGCTCTACCACAGGAGAAAACTCTTTGCAAGCTTTTTCGATCACTACTTCAGGCTAAGTAATGATAAGACTAGGAGTACCGTTAGTTTGAGCAAAGTCATTACAAAGTATCATGTCTATTTTCTTGCAAGGCAGGTCAGAATCCAACTAGGCGACATTAGTTGAACATTTAAAATAAGGACAATCAAGAGAAATCTGTACAATAGGTAAAACTTTTTGACAAGTCAAATCTGACACAGTTACATACTGATCTGTTGCCTTAGCTAAATCTTTTAACTTTGAGGTAATGATAGTTTGAGATGACCCTGTATCTCTCAAAATTTGCACGGGAATATCATTTACTTTACCAGGATATGTAAATGCTGTAAAGTCTGATAGAGGTTGAGCACAGTGAAGTGTCGTTTTATTTGCAGTATTCACTGATTTGGGTTCTTGTGAAAAATCATTAGGAGAAGCCTTACCAAGAGATGATTTGCATTTGGGACTAGGGCAGTCTTTAATATGATGACCACCTTCTTACAAAAAGTACAAACCTGGGGGCCAGATGAAGGTGAGGACGAATGTGGTTAAAGTTTATAAATGAGATGGTAATCATCAGCTAATAGGGCAGCCCTTTTACCATCTTTTTCTTTTTTTTCTCTAATAAACATTGCCACATTAGCTGGAATACGCCTCAAAAATTCTTCTAAAACTATTAAATTCTTTAATTGTTCTAAAGAAGTTCTTTGTTCCTTATCTATCCATTCATTAAACTGCTTCAACTTCAATGTGAAAAACGCGAGATAGGTTTGAGCTTTGTTCTTCAAAGTTTGTCTGAAGATTTGTCTATACCCTTCTGCTGTAACACTATAAGCATCTAATATGGCAGTTTAAATACTTCATATTCACTTTCTTGGACAAGTTGTGCTGCCACATATGCAGCTTTTTCTTTGAAGGAGTTTCTGATTAAGAGAACATATTGGTCTCTAGGCCAGTTGAGAGACGTTGCAGTGTTTTCAAAAGTAATGGAAAATACATCAGGATCTTTTTCATCGAAGACAGGCAGGATTTTGCGTGATTTACTAAGGTCAAAAGCATCAGGTAGCTGTTTTTCTGCCAACCTTTCCTCTATTCTTATGGCTGAAAGTTCCTTTTCCAACAGAACTTTTTCTTTCCTTTCTAGTTCAAGTCTTCTTTGCTCAGCTTCTACCTTCCTTTGTTCAGCTGCTTCTGCAGCATTTGCAGCTTCGACCTTTCTTTGTTCAGCTGCTGCTGCGCCATTTGCAGCTTCAAGACTTTTTTGTTCAGCTTCAAGCCTTTTTTGTTCAGCTTCTACTGTTCGCTGCTGCAGTTCAAGTTGGAGTTTCAATTTCACAATCTCTGGGTCTTCAGTTGTAGTAACTGTACGAGCAGCACCTCATTCAAGTGTTAAAGGCCTTAAGGGAAGAGCCTCTTCTTCAGTTATGTTACCACCATTTATCAGGAAATCTAAAATCTTTCCCAATAGTTCAGCCTTCACCAGAGCATGACCTACAGATATTCTTTCCCTTACAGCTATTTGGCGAAGCTGGTCCTTTTTAGCT
>NC_090737.1:62792570-62810070 GCF_036898095.1 Palaemon carinicauda
TAAAAATTTGGGAGGGGGGGAGTTCTATAGAGTGCTGTGTCAAAGTAGTATTCTGATCAAATAATTAGTAGGGATTATATTATAGAAAAAGGCAATATTTTTTGCCTGAAATCCATAGTAATCGGGTTTTTTGTTATCATTCACGAGTAAACTCCTACCATAACTCATATAGCGATAAGTATGTCTATATACGGAAAGAATGTAGGGGTTGGAGATCTATAAAATTATTAGCTAGGAAGTTAACCACAAGGTTTTATATATAACGGACCGGAATAAACTTGGGTAACACAGTCATTGTAAATCAAGTAATTCTTTCAACGTCTTGCTTCAACACTGTAAGCTGTAGATGAAAAGGTCAAGAGCTCCGCTGTTTAATATTTCTATCTACGGCATAAACTTAGTATGCTTGAAATGAGAAGTCTCTCTACACCTGGACAATATATGCATATTTTAAACTATTTCAGATGGCAATAGCTCTAAAATAGCTGATAAATAGTTAATTGAAACAATATATTGTTAAATATTTTAATGGTGATTTGTTTTGTATGTAACTTTAGCGGTGATGTCAAAAGAAAAGATACTGTAATTTCCGATGTTGAAAAAATAGTTTCCAATTTACAAAAGATGCTATTTGATTTTCAATCTCGCAGACTAACTGGCGATGTTTCCTAGTGGAAGGTTTAATTTATTTCCAATAATGTTGGCACATATTGCAGTCTTTCACACATAATGTCCTCCAATAGTTCAAGCTTGTCCAGAATGAACTAACAAACTATTTGCTATAAAACGTAAACTATACTGACTTAGTTTTACTTTTCCCTTCCTCCTGAAACATATTTAAAAGTATAAAGATCGATAACAAGTCAGGACAACGTTATAGTGACCAACCTAATATACTTATGATCAGTGACCAAGTTCACTCTGCCCCTAAACTAGGACCCGAGAGAGCAAGGCTTCAGCTGCTAAAGAACTATCTGGTAAATCTATTAGCTCCCCAAAATCCCACCATCCCTGGCTCACAGAACCATCCTGTGAACGCCTATGAATCTTTTTTCGACCTGTAAGCAGAGATTGAAGTTCCGTTCCACGAATCGAGAGTTAAAGATACTAGCAACTAAGCTGACATAACTCTCATCCAAGTAATATCTTATGTTTGAGGTCCATTGTGTCAAAAATAGAATGAGAGTATATCAATGAACGTAGCACTTTACCATGATTCGGCGGAATGTGAGTAAAAGTAAAACGACAGAATAAGACGGTACTTTCTCAACCACAACAGCCGAAAATCATTAGTTATAAAACCATACCATAATAGCCATGTTCACTGTGTATGAAATATTCTTACCAATCGACAAACATGATGGAAAAGGAAGAAGGTGACAGTCAGTGCATATCGATATTTCTTCCCCAGGAATGTTTGTTTTACAATAATTACGCCACTCCAGTAACCCATTTCTGGACATCATGGTATTGGAATTTATTCCGTAAATTTGCCGTAAAACTTTCGATGGAGAGGAAGAATAAACTGAGAAATACTTAACGAAGGTTCAACTTCCTGTTTTATGATATTGATTTATTGAAATATGTAGTAATGCCCATATAAAAGCAAAGCATTTGAAAATACTTCAAGCTAGTTTCAGTCACCCAGAGGCAATCTGATTTTGCTAGCATAAGGAAGTTTATCATTGTTTATTTTTAATTCATTGTGATATAAATTTATTTGAAAACCATGCTTACCTCTGAAATTTTTAAGTGGCGAAAAAAAATATATGAAAAATTTATACCTTTAATAGAATTTAATAACAACGGTTTAGTGTAAATCAAAATACAATTATTCCAGTGTTTTTTTCCTAACACAAAACAATATCAACATCATCATAATCACGCATAATACGCATATGGACTCAAAAGACCCTCAGTTAGATTTCGCCACTCATCTCTATCTATAGCTTAAATACATACTTCTCCATTCATTATCTACTTCACGCTTTATAGTCCTCAGCCATATAGGGCTGGGTCTTCCAGCTCTTCTAGTGCCTTGTGGAGCCCCGCTAAACATTTGGTGAACTAATCTCTCTTTGGGAGTGTGAACACAATCCCCTAACCATCTCCATCTACCCCTCACCATAAACTCACCCACATATACCACTCGAGTAATCTTTCTTATAGTTTCCTTTCTAATCGTTTTGTCATTTAACTCCCAATATTCTTCTGAGGGTTTTGTAATCAAATCTATAAAATCTTTGGATATTGTTTTATTATCATACGACGTTGCATGTCCATAAAGTAACACTGATATCACTAAACTGATATATAACCTGATTTTTATACGTCATTTCAGGCGAGTTGATTTCCAAATTTATCTTAAACTAGCTATTGTAAGATTTAATTTTTTCAATGTTTCATTAAACTCAAATTCTAAAGATCCTGTATTAGAGATCACAGTTCCTAAATATTTAAATGATTCTACCACATTAATGTGTGATGTCTAGAGAGAGAGAGAGAGAGAGAGAGAGAGAGAGAGAGAGAGAGAGAGAGAGAGAGAGAGAGAGAGATGGGTGGATAGATAGGTAAATATGTAAATCCGCAGGATAGAAGAGTAAATTTAACGTATTAGTCATAAATCTGAAATTCTTTGATTAGTATTGGTATTTGACTGAACAGTATGTATAAGGAAAAATTATTTTATACAATTGCAAACCAAAAATAACATGAAAAGGATTGAATGTATGGATAATTCTTTAAGCCAATTCTCCTTTGTATAAATGGAAAGATGACGTTGAAGAATGAGTACAGGAAGTAGGTAACTACAGATATTGATATATTTCTCGAAGTTTTCTTAGAGTAAGAAATATTTAAAGGATTAGAAATAAGTGGTAGTATCTTAAAAAATTCTCATCAGTTTTTTTTTTTAATGTTTTTTTTTCTTTATTGAATTACTTTGCCGTAAAATCTGAATTTTACTTTTTTTCATTTAGTTTTGATTATGATAAGGTGTATCTTTTTGTCATGAAAGAGAAAAAATAGACTCCATATGTCCAAAATCTATAGTTCCATATCTCAAAATACCATCGTGTCACTTTCTTACTTCTTCCTGACTTCTTATCGTTGCTATTATTTCAGGTACGCTACTAATGTTCCAGGGGAAATAATAGTATTCGAAATGTGAAGTTTTACAGTTGGAGGACCTACTGAAAAGTTTCTTTTTGACATTATATGCATGGTGAAGTCGAATAATGCAACTTATTGTGCGGAAGATATTCATCCTTCGATTAATTAACTTAGCCCCCTCAGATTTCTTGCCTGTTTACTTTTCTGAGGCTTTCTTGTGAGTATTCGCTATTTTTTTTTTTTTTTTTTTTTTTGGTTGGTTTGGCGACTAATATATTCCTTACCACCTTTCTGAATATTTGCATTATTGTAATAATCTGGGTTAAATGCTTAAACCTATCGAGAGCATAATCTTTTCATTAGGACTTTGTAATCCCATGCAATCATGCAATTCTTGTGTATATGTATTTTGTTGAGATACCCCTCAATAATTGTTTGAGTATGCAAATGAAATTCCACATATTTCTCCACGTGTTGATGTGATAATTTATTTACATTTCAAAAGGATTCTTCTATGCTTAGATGATTTTTAAATATCAGATTTCCGAGCAATAAAAAAATAACCTCATATATGAATATATTGCTAAATACCTACACTTCCTGATTAAAAATCTTCAAGACAATTTTCGCATTTCCCCTGAATAAGAGATTTCATCCTCAAAAGATATATTTTGACTCGAATTATTTCAATACTGACGTCTCATCATCGAGGAGGAAATTACAAAGCGAAGTTCTTTTGATCTTTGTGCATAAGAATTATTTTAAACTACTTTTACTACTACTATGGATTTTTCTAATTATATTTTGTTTACAGGAATCCAGACTGGAATCAAATGATTTTAATCAGTAAGAACCTCATTAGGGCAAGTTTTTAGCAAATATAGATCAATAGAACTCACGATTGGATGAAATATATTTGTATTCAAGGCACCGCTCATTAATGTGCGCGTTAAAGAAGGTTTTTCACCAGTCTCACTGCTGGGCCCAATATAAGTTTATACGGTAAAGGACTAAAGGTCTGAACTTTTATATTTTTTTTTTCCCTTTTTTTTGTGGCATTAACGTTCTAGACTATAGATTAATGACAAACCCAACTAAGAAAAGGATTGATATTCTAGAATATTATTAAAACTTTATTACATGGATGACGTAGCTTATGTATATTGAACATTTACCCGGGTGATTTGGATAAATGCATATTGGATTTTTTAATGTCGATATGGTATGTGAAATGGATCTCAAATATGTTTTACTCCGTATAGCTTTTAAAAAAATTCTTCATCAGTTCTAAAAAAGTCAATGAGGTACTATATCAAATTATTTCAATATTTTCAGCCCATTGTAGCGTAGCTCCACCACACCCTTTTTCCGTTTATTTCATTCCCAAAATTGTTGCTTATATGCAAATAGAAAATTGGCTATATATTAACCTCCTCTCTCTTTCTCATGTTCTAAGATCATCAAAATGTAATTATCATTACCTTTGCCAACGAAGTTGGGACGGGTTTATGTTTTCGCCCTTGTTTGTCCGTTTGTTCGTTTGTCTATTCAGTTGTTGGTGAACAACTTCGTGGCCACAATTTTAATCATATAGTAGCAAAACTTTCAGGAAACAATTGCTGTGTTAAGGCGTGGAGTCGATTGAATTTTGAAAGCCTTAGGTCAAAGGTCAAGGTCAAGATCAAGCAAAAAGTCGACAAAAGTATGCCCTCAGTCTGAATTGGCTCTGGGAAAGGCAAGCTGGTTTCGAAAAATAAGCGGTCGTGGCAGCGGTCTGCACTCCCAGTGTTTTTCTATTTTTTGTTCTTATTATTATTATTATTATTATTATTATTATTATTATTATTATCATAAAATCTCTGATTATTATTGTTGGAACAATATATTCACTTTTTATCCAAGAAACCTCAAATTGATATATGTAAAAATTTCACCTCCTTTCCTTGCGCTCACAATTGCGGTTGTTGCAGTATATTTTGTTGATATTTTATTATCATCATTAAGTGTATATTTTTTTCTTCTAAAGCACATTACATTCACGTGAGCAATAGGTTTTTAACTTATCCCAAAAGGTCTATGTCCCAGTAAATCAATATATTGGAATCCTGATTATATTGCCCCCCCCCCCCCACCCTCAAAAAAAAAAATCAGAGTATATATGAAGTCACGAGAGTTATTACCCAAGGTAATGACCGTTTTGCAATTATATTCGACATCCAATAGCCGCTTAATGGTTATTGATTACTGGTCGACGTACGCATGGAAAATGAAAATAAGGTACTTCAAATAAACAACGCACATTAGGAGATACTTTATTATGCGTAGATAGAAACATTGCGTGCGCGTAGATTTTAAAAAATATTTACAATCCCATAAAACTGAATATTTTTAAGTGTCTATCATTTTCACCGTCCTGTGAAAATTTTTTTTTGTTTTGTTCCTGCTTTTATATCAAATTCCGTCTTCTAACCAGAGTTATGCCTAATTCAACCTCTGCATTCATTGTCCTTAGTGTCAGAGTAATTTCAGGAGAAACCACATACAAAGGAATTTGAGATCTCATTCTGGCCATTACAACCCGGAATTGGTGACGATGAAAGGCAAATCATAGTATATATGTATATGATAATCAGAGTTTCATCTTTTGGAATTTGCCTCTCTATACTTAATTGCTTAGTGTGCTATAAATTAGGGGTTCAAGAAAAAAACCGAAGAAGCTTCTTCAGTTGGATTACCTTTATATTATTTCTTCTATACACAAAGGATAAATTAGATTAATTGGCCAACACTATGTAATTTTTTGTCACCTTCGCTGTTAAACAAGGAATAATAATATATATATATATATATATATATATATATATATATATATATATATATATATATATATATATATATATATCTTTAGTCCGAAGACAGAAAACATGAATCTTCAAAACACAAAATAAATTTTTCTCATAATTTTGCTATTGATTATTATCAAATCGATGACAACGGTCATAAAACAATTCAAAGAAGAAAGTGAGGAATGGCACTACTGGTACCACTATGGTTTGAGGGTAACATATTCTGTGATTGTAATATTGTAGACTTGCCCTCTGATCGCAGTAAGTTATTTATGAATCTCTCTCTCTCTCTCTCTCTCTCTCTCTCTCTCTCTCTCTCTCTCTCTCTCTCTCTCTCTCTCTCTCTCCAACTTGATTACACCTATAATTCTCGAAGAAAGCAACTTTGCAAAAGCGTCGTTTTCCTGTTTCCTTTCTTTTCCACCGGAGTTAGCAAATTGAAACAGGACGAAATTCAATGAAAAGAAGCAAGGTCCCAAAATGGCCACGGTTACGTGAAGGTATAAGATGAATTTAGCAATATGTTAAACGATTTTGGCCTTCGTCAAGATTTCTAGTGACGTTACGTATTTGAAAATAAGATGTAACTATATTTTTGGCCTTTTTATAATTTGGTCTCTCTCTCTCTCTCTCTCTCTCTCTCTCTCTCTCTCTCTCTCTCTCTCTCTCTCTCTCTCTCTCTCTCTAACTGCATACCCTTACAATTTACGCGGGAATAACAAATCTCTGATTTAATTTTGTTGCTCTAAACAATGATTAAAAAATTAAATGAAAGAATGAAGATATATATATATATATATATATATATATATATATATATATATATATATATATAATTATATATATACATATATATATATATACATATATATATATATATATATATATATATATATATATATATATATATATATAATTATATATGTACATATATATATACATATATTGATATACATGTGTATATATATATATATATATATATATATATATATATATATATATATATATGTATATATATATATATATATATATATATATATATGTATATATATATATATATATATATATATATACATATATATATATATATATATACATATATATATATATATATATATATATATATATATATATATATATATATATATATATATATATATGTATATATATACATATATATATATATATATATATATATATATATATATATATATATATATATATATATATATGTATATATATATATATATATATATATATATATATATATATATATATATATATATATGTATATATACATGATTGCATGTTTTGCCAGTTTTCTGCTTTGGTTTTCAAGTTTTTCTGTGTTTTTGGATCATGGATGTTTCTGCTTCTTTCTTATCGGGTAAATCGAATACAATGCCTTTTTCTGGTGGAGAATTTCCCATCTCCCCTTGTAATTTTCGGAATGGGTCTGTTTTTTGTCTTACCGCTGCTTCATGGTCGAAGCCGGTTGCTGATATTATCAAATTCCTCTTAGCTAGCCTTGTTGAAGTGTGTTGCATATATATTTTTATATTTGTTTTTTTTTATTTTACGTTAGACATTTTTTACTGCATGTTTGTCTTACCTGATCTATGGCCATGGTTAACTACTTATCCCTAGTCTATGGCCTAGACTAGTTAATTATTCTGCCCCCACTCTCCCTTTCTTGCCAAGTAACTTATGGTTCTCTTCGTGGTTGGCATACCTCCTTATCTATTGATACAGCATAGCTGGAAAATGTCTCCTTGAAGTGATTCCCTTGGGAGTTGTAGATGGTTGGACACAGTTGACCTAGGTCAATAGTATTCCACTCTTATCTACTTAGCCTTAGTTTTTGGATAGGCGGTGCTGGTTGTGGGAACTCATTCCCTTTGCCTGCATTATGTTGGTCCTTTAGAACAAAACTAATTTTCTTCTAATATTGACAAGTAAGCCTTCCTTTCCTGCGGCCTTAACCTTCTTTTAGGCTATTATCCTTAGTCTTTGGCTGGGTGGCAGACAGTTGGGAGAATTAGCACTCATTTCCTACTTACTGTAGATCCCTTGGAATAACTTTGGATTGTTCTAATAGTACAGTTAGGCTTTCCTTTCAAACTGCCTTATCATTTTCAATGGTCCTTTTGCTCCCTCTCTCTGTTACTCTACGACCCCCTTGACGTGAAACTTATGTTCTTCTGCCTTGTCTGATCTTCCCTGGTATCTAAGGAGTCCTCAGTTGCTATATACCTGGAGAGACTGTTAGTCTACTTACGGATAGGCATGAGAATAATCCTAGATACAGATTTGTTCTCTCTGCTGCCACAGTGGCCAGCTCTTGGTTGGCCGGATGCTTCTTCCCCTTATTAGTTAGGCTACATTCTCTTCCTGACAGTAGAGATACAGTTCCTTTGCCTAGTCTGTCTTTCCCTGGCATTTGAGGACCCTTCGATTGCTATATATCTAGTGGGCCAGCTTGGGGTTTCTGTTAGACTACTCCTAGATAGGTAAAGGTATTTGATCCTAAATAGGGATCTTTTCTCTTGCCACCTTAGCAGTCGTCTTGTTTCTGGCAGACGGCTTCCTCCACTAAAGCTATGACTCTCGCTTTGGATGCTCAGTTCCACATTGCCATATTTTCCACTTGCTGGCTTTGTGCCATTAGCTCTAGATGTGAGTAGGCTAGGGATCTCTCCCTCTTTTATTAGAAGAGAGTGTTCCTTCTGCCACCTTAGCCGCCACCTTGCACTTATAGGCTGCGTCTAACCCTACCATCTAACTTCTTCCAGTTCTGTCTTCCTAGGCTCTCTGGCACGATTAACCTGAAGGGATACCTTGACCACGTATCACCCTAGCCTAGATCTTCTATTTGTCAGTAATTTGGCATAAGGATAGATTATCCATCTCATTATACCAAGTGACCTTATACAGCAGGCTTATCATTATTATTATTATTATTATTATTATTATTATTATTATTATTATTATTATTATTATTATTATTATTATTATTATTATTATTATTATTATTTGCTAAGCTGTAACTATAGTATGAAAAATAGAATTTTTTAAGCCCAGGGCCTCCAAGAGGGAAAATAACCAAGTGAGGAAAGGAAGCAAGGAAAAATTAAATATTTTCGGAGCAGTAACATTAAAATAAATATCTCCTATATAAACGATAAAAACTTTAATGAAACAAGAATAAGAGATATAAGAGATCTCAAGGAAGAGAACTCTATCCCAAGACAGTGGAAGACCATGGTAGAGACGTTATGGCACTACTCCTTCTCCTAAAAGAGCCACTTACCATAGCTAAAGAGTCACTTCTACTCTTACCAATAGGAAAGCGGCCACTGAATATTAACAGTGCAGTAACCCCTTCGATGAACACGAATTGTTTGATAATCTCAGTGTTGTCAGGTGTACGAAGATAGAGAAGAATATGTAAATAATAGACCAAACTATTCAGTGTGTGTATAGGCAAAGAGAAAATGAACCATAATCAGAGAAAAGGATCCAACGAAATACTGTCTGGCCTATTGTCTTCCTCAAGGAGATTGCCTTCCCTCTTCTATTACTAATTGTGAATCTTCTTGGAATAGCTGGAATAGTTAAAGGATCAAGAACAATCTCTTAATTTTACTCGGCATTTACTTCAAGATAGCTTACAATAAGCGGTTGTTATATAATATCTCTAACAAACATAATCCTCTAAATTGATCGATTTGATACCTCCTAGTTTCCAGGATTTTCATCGATGTCGTAAATTTTTTTTTCTTTTTTATCCAGGCCATTTCAGACACCTCATATGAATTTCAATGGGCAGAACCTCATTCCTTGATTAATCTAATGTTAACAACTAGGTAGGTGACAGTCAGCCATACTAGCTTAGCAATGCCTATTTACTGCGTTGCATTGACGTACCTGCCAGGTAAGGAAAGGATAGACCATGAGCCCATGTCGGCTATACAAAGCTGGTGCCTTAGGTCAAATGCTATCTGATTTCCCCACCCTCCCTAAGGTTGTCTGATCGACTGATTTTTGGGAAAAAGTGTTCTATTGGTATGAAGCTTTTCCTTTCCCTCCTTCCCACCACACTATATGAATTATTATAGAATTCTGAGCTCTTTGGCAAGACTTTCTATTGTATTGTAGCCTTAGCCGTAGCTAGAAGTAAATAGAATTTTTTAACTGGTGTGTATAACTTTATAATACTTACCAATTTTGAAGAAATATATTTCTATCTTCTGTGTGAAGATATAAAAAAAAAATTGTGTGATGGTAACGTAATCATTGAAATTTTTCTATCTTTACAGGTTGCTGAGGAGATAGAAAGTTCGACGGTATCCTGCACCTGATGAGGCAAATTGCCTTGCAGTCATATGACGTGCAGGAAACATGCGGACTGTCGTGTTTTCAAGGGATCCTTTGCTATCTGAGAACCATCTAACTGCAGTATATGCAAGGATCTCCTTCATACTGGATTCCACGCTACCAACGTTTCTCAGGATTAGAAAAAGTGGGTCAGAAAACCATCAGACACTGGGTGAGGGTATTCCAGAAAAGCTCTCAACAGCGTGCCCCCTATCTTCCTTCACTAGAAATGAAGGAGCTCCTGTTCCTCACAGCTGTGGTGACCGTGGTGTACGATCATCAGATACAACTTCCATCGGTATAACTGGATCCTGCAGATCACGAAGTCCGGGACCAGCTTCATGTCAACAACTTATGTTTTGTCGGATAAAGAAAACATCCATGCGGAGCATAAGAAGGCTCAAGCATCCTTATAGGTGAAGATTGAGGCAGTTCAACAGGCACCAAAGTACAAGGCTCCACCTGTCTATAGTCTTCCAGACTGTTTGATGAAGAACCCTTGTCATTATGCAGAACTTACAATTTCTTAGAGAGGGGTACCTTTCATATTGGTGAAGGCATGGGCTCCAGACCAGTTTCAGATTTAGTGTTTTACTCCTCTATTGAGAAATATCCTTTCTGTTGTTTAAGGAGATCAAGACAGCAGAGTTTATTAATACTCAACTTTCAGGAAGTAGGGTACATTTGCAGCCCTTAAAGACACTGTCTTCCCCTCTGCCTCAAAGAGTTTGGAAACTGACAGGAAGGCGAACTGGATAGGGATATACGAGGCAGGCAATGTAATAAGAGGCTCCCCAAAATTTTGGAATTCCTATCAAAAGCGGAATTGGAAGCCAAAGAAAGACTGGTGGCTTCTTTGTCACACCAGCCTTATATTGACCTCTCTCCCCTACTGGCCTAGACCCATTTAGTTACCTTCCATCATAATCTGCATGCCTTCTTTTTAGACAGGAGAGCCGGCACAGATCACGTCCTAGCAGCGGCAACTATTAGGCATGAACCGAAAAAGTTGATTGACTCCAACATCTGGGGAAAAGATCTGTTTCCCCAAAAAGTGTTAAAAGAAGTCATGGACAGAGCGGATCAAAAGAATAAGAGCCTTATGCAGAAATGGTGTATGTCCTCTAAGAGGAAATTTACCCCTGGTGAAGGACATAAACCTAAATGCAAGAAGTCTAGGAAAACTTTTAAAGGCAAGAAAACATTTCCTGCCACGACTACCACAGTTGCCACTATTCACTAGGCAGTGTACATGGATCCCCAGCAGTACGTTGCACAGTCCCCAGAATTCAATCCCGTTTATGAACACGCCACTGCCATATTTCACTCCATTGGATATCAAGGGAGAAATGCAAGTAGAAAGGAAAAATCTAGAAGAGGTGGCCAATCTAAAGACTAAGGAAACAGAGGCAGCTCGCATAAAGGACCAGGTCTTTCAAAACAACGATGAGGAGCTTCCGGTAGAGCCTAGATGCTATGATTTCAAGGATCAATGGGAATCAAATCCTACTGGACACAGCATAGTCATAAAATGACTAGGCTGGAAATGGAGACAGAAACCACCACAGTTTAAGAGGTTCTTCCAACCCACAACGCCATTCCTGGAAGAATAACTGCAGGTTCTCCTCCAGAAAGGAGTTATCCGCTGCACAAAATCCATGAATTTTCCAGGTCGTCTATTTTGCGAGCCAAAGAAAGATTCAAACACTCTTCGAACTATTATGAACTTGACCCCTCTAAACTAGTTTCAGATGCTAAATATCTCGTTAATAAGGACCTTACTACCCAAGGTGCCTACACCATCTCCATAGATCTTACCAACACTTATTGGCCTCTTCCGATAGGTCGGAATTTCTCCCCTACCTTGGTTTCAAACTGGCAAGAAAGGCCTACATATTCAAAGCTATGCCCTTTGGGCTCAGTCCAGCTGCAAGAATTTTCACAGAACTGATTCAGACCATTATCCAGCATCTCTGGAATAGACTTCTCCAAATGATAGTATACCTCAACGACTGGTTAGTATGGGCTGCGACAAAGTCGAAGTGGTCTCTAGCAGGTCGGGAATTTAAGAATTTTTTTCAATACCTGGGCTTCTAGATCAACCTCTAGAAATTAAAATAAACTCAAGCTCACAATTCCAGGGGCTAGGGGCTTTGAAGTCACACATCTTTTCTCTGCCTCAAGTCAAGAAGCCGGAAATCACAAGTTCGGTCAGGTGTCTGCTTCACTAAAAGACGATCACCAGAAGCCATCAGGAAAGTCTTAGGTTTGCTACAATTTGCAGCAGTTGCAAATTCCATCCGGAAAGCAAGACTTAAGGATGCCAACAGAGTCTCGAGAAGAAAGGCATTAAATGCTGAAAGAGATCACCACCACAAAACCCTGGCTCTACTGGGAAAACAGCTCAAGTCGTGGTCCTCTGCCAACAGCTTGTCAGCACATGTTCCCTGAAGTTTCGTCCTCTGTCAGTGTCAATTCACTTGGATGCCTCGAACCGAGGTTGGGGTGTAATACCCCCACCCAAAAGATACAGGGTCAGTGGTTAGTCACATTTCAACATTTCCATATCAACATTCTGGAAGCTATGGAAGTGTTTCGTCTTTAAAGAGATTGAATACAAAGAGGAACTCACATATCAGGTAGTTCTCGAAAGCAAGAGTATAGTCCACTGAATCAACAGATTTCCTCAGATCAATCACAAGGTAATAGCCATTCTATCTTTGTCGAAGAGAAGCAACTGGCATCTCTCTGCAGTTCATTTAGAAGGGGTTCGCTTTTGCAATGTGATGCCGGACGACATGTCAAGATTCAAGCCTATGGAAACAGAATGATCCCTAGATGAAAAATCCTTCTGTTTCATTCTAGAGTAAGTCATGGAACTGCAAACAGATCTTGTGACCAGCTTCAACAAGAATCTTCTCCATTTCGTAGCACCGAATTTAGAACCAGAAGCAGTTGGGATAGATGAGATGTCACTGGATTGGAATCATTGGACTCACATTTACCTTTTTTCCCCCGTTCAATTGCCTCATGAAGGTCCTAGATAAACTACGGACCTTCATGGGAACAGCACTCTTAGAGGCCCCTAATTGGCCCAAGAGCAATTGGTACCCTTTTGTTCTGGAACTCAAACCTCGTCAGATTCATCTGCTGACACCAGTGCTGTCCCAAGATGTTAAAAACAGAAGAGTGTCTTCACTTCCTCCTGGATAACGAAAAACCTTCAGCTCACGATTTTCTCGTCCTCCCTGCTAATAGAAAATACGGAGTTTCAATGGAAAGGATACATGTCCTCTACTACAAAAAGACAATATTTGTCCTCTTGGAAGAAGTGGGTAGAGTTTGTTAAAAAACATAAGCCCACTTTGATTACAATGGACTTCTGCTTATCATTCTTTATCACACTCCATTAATAGGGACTGGGCTCAACAACTACTTCCTCATGTACATCAGCCCTAACCAGACCTCTCGCTTATGCTTTTTATATAGAGCTCAACAGCAAACTGTTCAATCAAATCCCTAAGGCCTGTGATAAACTAAAACCAAATGCTCCTCCCCAAAACCATCTCATCGTCTTTGGATAAAGTCTTGCACTGAGCCTCCTCAATTGATAACTATTCTACTGCGTTGAGGGATCTTACTCATAACTTGATCTTCTTACAAGCTATAGCTTCTGGTGCAACAATCAGCGAGATTGGGTCACTATCAAGGGATGATGGCCATATTGAATTCTTGGAGTCGAGTGAAGTTAATTTATACTCAGATCCTGCATTACTGGTTAAAATCAACTCCCCACGAAAATTTGGGGGCCTTGGAATATCTTCCCTCTAAAGGAAGATCCCCCTTTGTGCATTGTGGAATGCTTTAAAACTTATCTGCCCAAAAGTGAAGCTTTTAAAGTCAGACAACTTTTAAAAAGGGAAAGCAACAGGATCTAATCTCTCTTTGAAACAACTGAAGTCCAAACTCGCCTATCTTATAAAAAAAAAAGGACTGACCTGAATAGTATGCCATCGAATCCTGATCCTAGGATACTTGCCTTTTCTTTAAACTTCTTCCAGTATATGTCTTTTAAAGGTTTATAAGCCTACACGGGATGGAAGTCTTCAAGGGTGTTTTCAAACATTACTTGCGACAATTGGAGGATATTAAACATTTTCATAGTGGCTGTTGATGGTATGATTAAACGAGCTTTTTAGTGTTGTCCAGGGACTTTCGTCGACTGTATAACACGGGACTTTTACAGTGTACATAGTGCAACTTGAATGTTCTTCTAATTTGCGTTCTGTTATAAACTATGTTTTTATTGCAGAGTCAATAGTTAAATTTTTTCCATATGTAATTATGTTGCTATTCTATTCAATACGATGTTACTGGGGTAATCATTTCTTGTTTTTAAGCACAAAAAATTTGAATCTTGTTGCACCAATTCTGTCACATTTATTTGTTTTTGGAATTAATAAAATGTTGTACGTCTTTTTGCATATCCTTTATCACTCAGTCGGTATGTGTTCTTATATGTGTATCATCGTCACAGAGAGTGAGGCTGTGATGTCTGATTTCAATACAGTTTACTATAAATTTCTCACTCCACTTGTGGAGTTTGACTGTTGTCTCAAATAGTTATATATGGAAGTGTGACCCAACCATCATTAGATATACTATTCGGAGAAAATTTTTAAATTTTCCTTAATTAATGAGGTTGACACACAATAACACTTATGTGGCTAAACTCTAATATGCCACAACTGATAAGTTTTCATTCTCTGGAACCCTAACATCAGGACAACATGGCTTGAACCCAAAAAAAGGGATTTTGACATGGGAAAAATCTATTTTGGGCTGATATAGCCACGTCTTCCTGATGGACCTGGCCATAACTTTTCATTCCCTCCCAATTCTCAGCATGAGTCCATTTTGCCCATGATGGCTGCTGCCGGGAAAACGAAACAGCGAACGTATTTATAGTAACATACTGGTATCGGAGTTGTAATGGGTCTCCCACGTATCCAATCCTATCCCATATCCTTCGAGATAAGGTTAATTCTATTTGGAGAAGGATAGCAGTGGTTATTTTAAACACATCCCTGTTACATCTATGATATCTTTTTAGATATTCCCTCCGAGGGTAGAAACCCCTTGATACTTCTACAGGTAAAATTCTCTGGTATATCACTCACACGAAATATCCGTGGCAAAAAGCTGCCTAGAGGAATTTCCATCTGGACGACATAGATATCTCATCAAAAAATACATTTATCTTATGTCAAAATCCCTTTATTAACCCACTGATGGAGGAATTCAATCTTGACAAATTCTAGTAGTCTGTGCCCCTCTCACTATGATATAGAATTTATAGAGGCCCAGTTTACAGCTGCAATTAAGTCTCCCATTAGGAAAAAAAGCTTTTTGTTCACTTTTTGTCCAACTTGTCTGTACAGCTCTTTGTGCTCATGCGATTAATGTGGTGGTCTGCATATTACTAGTATGGATATGCTTTTCTTTTCTTCTTCTATAAAGTTAATATTTGCACCTGTCCCTTTATATTCAGTTTACACCAGTTTTGGTAAAGATTGAAACCAGTGATTTCGTATTGTCCATTTTTTTTTTTTTTAATCAAACTCTTGGTAAAACCTATGATATCTGCTGTAGTTACTCACTAGCTCCCATTGGCCCAAAGTTGTCCTTTTTGTTTCTAACTAACTGAGCTTTTTCTCTTGGTCTGTGGCTTTGTTAGTTTCTCTGACTTACAAGTGTTTCAGTTTTACTTTTATCTGTATTATCTAAATTTCTGCTAAATTTTCTTCATTAGTTGTTGAGAGGATTTTCTAAGGGTCGAGTTTGTCCTTTGTCTACTGAGAGAGAGAGAGAGAGAGAGAGAGAGAGAGAGAGAGAGAGAGAGAGAGAGAGAGAGAGAGAGAGAGAGAGAGAGAGAGAGAAATTAACATTATGACCAAGATTTCAAATCAAAAAATTTTTCCCTTTAGTGTTCTTCAATCTGGATCGACATATCACAAAGTCTCCTTTCTAACTTTTGACCTGAAAATTGTTTTCTTTTTTTCTTTTGTTTTCTCTTTTTTTTTTGTCGGATGAAATTCGGAATATTAACATCTTCCCGTCTAAATCTTTTTTATATACCGTTATATATTTGCTTTTCAATGATGTAGGTTCATATTTTTCCTAACTGTTGTTTATCCAATAACAATTATTTCCCCCCTTAATTTGTAAACAGCACATTAATTTCTAAAAGCTTACTCTATATTTTCAACGGTAAGTCAACATAAAATCAAAAGATTTAGATCAATTCTGTATGCAATAAGGAAAACCTCTCTGAACTAAAACTCCCTATTCAAGTTAATGATAACTTCTCATCTTTATGTTTGTATACATATTGACTGTAAAGCTCATATTCAGCTCCAGTTATACGCTTTATGTGCGTAAGTTGGTTGATACAAATACTCACAATTGCCCATCCAGGCACACAAACACATAAGCACACACATGCATATATAATTGAAGTAGAGAAATTGTGATAGATGTCATCATGAACTATCAAATCAATTCCAAGAGAAAGGAGTTAGTCGCGATCAGGTTAAGCCACTATTGATCACTAGCAACAGCATAATCAAGTTGTTGTCATTAGTGTTTACCGAACCTCATCCTTCGATAAGAAATCTCGTGGAGGCTTGCAAACAATCAAGCACTAACTAGTAATTATATTATCAATAAATGTGTTTAGTTTAGATTAATTATCAATACAGGCAATCTTGATGTAACATTGATTGTTATGGATGCGTACGATTACTTTTCTGAGTTTGCATTAAGATTTTGATTATGTGTTGCACAGTAGTCACTGACCATATGATATTAGCCAATGTATGAGTGATTGGGGAGATTAGATAAAGCTGAAATGACTTACTGGTATTCGCAGACTTTAAATTTGAATATATATATGTTTGTATATATATATATATATATATATATATATACATATATATATATATATATATATATATATATATATATATTTATATATATATATATATATATATATATATATATATATATATATATCTTTATATATATATATATATATATATATATATATATATATATATATATATATATATATATATATATATATATATATATATATATATGTATAT